>NC_056727.1:128650484-128950484 GCF_019279795.1 Protopterus annectens
TTTTAGACTTTGTTTTTGGCTCACGGTTTTCTGTTTTGAGTGCCGTTTGTGTTTTTGGCATTTGGTCTTACAATGTCTTATAAGCCATTCGGTTTCAAGAGGTGCTTCTTGTGTGGTTGGAAAATGCCCATGTCCGTCTCACACGAGGAGTACCTCTTTCGTTTGGGTGCCGACCACTTGGAGGTTGAGTGAGATATTTGTGCCACATTCAACTCCAGAGCCTTGGTTGAGCGCCTCAATAAGTTATTAAAAGGTTTTGCCAAGGGGGGGTCTGCTGGCCCAGTTTTCGGCCACGCTGGGCCCCTCTGACCACAAGAGGAAGGCTCCCTCTGTTTCTGGGGTCTCTTCCCCCAAAAGGCCCAGGCTACTGGATCCTGGCTCCTCTGGTGCTACTCCAGCCTCTGATATGTGAAATCCAATGGCCTTGGATTCTAGGTTCCAGAAATCCACCACAGGTTCCAAGGCCTTCACTTCAAGGCCTTTGGATCTGAGGTCTCTGGGAGTCTCCTCCCAGATTGAGACCTTCCACAGGTCTGACCTCCTCGGATCGGAGACATTCGTTTTTCAATCACTCGGATCCTGAATTGTTCTCTGATCTGAGGCGGATGGATCCAGGATCAGTGTCTGATCCCACCGTTGTTCTTGAGGACTGTCCTTTGGATTCTGGCTTTGGGCAGCCCTTTGCAGCTCACAGGCAGAGAAGCCGATCTGAGAAACATAGGAGATCCTCAGGGTCCAGGCGCATGTGTCTATGGCTAGGTCATCTGCCTCTTCCAGGAGCTAGCTGCCTTCTGACATGGACAGGATGATAAGGTCCGTCCTTAAAGCTCAAATTGAGTTGGGGCTGCTTGTGTCCCCTGCCTATACAGCCAGGGGCCCTTACCCTACTTTTCCTCTTTCTTCTTCTCATCCGACCTAGATGGTTTCAGCTTTCCAGGCCCTGGGGTGCAGTGAGGAGGTGACAGGGATGTCTAGAGCCCATTTTATCTCTACCCCGTCCAAATCCCTGACCAGTTCTGCTCTTCTTTCCACAAAGCAGACATTGTCCCGGGCCCAACCAGTTGCTCCGGAGTCCTTGGAGGAGGGTTCTGGTCCAATCTTTTCTGACCAGTCTCTGCCCCTCGGTGCTTCGGCTCTTGATGGCTCAGGACCGATATTGTTTATGGGCCCAGAGGTGGTGGCATGCTCTGTTCCCTCTTCTCAGGTGGTCTTGTCTGCCAGGAATGGGGGAGTGATGCTGTAGAGCCCTTCAGCCTTCTGGTTGGTATAGTATTTTCTTCTCTGCCAGAGCTGCTTCCCCTGCTGCCCAGGGTCCTTCCCAGCCCCAGAGAGTGGACCTTCCTCATCCTGATCCTGGTCACCCCTCTCGAACCAGCCTTCAGGCAGGAGTTACCCCACTCTTTCGAGTCCTCCCCCGAGCCTCTTTCAGAAGAGATTGAACAAGAGGAGCCACTTGGACTCCCCTATGGAATCCCTCACTGAGGATACTAACCTTGATGAAGGGGACGGGTCCCCCAGATCTCTGCATGAAGATGTCTCTGAGGAGTCCATATTTCTGAAGGCATGGAAGTAGCCAGGTTCTGTGGAGCCAGTTCCAAAAAGAGCAGACAAGTTTTTGAGCCCTCCCAAAGATAGGCATTTTTGATCAAAGGGGGTACCAGTTGATGCTATAGTGGTAGCTGCCACCTGTCCGTCCCCTCAGTTGAGAATCGTGGGCGATCGACAGACATTGCAAGAGAGTCTTTGCCTCAGCTACCTTTGGTCTGCAGGCGCTTATTTACTTGGTGCACTTCACCCGCCTCCAGAGGGATTTAGTCAAGGAACTCCCCACTTCCCTTTCTGAGTTGTTGCCTGCCGAAGACTTGAATAAAGTGTTCCCCCAAGCTATCTACTCTTGTGTCCCTATCTAACTCCTCGATGAGGCTGATTTCCAGTGCTGTGGAAGGCACCTCTCGAGCGGTCAGCACAGGCATCTCCATTTAGCGTTTCGCTTGGCTGAGCCTGTGCAGGTTTGCGGAGTCCTTTAAGGTGCCCTTCAACAATGCCCCCTTTGATGGATCAATTCTCTTTGATCCATCAGTCAGAGACCCTTACCAGCAGCAAGCAGGAAAGCAAGACCTTGTCAACTGTGAGAATCAAGATGTTCGTGTTACACTGCTGCAGTCATTACACTTGGGTTATCCTGCATTCAGGCGGTTCCCCAGTCGGCCTGAGTTCCAAAGTCTTGGTCCGGCGTCGGTTGCTGTCAACTCTTCCCTGACGTCAGTGCAACAGGGGTATATAAGATGCAGCCGAAGCCATTTTCTTCAGTCTTTCTTGCCGCGCGGTGCCTGAAGCAAAAGCTGTTCGCAAGTGCCGGTAGGCCGACTCCTGAGATTTTCATTCCAAATCCAGAACCGAAGTCTTCTACAAAGCTAAGTACCCCGTTGGGGAAACTTTATCTTGCCTCAGACCGATGTCAGTAAAAGTTAATAACTGTATTTCTTGTGGGAAGCAAATACCTCATAAGGATTTCCATTCCTATTGTATCCCATGCCTAGGCCCAGACCACGACGTCACTGGTTGTTGGTTTTGTGCTAGGTTTAACAAGCGCACTATTAAACGTCGGTTTGATTTTGCCCGACATTATTTTGGCTGAAAATTCATTTACACCATGCCGTTGGAACTACCGACGACCGGAATGCATAAAAAGCGCAAAGGCAAGAACAGGCATCTGAGGCCCAAAACTGACGATGAAGCCTCTTCTAGGCCAGTCGCTGGTTCTCCGGTTTTCAGCAAGGTGCCTTCGCAGCCCCTGACGACCGCTTCTTTAGAACCACAGGCCGCCTCTGACCCCCACGTGGAGATGGCTGGGCCTTCGGACGCACAAGATTTTCAACCTACCGAGACTAACCCTTCAGAGGGATCCGGAGTAGCTGAACAAACCCGTAGCTTCAGAGGGTGTTTTCAGACCTACTCAGTTAACCATTAAATCTTCTGCTAAGTCTAAACCTCCTTTAAAAACAAAGAAACAAATTCAACATTCACCAGGACAGGCCTCCATGCCTAAGAAACAAATGCTCAAAATGGCCGAAGACCTAATCACTCTGATCGGGGGGTCCCATCCCCCTCCTGATAAAAGGCCTAGACAGGATGCAGACTATGACTCATCCGACCAGGTATCCATCTATTCAGATTCTTACTCAGACCTAGGATACTCTTTACCCCCTTATGAGGATTCTGATGCTGAGGAATCAATTCCATCAGCCTCTCCGCCTGAGGACTACTCCTTTGGGGAAACCTTACATACCATGAGGGAGCATTTCCATTGGGAGGGCCAGGATTACTCAGAATCCAAGAAAAGGCTCAGAGACTTCCTTTTATTACCTCAACACAGACCCCTTGCTATTCCGCCAGTGTTAGATATTGTGGATGATGTGTATACTGAATCCAGCTTAAATCCTGAATCTTTACCTCCAGCCCCAGTTAAGCCTAACAGATACTACAGAGTCCCTGACTCTCACAAATTTCTTTATAAAAGCCCTGTTGCTGACCCTGAAATTATTTCTCAGGGCCCTAAAGGGGTTAAGGCCTCATCAGCAAAGAATCCAGTCCCCTCTGACAGAGATTCCAGAGCATTAGACAGATGTGGCAAGAAAGTATATACATCTGCAACTTTAGCAATGAGGGCCTTAAATTGCCAGTTTCACATGCTAAAATATCAGCAATATTTGATGTCTCAGTTGAAACAAAAAATGCTTCCTAACTCAGATCCTCCTCATTCCCTCCAGTACAGCTCTTTTGATTATGTACCTTTAACTCCTAGTGGGCGTGGCTTGAGTCTTTAAAAAATAAAGTTATCACCTTACAATTCTAACAAATACTCATTGACAGAGGTCAAATATCAATACAATTGTGTTTGCCATCATGTATGCTTCAAGATAAAATATTCTAATACCTCATAAAGGGCATGGTTTTGGAATTATTAATGAAAATATGAACAAGCAATATTTGACGCCTAGGGGAGCAGTAGGGGGCAACTGCAGATGCACCTGGAGGCGTCACTCGGATATAATGCAGGATTTATTCCATGCAGCTGAACAAGTGGGAAAACATGCTTTGCAATGTGGTTTTGATTCTTTAGAGACCTCCTGTAGAGCAGCAGTTACAGGTTCTGTCATTAGAAGACATGCTTGGTTAAAAGAATATACGTTACCAGATCATGTTAAAGCAAAACTATTGGATGCACCTTTGCAGCAGGATGTGTTTGGAGTTCAGGCAGAAGCGGTATTAAAGAAAATGGAGGATAAGGCAAAATCTATGCAAACAGTAAAGGATTTCTTACAGGTTCAGCCTCCTCGATTTAGCAGAAATTGGCCAACAAAGAATTGGTCCTTTCCAATTACAGACAGACCTCAAAGGGGCAGATACAGACGTCCAAGAGGTAGAGGTCAGCCACAAGATCCTTACAGGCCTCAACAATGGGGTGCGTCAACCCAGAAAGAAGGGGAAGACAGGCCCCAACCTTATAAAAAAACAGCCCCAATGACTTCCCACTACAGCTGCCAAACAGTTCTCTCTGTGCAGCCGCCTTGGGAGGAAAACTGGCACTTTTTCTATCACAATTGGCATATGATCACAAAAGACAAATGGGTTCTCAACATTGTATCTCAAGGTTACAGGTTCCACTTTCACATTCTGCCAAGGTTAAAAGGAATGCCAAATCTGCCACCAAATCAATGGGCAGAGGCTCAAAAACAAATTACAGCACTCATGGACATGAGAGCTATTCAAAAGGTACCACCACAAGAGCAAGGACAAGGATTTTACTGAAGACACTTTCTGGTTCCCAGAAAGGATAAAGCCTGGAGGCCCATTCTGGATCTTTCTTCTCTAAACACTTACCTGGATGTTCCAAAATTCAAAATGCTGACACTACAGCAGCTTCTTCCCATGCTGGGCAAGAAAGCTTGGCTCGTAACTTTGGACCTCAAGGAGGCATACCTGCATGTCCCTATCAGACAAAACTGCAGAAGATACCTCAGATTCATAGCTGGTTCAATGCACTACAAATTCTCTGCACTGCCCTTTGGCTTATCTACTGCGCCCAGGGTCTTCACAAAGTGCCTGGCAGCAGTAATTGCATTTTGCAGACAGAAAGGAATTCAGATTTATCCGTACCTGGACTACTGCCTGATTCAAGCAGAGAGCAAGGACATTCTAAAGCATCTGGCATTTGTAAAAAAGTTAAGTTGCCTAGGGTACACAGTAAACGAAAAGAAATCAAAACTAGTGCCCTCACAAGAGATAATATTCCTGGGTGCCAGCTTGAATACAACGGCCCAGATGGCTTATCTCACGCCAGACAAGCAAGGACAACTGACTCAATATTTTCCATTGATGGCAACAAGGACCCAACTCCCTGCAAGAAAAATTCTGCAGGCCTTGGGTTACATGGCATCTTGCATACTACTAATTCCATATGCCAGACTGCATATGAGGAAACTGCAATGGAAAAGAGTGTCTGGTCTCAACACTGTAAAAGTTTGGAAACAGTAATACCACTAATTCCTTGCCTTCAACAGGAGTTTCGATGGTGGGCTCAAGCTTGTCACCTCAACAAGGGACAGCCTTTTTCTCAACCCACAGCCAGGCAAACACTGACAACAGATGCATCGGATTACGCCTGGGGAGCACACATGGCAGGAAAGTGTATCCAGGGCAAGTGGCCCGCAGAACAAAGGTATCTTCACATCAATCACAAAGAGATGCTAGCTGTACAAAATGCCCTTATAGCTTTCAAGGACCTTCTGCATCCAGGACAACTACTACTAAAGACAGACAACACCACAGTTATGTGGTACATAAACAAGCAAGGGGGCACTCACTCTTATCCCCTCTGCAGACAAGCCATGACCTTGTGGAACACAGCTCTAACCTATCAAGTTCATCTGCAAGCACAATTCCCGCCAGGAGAGAAAAACGCACTGGCAGATGACTTAAGCAGAAACATCATGGATCCCCACGAATGGGAATTGAATCCACAAATATTCAGAATGATGACACAAAAATGGTGGAGCCCGGACATAGATCTGTTTGCATCTCCAATGAACTGCCAGCTACAGAAATTCTGCACAAGGGCTTACCACCCACAAGCATAGAAAGTGGGTACTCTCTCATTCAGCTGGAAAAACCTACAAGTATATGCTTTCCCACCACTGCCTCTCCTTCCAAAGGTACTCGTAAAAGCCAGGCAAGAAGAGCCAAAGATGGTCCTGATTGTCCCAGACTGGCCACGCCAGCACTGGTACCCAATCTTAAAGAACTTAGCACAAGGACCACCCTCAAATCCCACATCTTCTGACTCAGCACAGCAATCAGATACTTCACAGCCAGCTAAAGACTTTAAACCTGGCTGCATAGAAAATTCCTTAGTCAAGCAAGCACTGCCTCTCTCCAAAGCTGTTATGGATGTCATTCTGGAGGCCAGAAGGCCTAGCACCAGGAAAGCCTATTCGGATAAATGGAAGAGATTTTGTGCCTGGAACCAGGCTCACAGCCTTGACCCTCTTGTCCCAAATATTCCTCAGATACTAGAATATTTAACTAAGATGCTGGACAAAGGCCTCTCCTTTTCATCCATCAAGATCCACGCCTCTGCCATCTCTGCTTATTACAACACAGATCCACCAATTTTCTCTAATCCCTTGCTAAAACAGTACCTCAGAGGGGCTAAAAACATAAGACTGCCCCGTAGAGCACCTACTCCAACTTGGGACCTCAACTTCGTGTTTGAAAAATTAACTTTACCTCCCTTTGAGCCAGCTAACACAGCAGATTTAAAATGTCTCTTGGAAAACTGCTCTGCTCCTGGCAATAACATCAGCAAGAAGAGTTTCAGAATTACAGGCAGTAATGGCAGTGGAACCTTTCATCATTTTCCACCAAGACAGGGTGTCTTTAAGAACAAACCCTACTTTTATGCCAAAGGTGGTATCAAGTGTGGCTCTAAACTCAACTATTCACTTGCCAACTTTTTATCCAAATCCACAGAATAAAGGGGAGAGACTTCTGCATTCTTTGGACATACACAGGCAGTTAACCTTCTAGTTGGACAAAACCAAAGCTTTCAGAAAAACTGAGCAATTATTGGTAGCATATGCTGCAGGAGCACAGGGAAAAGCCATTTCAAAACAGACTATTTCAAAATGGATAGGACACTGTATACGTTTCTGCTATATACACCATGGGAAACCTGTACCCAACAGCATTGGGTCTCATTCCACCAGGGCAACAGCCACTTCAACTGCCTACCTCAGAGGAGTACCTACCAAGGGCATTTTGGAAGCAGCAACTTGGAGTTCTGTACATACCTTCACCAAGCATTACCATCTGCCTCTGTACTCTAAATCCACAGCTGGCTTTGCCGCTGCAGTGCCTTATAGCCACCCCTAATGCCTTATAGAACCAGCCACCCTACCTCAGCTTTGGGATTCTACCCAAGTGTAATGACTGCAGCAGTGTAACACGATGAACATAGTACAGTTTTGTACCTACCATAAATGTAGATGTTTGAGTGTAAACACTGCTGCAGTCCAGGTTACCCTCCCTCCTTCCCCTCTTACTTGCTGGAACGTACCTATGTCTTCTACCCTTTACTACCTATGGGGAGTATTTGCTGGTAACTGAAAGTTGTTGATTGCTTTTCTTATGTATGTTTTATTAGCAGTTTGAATTGCCTACCTTTTTTGGGGGCACCTGACATCTGGGGCAAGAAAAACTGAAGAAAATGGCGTCGGCTGCATCTTATATACCCCTGTCGCACTGACGTCAAGGAGGAGGCGAGAGCAGCTGACGCTGGACCAAGACTTTGGAACTCAGGCCGACTGGGGAACTGCCTGACGGCAGGATAACCCAAGTGTAATGACTGCAGCAGTGTATACACTCGAACATCTACATTTATGGTAGGTACGAAACTGTACTTTTTCGGCCTTCTCAGTGGTCCTTTTCTAAGACTCAGAGGGACTAGGAAATTATGGATGTTCGTGTTTCACTTTTGCAGTCCTAACCAATGGGTTATCCAGCTCCCGGTAGCCCTCGATCAGCCAGAATATCAAAGATAAGTTAATATGACATCAGCTGTCGTCTGTTGTAAAGGACGTCAGTACGTCTGATACAAAAGGAGGCAGCCAACGTTACTTCCTCGGTCTTCCTTGCCGTGGCGCCTGAAGCAGAAGCATTTTTGCACGAGTGCTGGTCGGCAGTTTACCTTTTTGTTTTCCAGCTACAAAGTTGAAGTCAGCTACAGCTAAGTACCCCATTGGGGATCCTATTTTCTTGCCTTAACGAATGTCAGAAAAAGTCAGTAATTGTCTTACCTGTGGAAAGCAAATTCCCCATAGAGATTTTCATTCCTATTGTATTTGTTTAGGCCTTGACCACGGCGTTCCTAATTGTGATGTCTGTGCTTCCTTTAATCTGCGTACTGTTCGTCATCTGGCTAAGCTTTTAGCTAAGCATTTTGGAGTGTGGCCTAAGATGTTCATCGTGCATACAGCTGCAGTCATAACAGATGGGTTCTCCTGCCGTCAGGCGGGTCCTCGGTCGGCCGAATTCCAAAGTCTAGGTCCGGCGTCGGTTGTCGTCGCTTCTTCCCTGATGTCAGTGCGACATGGGTATAAAAGAACCAGCCGACACCATTTTCTTCAGTCTTTCTTGCCGCACGGTGCCCGAAGCAGAAGCAGTTCGCAAGTGCCGGTCGGCCAGCTCCTGAAATTACGAAAATTTTGCAACCAAAGTCTTCTTGAAAGCTAAGTACCCCGTTGGGGAAACTTTTCTTGCCTCATACCGATGCCAGACAAAGTTAATAATTGTATTTCATGTGGGAAGCAAATACCGCATAAGGATTTCCATTCCCTCTGCATTCCTTGCTTAGGCCCAGACCACGACGTCTTGGTCTGTCGTTTTTGTGCTACATTCAACAAACGCACCATTAAGCGTCGGGCGGAGTTTGCCCAGCACTTTTTTGGCAAAAAATTTAACTATATTATGTCGTTGGGTACTCCGACTCCAGTTTTGTCTAAAAAAACGCAAAGATAAGGACTGACACACGAGATCCGCGGCCTCTACCGACACCACGCCAAAGCCGACTACAGGTGGTCCGGTTCTCAGTGAGGCGCCTACGCAGCCCCTGCCTACCGACGACACTTCATTGGCAGTGTCTTCTGTGCCCAAGGTCGCAGGCTCCTCGGCCCACACCCCGACTACAGATACCGAAGCCACTCTTGGTGGTGAATCTCAAAATGTAGACAGGTCTGCCTCCTCTCAAGGTGTCTTCAGACCTTCCTCTTCCTTTTCCATCAAGGCTTTCACTAAGTCTAAAGCAGCCATGCATTCTAAGAGACAAGCTACACAGGGCCCTTCTCCAGGCCCCATGCCTAAAAAAACAGATGCTTAAAATGGCTGAGGATTTAATTACTCTTATCAGGGGTTCTCAACCCCGGACAAAGGCCCAGAGTGGAGGAAGAATCCCCTCCTTTGACCAGGCCTCCATTATTTCAGAGCACTCTGATGAACAGGAACATTCTTACTCCCCTTTTGAAGATTCTGATGCAGAGGAGTCCATTCCCTCTGTCTCCCCCCCAGAGGATTACTCATTTGGGGAAACCTTGCATACCTTAAGGGAACACTTCCACTGGGAAGGCCAAGAGTACTCAGATTCCAAGAAAAGGCTTAGGGATTTTCTCTTGCTACCTCAGCACAGGCCTCTGGCTATACCCCCTGTCTTAGACATACTAGATGATGTGTACTCGGAGGCCTGCCTTAACCCGGATTCCTTATCTCCAGCCCCAGTCAAGCCTGACAGGTACTACCGGGTTCCTGACTCGCACCTATTTTTATACAAAAGCCATGCGGCTGACCCAGAAACTATCTCACAGGGCCTCAAGGGAATTAAGGCCTCCACTGCTAAAAATCCATTACCTTCCGAGAGAGATTCCAGATCCTTAGAAAGGTGGGGAAAAAAGGTATACACCTCGGCCACCTTAACCATGAGGGCATTAAACTGCCAGTTCCATATGCTAAAGTACCAACAGTTTCTGTTATCACAGTTGAGAAGTAAAATGTCACAACCTGAACAACCAGACTTGAAGGAGTTGCAGGATTTGATGCATAGTGCAGAACAAGTGGGTAAACATACCTTGCAATGTGGTTTTGATGCTCTAGAGGCCTCATGTAGAGCTGCTGTTACAGGATCAGTCATGCGTAGACATGCCTGGCTCAAGGAGCAAACCTTACCAGATCATGTCAAAGCTAAATTACTAGATGCCCCTCTACAAAAGGATGTATTATTTGGTGTTAAAGCTGAGGAGGTATTAAAGAAAATGGAGGAAAAGGCTAAATCAATGCAAACGGTGAAAGATTTTCTACAGGTACAAACAACCTCCACGTTTCAGTAGAAATTGGCCTTCCAAAAATTGGTCCTTTCCAGCCACGGACAGACCCCAGAGAGGTAGATACAGGCGCCCGAGGGGCAGAGGGCAATCTCAAGGATCGTTTAGAGGCAGACAATGGCAAGCTCCTACACAAAGAGGTGGTGAGGATAGTTCGCAGCCATTCAGAAAGCAAGCCCAATGACTTTCCCCTTTGCATGCCAAGCAAGGCTCAAATGGCAGCACCCTTAGGCGGAAAACTGGCATTATTTTCAAAAAATTGGCATATTGTCACAAAAGACAAATGGATCCTGGACATTATAAACAGAGGCTACAGATTCCATTTTCACACCCTTCCAAAAATGAGAGGCATGCCAATCCTGCCACACAATCAAAGGGCAGAGGCACAAAGACAAATTTCAGATCTCATGGACATGAAAGCTATTCAAGAGGTACCTACTCACGAACAAGGTCAAGGTTTTTATTCCAGACTATTCCTGGTACCAAGGAAGGGAAAAGATTGGAGACCTATTTTGGACCTATCCATCCTAAACACATTTTTACTCGTACCAAAATTCAAGATGCTCACATTACAGCAGCTTCTTCCCATGCTGGGCAAGGAGTCTTGGCTGGTAACATTGGACCTCAAGGAGGCATACCTGCATGTCCCAATCAGACAAAATTGCAGAAGATTCCTCCGATTTCTTGCAGGTTCAACCCGTTATCAATTCTCCTCATTGCCCTTTGGCTTATCTACTGCGCCCAGAGTATTCACGAAATGTCTGGCATCAGTAATTGCCTACTGCAGACTTCAAGGGATACAAATATACCCATATCTGGACGACTGCCTGATCCAAGCGGACAGCAAGCACATACTTCTGAAACATTTGGCTTTTGTAATAATATTGTTGAATTCTCTGGGATACACAGTCAACAAAAAGAAATCAAGGCTAATACCCTCTCAGAAAATAATTTTCCTGGGTGCCAACTTGGACACAAACACTCAGATGGCCTACCTCACGTCAGAGAAGCAGGGGCAACTAACTCAATACTTCAGAACACTAGCAAATTTTACCAGGCTGACTGCAAGGAAAATCCTGCAGGCTCTGGGATTCATGGCATCTTGCATCCTACTAATCCCATGTGCAAAGCTGCATATGAGGAAACTTCATTGGTACCTGAAAAACCTATGGTCTCAACACAGCCACAGTTTGGAAACAATAATACCACTAATTCCATGTCTTCAGAAGGAATTTCTGTGGTTGGCTCAAGCATGCCAAACAAACACAGGTCTCCCATTCTGCAAGCCTCAAGCAAATCAAGTCATCACAACAGACACCTCGGACTACGCCTGGGGGGGGGGCGCACATGACAGATCGGTGCATTCAGGGCAAATGGTCCCAAAAAGAAAAGCACCTTCACATCAATCAAAAGGAAATGCTAGCAGTAATAAATGCTGTTATAGCTTTCAAAGACCTTCTGCATCCAGGTCAACTATTGATAAGGACAGACAACACCACAGTAATGTGGTACATAAACAAGGAGGAACCCATTCATACCCCCTATGCAGGCTGGCCATGTCACTTTGGAACATGGCTCTGGAATTACAAATCGAACTTCAAGCACAGTACTTGCCAGGCAAGGAAAACACGCTGGCAGACAACCTAAGCAGAAATATGACAGATCCACACGAATGGAAGTTGCATCCTCAAGTTTTTACAGAGAATAATCCAAGCATGGGGAAGGCCAGACATAGATCTCTTTGCCTCCCACAAAAATCACCAATTGACAAAATTCTGCTCAAGGACTTTTCATCCAAAGGCCTGGAGAGTGGACGCTCTCTCTTTCAGTTGGACAACAATGACAGTTTATGCCTTTCCACCTCTTCCTCTGCTGCCCAAAGTTCTATTAAAAACCAGAGCAGACAGACCAAAGATGATTCTCATTGCTCCGGACTGGCCAAGACAGCACTGGTACCCACTCCTGAGTAGCCTGACTCATTCCCCTCCATGGACCCTACCTCTAATGCCTCTTCTTCTGACTCAGCACAGCTTCAAAACTCTTCACAGTCAGCTGAAAACACTCAATCTGGCCGCATGGAAGATTCCTTAACATCACAACAGACCCTACTCTCCAAGGAGGTGCAGGATGTCATTTTGGAGGCCAGAAGGCCATCTACTAGAAAAGCTTACTCCGCAAAATGGAAACGGTTTTGTGCATGGAATGAGAAAAAGGGCCGGAATCCTGGAAAACTGAATTTACCTCAAATATTACAGTATCTAGCTGAGCTGCTAAGCAGTGGACTTTCATTCTCCTCCATCAAAATCCATGCCTCAGCCATTTCTGCAGAATACAACACTGATCCACCTTTATTCTCTCACCTCCTCTTAAGACAGTTCCTCAGAGGGGCTAAGAATATAAAACCCCCAAGGAAACAACCAATACCTGCTTGGGACCTCAATTTCATTCTAGAAAAGCTGACCTTGCCTCCTTTTGAGCCAGCTGCCTCAACAGATTTGCAATATTTGTCCTGGAAAACAGCTTTCCTTCTGGCTATCACCTCAGCTCGTAGGGTATCGGAACTACAAGCCCTCATGGCTGTGCAGCCTTTTATCATCTTCCATCAGGACAGAGTTTCCTTACGAACCAACCCGTCTTTTATGCCAAAGGTGGTATCCAGGGTAGCTTTGAATCAGGCTATACACTTTTACCTACCTTTTACCCTAATCCTCAAAACAAAGGGGAGAGACTACTACATTCCTTGGATGTCCACAGACAGCTGCGTTATTATTTGGACAGAACAAAGCCTTTCAGAAAATCAGAACAGCTCTTTGTGTACTATGCTATAGGAGCTCAAGGGAAGCCAATTTCCAAACAGACAATTTCAAAATGGATAGCCCACTGCATACGCTTTTGTTACTCTTTTCATGGTAAAACTGTACCTGCAGGCATCAGATCTCACTCCACAAGGGCCACAGCTACCTCTGCAGCTTTCCTCAGAGGAGTTCCTACCAAAGATATTTTGGAAGCAGACACTTGGAGTTCTGTGCATACCTTCTCCAAGCACTACCACCTACCATTATACTCCAAAACTAGAGCAGGCTTTTCCACTGCAGTCTTGCAGGGCATCCTGGTTCCTCCTAGTTCCACCTAGTGCCTACCACCCCTTCTTAGCTTTGGGATTCTACCCATCTGTTATGACTGCAGCTGTATGCACGATGAACATAGTACAGTTTTGTACCTACCATAAATGTAGATGTTCGAATGCTGATACAGCTGCAGTCCAGGTTTCCCTCCCTCCTTCCCCTCTTGGGACAGGCCTTTTGGCTAACTCCTCCACATACAACCTGATTGGGGTATTCATTTATGGTGTATTTGCTTGCAACTACTGTATTTTGATTATATGGCATTGCTTTATTACACAAATTTATGTATTGCCTTCCTTCTGGGGGCACCTGACATCTGGGGCAAGAAAAACTGAAGAAAATGGCGTCTGCTGCTTATTTTATACCCCTGTCGTACTGACGTCAGGGAAGAAGCGACGACAACCGACGCCGGTCCTAGACTTTGGAATTCGGCCGACCGAGGACCCGCCTGACGGCAGGAGAACCCATCTGTTATGACTGCAGCTGTATTAGCACTTGAACATCTACATTTATGGTAGGTACAAAACTGTACTTTTGTCGGTATGGCGTCCTCTGGTCTTCAGGCTTCGGATATCCCTAATAAGCATAAGGACAAGGACCGCGACAGGTTTCAGAAGGTCAAGTCTTCAGATGATGTTAAGTTGGTCATCAGTCCTGCGGTAGCCAGTGAGGCACCTTTGAACCCCTTGCAGTCTGTGGATTTTCAACCGCAGGCCTCGGTTGAGACCATTTCAGAGACCCTTGGACCTCTGGCTTCCATTTTGTCTTCTGACCTTCCGCCTGTTGCCTCTTCAGCTGGATCCGGAGCTGCTAGGCTGGATCCAGTGTCCGAGGCCTGTGTTTTTCGTTTGGACAGCAAGCTCATGCCAACACCCTCTGCCACAACTTTGGCGGTTGCCAGGCCTCCCGAGTCCTTCAGACTTGCAGGTAAATCTTCCAGTTGTAAGCCTATGAAGAAACAGGCTCCAGTTTCCTCTCGTTCCCCTCATTCTCAAATGGTTAAAATGGCTGATGACCTTTTGACTCTTATTAGGGGTTCACAACCTCCTCCTTCAAAAAAGGGGTAGGGATTTCTCTCCTGAGGCTTTGTCTTATTCCGGTTGTGATACTTCTAGCATTTCTACTGATGAAGAGGAAGTTTCTCAGGTTTTTTTTCCTTTTGAGGATTCAGTTGCAGACGAATACATTCCTTCTTCTCCAGAGGATTTCTCTTTTGGTGATACTTTGAATACTCCTAGGGAGCATTTTAAATGGGAAAGTCAGGATTAACCCCAATCTAAGAAAAGGGTCAGGGAATTTTTGGATTTGCCTCAGCATAAGCCTCTGGCTATTCCTCCAGTGTTGGAAGTGGTTGACAGGTACTATAGAGTCCCTAATTCTCATTTGTTTCTTTTTAGGAGTCAGCTAGCTGACCCAGAGGTTATTTCTCAAGGGCCTAAAGGAGTTAAAGCCATTGTTACCAAGAATCCTGTTCCTTCCGGCAGGGAATCTAGGAACCTAGATAGGTGGGATAAAAAAGTTTATACCTTTGCCACTCTTGCTATTAGGTTTACTAATTGCCTTTTTCATATGTTTAAGTATCAGCAGCACACCTTGGAGGCTATTAAGTCAAAGATTGCAAGTGTGCCTCTTTTGACAGAGAGTAAGGATGTGCAGGATTTGATGAATTCTGCAAGTCTTGTCAATAAACATTCTTTACATTGTGGTTTTGACATTCTAGAAGCCTCCTGCAGGGCTACAGTTACTGGATCTGTTCTCAGAAGGCATGCTTGGCTCAGGGAGCAGCCTCTTCCAGAGCCTGTCAAGTCTAAGCTTTTGGATGTACCTTTACATAAGTTCAGTCATTTTGGCAGCAAAGCAGAGGAAGTGCTCAAAAAGATGGAGGATAAGGCCAAGTTTATGCAAACATTTAGACTTTCTGCAAGTTCAACCTCCTCATTTCAGCAGGAATTACCCTTCTAAGAGTTGGATGTTTCCTGATACCAGCAGAAAGAACCCCGCTCTAGGACTAGAGGTTACAAATCTTCTAGGGGGCAGGGGGCTACCCCTCAAAGGTCTAAGCATTGGCATGTTTCCACTTTCAAGGCGAGAAGTTCTAAGCCTACATCTCAATCCAAACATTCTCAGTGACTCTGTCCAACTTCTGCCTGTTCCTGCTTGTCCGGAGAATCCTTTAGGGGGAAGGTTGGCCTTTTATGCAAATGTTTGGGCCACCATCACAGATGACAAATGGGTACTCAGAACTGTATCCCTAGGTCACAGGTTTTCTTTCCAACCTTTCCAGTACCCAAAGGATTCCTGGATGCTCCCCCTAACCTAAGGGCAGAAGTAGAAAAGCAAATTTTGTCTCTGTTACATCTGGGAGCAATAGAATCAGTTCCTGCTCAGCAGATAGGCCAGGGCTTCTATTCCAGACTTTTCGTAGTTCCAAAAAAAGAAGGCACCCGGCGTCCTATCCTAGATCTATCCATTCTGAACTCTTTCTTGGTAATTCCAAAGTTAAAAATGCTCACTCTGCATCAGTTGGTACCAGTGTTAGACAAGGACTCCTGGCTAGTAACTTTGGATATCAAAGAAGCTTATCTGCACATCCCTATCAGGGAAAGTTGCAGGCAATAACTTTGTTTCAGAGTGGGTAAGCAACAATGTTAAGTTGTCAATCTCGCCTTCATTCTTGCTGGATGGGTTCGGAGCCGATCCTCAGCTCCGACTCGGCCAATACTAAAAGCTTGAGAGCTAATTCCACCTGCTCGAGGCTCCCCTATATCCCACAATGCTAGGCGGTAACTACTCAGATCTCGTTTGCCGCTATAGCTGACGAGGTGCGTTTTCTACCGGCTCAGGCAGGTTAGTTACAGTTTTACCTTTAGGTACTTCTAAAAAACCCCCTTTTTTAAATTTAATACTTAATTTTTCAGTTTAATTTTAAAATTTAGACAAATCAACCCCTGTTTGTCAAGCCCCTTTTCCCTTTTTTTTTCCTAGTTCTAGGCCTTCGGCCCCTACCCTCCCCCTAGTCCTTTACTAAATTAGTTTTTGTAAGGACTTGTGTGTGTGTGTTAGTGTTTTAACCTTAAAATTTATTTTAATATTTTATTTCTAAAGAGAGTGTCTGTAGTGTGTTTGTGTGTGTTAGGCTCTCTTGTTGTATTATGTCTAAAGATAAGGTCTCAGGCTTCAAGAAGTGTGACTCGTGCTGTCAGAAAATGTCTCTGACAGACTGTCACACTTCTTGTGTGTATTGCCTGGGGCCTTTGCACCTGCAGGACTCTTGTGCCTTTTGTCATAGGTTTAGCCCTAGAGTCCTGCAGGAACGCAAGAATAAGCTCATCTTGCGGGGCTTATTAAAGCCTGAAGGCCCCCCGACTCCGTCTGTGTCGGGGAAGCCTCCAAAAACTTCTAAACAGTCGGCTCCTGCTCCAGAGTCGACTGCTGAGAAATCTAAGTCGGCTTCGACATCGGCTCCGGCTGGAGACGATGTTTCTAAGCCCCATACTGTTACCTCGGCTCCGGCTGGAGCTGAGGCTGATAAAACTTTGTCAGCTCCGATACCTTTATAGGAGCCACAATCGAGAAAGAGGTCCAGATCCCCCTCTATCGGATCCGTGCATTCGGCTCCAGGATCCCCTCTCCTTTCGGAACGAAGTCACAAAACTCATTCCTCTCAGTCTTCCAGATTATCAGACCATGATTTGCAAAGGGTGGTGAGTAGACTTCTCAAGTCCGAGGCACTGGTCCAAATGCTGCATAGCCCGACTCACCAGTCAGTGGCTATTCCCGTTCCCCAATACATTCCTCCTCCGACTCCTTCGAGTTTGGAGCCAAGGCTTGTCGGAGCCATGACTGTCGGTGCGTCGGATCCGATACCTTCCATTTCGGTTCCGTCGTCTGCTCCGATCTCCTCTTTGGAGGGATCTCGGCGCCGAGCTTCCGTCGTCGGCTCCGAGGGGGCGAGTGGCATTGGACCCTTGCCCGACCCCGCTCTCCCTCTCGGGACTTCGGCGTTGGTGGCTTCGGAGCCGTCTCTGTTGGTGCCGGGGGAGGTCCTTGTCTCTTCGGAGCGGGGGCCTCGGGCCTTGCCTGACAGGGGTGCCTTCGAGGTCATGCGGAGCGTGCTAGAACCAGGTTCTGCCCCACAGTCAGCTCCTTCAGCCCCTCCATCTACAGTGCCTGCGGTGATTTCTACTCACCCCTTTGTCTCGGACCGCAGAGAGCCAACTCCTCAAGTTTCCCCATTGGGAATTTCCTCCTCTTCCGAGGCCTCTCCTGACCCTGCAGGAGATCCCCCTAGGAAGAGGCAGTGCAAGAGGAAGCACATTGACTCCCCTGAGTCTATCACCTCTGACACTGACTTAGAGGAATCCGAAGGTTCCCCTCGATCCCCCTCTGAGGATGTCTCCTTTGCTGACATCCTTGAAATCCTGAAACAGAGGGGGAACTGGCCAGCCCTTAACCCTTCGGAGGATGAGTCCGTGTATCTTGAGGCGTTTGGCTCTCGCCCTTCTACCTCCTGGGTGTCCCCTCCCTTTGACCCCCTTATGGAAGTGGTGGCAAGGAAGGCTTGGACGGCTCCTGACTCAGTGGAACCCACCCGGAGGAGACCATCCAAATTTATTACTGCCCCCAGAGACAAAGATTTTTTATCCAAAGGTGTCCCTGTTGATGCCATGGTGGTGGCTGCGGCCACAAAGAAGGAATTAGCTGATCCTTCGGTTCCTGTCCATCCTCCTAATAAGGAATCTAGGACCATGGACAGGTACGGCAAGCGGATGTTTTTATCAGCGACCTTTTCAATGCGGTCGCTGAACTACTTATGTCACTTCACTCGTCTCCAGAGAGATCTACTCAAGGATATGGGTGAACTGATAAAGGATCCTACAGCTGAGGGGTTCAAAGATACAATGAACTCCCAGTTGGCAACCCTAAATTCCATCGTCAACTCCTCCATGCGGCTGGTCTCATATGCAGCAGATGGAGCGAGTAGATCCGCAGCACAGGTGTTGCCTTACGACGTCACGCCTGGATGCGGCTATGCAACTTTGCGGACCCTTTCAAGGCGTCCTTCACCAATTCTCCCTTTGATGGATCATCCTTGTTTGGTCCACAGGTGAAGGATACATTGACCAGGTGCGAGGTAGAAGGTAAGACTCTCTCTGCCGTAGGAGTCCATTTTTCTACCCCTTCTAGACCCTATCCCAAAGGTCAAAGGGGAGGAAAGATGTGGTTCCGCAAACAATCCCAGGGAGTCTCATCTGACGCACACGGCCGATTCCCCTCTAGAGGCAGAGGGGGGAATAATAATGGACGCCGCCCTAGAGGCAGAGGAGGTCCGCAAAACCAGGGTAGCATTGAAATGTTCTCTGACAAACCCTTTCAGCATCCCTGAGGGGCTGCCCGGCTGTCAACCTTCGGAGGCAGTCGGGGGAAGGTTATCACTGTACCCAAAAGCCTGGCTTTCCCTTACTCAAGACAAATGGGTACAGTCGATCATATCCGAGGGTTACAAAATTCCCTTTATTCACATCCCAACCCAACCCAAAAGATCCCTTCCAGATGTTCCACCCGGTCTAAGGGAACAAGCAGCATTAGAAATTTCAAAGCTGCTATCAAAAAGAGCTATCCAATCAGTCCCGGCAGACCAGCAAGGATCCGGAATCTACTCCAAATTCTTTTTGGTACCAAAGAAAACAGGGGACTGGAGACCCATACTGGATCTCAGCTACTTAAACAAGTTTGTCAGAAAAAAAAATTCCGGATGGTCACGCTACAGTCCATTCTACCCTTCTTGGGTCGGACAATTGGATGTGCTCGATAGATCTTCAGGACGCGTACTACCACATCAAAATGAACAGACGCTCCAGGAGAGATCTCCGCTTCAGGCTGGGAGCCAGTCACTACCAGTTCAGGGCCCTGCCCTTTGGTCTCACTACAGCCCCCCGTGTGTTCACCAAATGCATGGCAGTGGTCGCGGCTCACTTGAGACATCAAGGATTCCAGGTGTTTTCATATTTGGACGACTGGCTCCTTACCGCCACCACCAGACATCAGCTTCTTCTATCCAGGGACTTCACCATCCAATCTTGCCAAGCTCTAGCATTTCGATAAATTTCGAAAAATCTGCTTTGTCGCCTTGTCAATCTATTATCTTTATAGGCGCCACCTTAGACACACTCAATCTTTCAGCCAGACTCACAGAGCAGAGGGTGTCAGACATTCGGAACCAAGTTTCCCTTCTCTTACAATGCAACAAAGGCAAAGCCAGACTGGTTTTGAAAGTACTAGGGCTCATGGCAGCAGCTATTCCCCTTCTCCCCTTAGCTCGCTTTCACATGAGGATACTCCAATGGATGCTGTTTCCTCAATGGTCCTTTCAACAGCTTCCGATGTCCCATACCATATTGATAACTCAAGCATGCAAGAATCAACTGTCTTGGTGGATCACATCACCTCAACTTCTCCGAGGAAGACCCTTCACTCTACCCCCCCCCAGTCGCCACGTTGACAACAGACGCTTCCCTGATCGGGTGGGGGGGGCATTATCAGGGCAGGACAGTCCAGGGCACGTGGCAACCTTTCGAGTGCCACTTGCACATAAACGTCTTAGAGATGAGAGCAGTGCTTTTAGCGTTGCAAGCCCTTCACGACTCTCTTCCCACTGGGGCTATTGCAATTCAAATGGACAACATGTCCGTAGTGTGGTACATCAACAAACAAGGTGGAACCAGATCATACCCTTTATGTCGAGAGGCACTCAGACTTTGGCAATGGGCGATCTCTTCTCAGCGTTTTCTGATAGCAACGCACATTCCCGGGAAATCCAACGTTATTGCAGACAAATTGAGCAGAGCAATTCCCATGCCCCACGAGTGGTCTCTAAAGAAATCAGTTCTAGAAGAAGTATTCCTAAGATGGGGCCAGCCTTGCTGCGACCTTTTTGCTACTCCCCAAAACAGCAAGTGTCACGACTTCTTCACTCTCTTCCCGTTACCAGGCCATCCCACCAGAGACGCTCTAGTCCACGATTGGCCCCGGGGACTTCTATATGCCTTTCCCCCCTTTCCACTGATATCTCAACTAATTCAGAAAGCCATCGCCTTGAGAGTGACAATGATCCTCATTGCCCCTTACTGGCCTCGACAGATATGGTTCCCCTTTCTTCATCGTTACCTTTTGGAGCAGCCTTGGCATCTGGACCCAGTACCAGATCTGATAACCCACCAATCGGGTCAGCTGCACCAATCTCTGCCTTCTCTAAACCTCACAGCGTGGTTTCTCCGATTCCAACCTTAGCCAGGCTTCCCTCAATGTCTCGCTCAGTCCGAGATATCTTAATAGCCTCTCATAAATCTTCTACCCGGAAGATTTATAGTAGCAAATGGAAACGTTTTTCCCTTTGGGCAACATCAAAAAACATAGATCCCTTTACTGCACCTATCCAGTCTATTTTAGACTTTCTAGCAGAACTCTTTCATTTAGGATCTTCTGCATCAACCATTAGAGTTCAGTTGGCTGCCATATCAAATTTTCATGTTGGTGTTTCAGAGTCTAGCATCATGGCTCACAAACTCTGTAAAGCCTTTTTAGGGGGTGTATTTCTTCTCAAACCTCCAATCAAAGTTCCCCTGCCTCAATGGGATTTGAACTTGGTTCTGGCATCCTTAATTCTTTCCTCCTTCGAGCCGGCGGCTTCATGTTTTCTGAAGTTGCTTTCTTGGAAGACACTTTTTCTGGTAGCTATAACTTCAGCGAGAAGGGTATCCGAACTCCATGCTCTGTGCAGTCGTCCTCCTTACTTAGTCTTTCACAAAGACAGGGTTTCCCTCTGTACTAATCCATCCTTTTTGCCTAAAGTTTCTTCTCAAATAAACCTAAACCAAATTGTTGATCTTCCCATCTTTTTCCCTAACTATTCAAACAGGTCGGAACAAAAGCTACATTTTTTGGATGTTCATCGCCAACTTAGATAGTACTTAGACAGGACTAAACAATTCAGGAAATCTGATCAATTGTTTCTGTCATATGCGGAAGGAAAATTGGGCCTTCCAGTTACTAAAGTATCCCTCTCTAGATGGCTCACCACTACAATTACCTTCATCTATGAGATCAGACGTCAAAAACTCCCCTCAAGACCTAGAGCTCATTCAACTAGGGCATTAGCTACATCCGTAGCTTTTCAGGATAGGCTGCCGATAGATTCAATTTGTGCAGCAGCCACCTGGGCTTCTCCTCATACATTCATTTCACATTACAAATTGGACATGGTTTCCAGAAGCCGTGCCAATTTTGGTTCCACTGTTCTCAAGAGTCTGTTCCGATAGGCCACCCGGGATAAGGCGGTCCCATCCAGCAAGAATGAAGGCGAGATTGACAACTTAACATTAAGAATGTACCTACCATAACGTTCCATGTTAGTTGTCTTCTTTCTCGCCTTCTTTCTTGCGTCCCACCCTCCTTCCCCCAAGCCTGGACAGACCGACTGGAATTCATTTTGTGTTTTTCTCCTGAAAGTTGTCATTCCCACATGTTCTTCCACCTCTTCTATCCTTACTGAGGTCTGCCTTTCCTTTACGCAGATTGTTTTGAGGTGGGTTTCCCTACTCCATTCTGTGGAGACTAGGATTGCTTGGTATAGCTATCAAATGAGATCTGAGTAGTTACCGCCTAGCATTGTGGGATATAGGGGAGCCTCGAGCCGGTGGAATTAGCTCTCGAGCTTTTAGTATTGGCCGAGTCGGAGCCGAGGATTGGCTCCGAACCCATCCAGCAAGAAAGAAGGCGAGAAGAAGACAACTAACATGGAACGTTATGGTAGGTACATAACTTCTTCTTATCAATTCTCTGCGCTGCCCTTTGGCTTATCTACTGCTCCCAGAGTTTTCACAAAGTGGTACAGCTCCAGTTATTGCTTTTTGCAGGCAGAAGAAAATTCAGATTTATCAATACATGAACGACTGTCTAATTCAAGCAAATTCTCAAGAACAGCTGTTAAAGGATCTGGAAATTGTAAAGACTCTTCTCTGGATTACACTTTCAACGTGGAAAAATCAAAAATGGTGCCATCCAAGGAGATAACATTCCTGGGAGCGAGTCTGAACACAGCCGCCCAGATGATATATCTCACCCAGGAGAAGCAGGCAACTCTTTCAGTTTACTTCAAGGATTTGGCAAGCCTGTCCCAGCTCTCTGCAAGGAAATACCTGCAAGCTCTGGGATACATGGCCTCTTGCATTCTCAAATTGCAGTGGTACCTCAAGAACCTTTGGTGTCAACACACACACAGGACCTGGATAAGATAATTACTCTGCTTCCATGCCTGCAGACAGAGTTTCTATGGTGGGCG
Organism: Protopterus annectens; assembly: GCF_019279795.1. Classification (NCBI taxonomy): domain Eukaryota; kingdom Metazoa; phylum Chordata; order Ceratodontiformes; family Protopteridae; genus Protopterus; species Protopterus annectens. The sequence goes on from NC_056727.1 coordinate 128,673,380, forward strand.
ACAGCCTGTCTACAAAACAAGGGTATGCCCTTTCGCCCACCTCCTGCCATTCAAGTTCTTACCACAGACGCATTGGACTACGCCTGGGGAGCTCACTTCGATGGCAGATGCATACAGGGACGTTGGAACGCCCAGCAGATGCACCTGCATATAAACCTAAAGGAGTTGATGGCAGTTCAGCGAGCCTTACTAGCTTTCAAGCATCTTCTTTCTCCAGGAACTCTGCTTGTCAGGACAGACAGCACCACAGTCATGTGGTACACCAACAAACAGGGAGGGACTCATTCTTACCCCCTGTGCAGACAGAGCATGATTCTCTGATCCATAGCAGCATCCTTGGGCCTGCATCTCCTAGCTCACTTTCTTCCAGGGAGACTCAGTGTTTTGGCAGATCAGTTGAGCAGACAGAACCTGGATCCTCATGAGTGGCAACTGAACAGAGCAGTCTTTTACAGCATCATTCAGCGTTGGTGCACTCCTCAGGTGGATCTTTTCTCCTCCCCAGACAACCACCTTCTACCACTTTTTTGCACCAGACAGCATCACAGCAAGGCCTGGAGATTGGATGCTCAGTTTGCCTTCCCTCCTCTTCCTCCCAGAGTATTATTGAAGATAAGGACGAAAGACCAAGGACTATTCTCATAGCTCCAGACTGGCCCCGACAGCATTGGTGTCCACTGCTTCTCAGTCTCTCCCAATTTCCTCCTTGGCATCTTCCTCTGAAACCAGACCTTTTGGTTCAGGAGGGGGGAAACATTCTACATCCTCATCTTCAGTCTCTCCATTTGGCAGCATGGCTCATTGTATGAATCAATCCATTTCTTCTTCCCTTTCCCAGCAGGTGGTTAATGTACTTCAGGAGGCCTAGCACTAGGAAGTCCTACGCTGACAAATGGAAAAGATTCTCTCATTGGATGCAGGCTAGAGGGGAATCTTCTTCTCAGCCTACTCTTCCTCTGATCCTGGAATACTTAGCTAATTTGCTTCAGGGTGGTCTTTCATTTTCCTCTGTCAAGATCCATGCTTCAGCCATTTCTGCTCATTGTTCTTTTGAGCAACCCATTTTCTCTCATCCCCTGATGAAAATGTTTCTCAGAGGTGCTTGCAACTTAAAACTTCCCAGAAGGGCACCTACTCCAGCCTGTGATCTTAATTTTGTTCTAGAGAAACTCACTCTTCCTCCTTTTGAGCCAGCTGCCACTGCAGATTTAAAGTTTCTGTCTTGGAAGACTGCCTTCCTTTTGGCTATAACTTCAGCAAGGAGGGTTTCGGAGCTGCAAGCTTTGATGGCTGTGGAGCCTTTTCTTATTTTCCATGCAGATCGTGTCTCTCTGAGAACCAATCCCTCTTTTATGCCTAAGGTGGTTTCTAGCCTGACTCTTAACCTTCCTACTTTCTTTCCTAATCCTTGAAATAGAGGTGAAAGGATCCTGCATTCTCTTGATGTGCACAGACAGCTCAGGTTTTACCTGGACAGGATTAAAGACCTTTAGAAATCAGCACAGTTATTAGTCAGTTTTGCCCCTGGACCTCAGGGCAAAGCTGTTTCTAAGCAAACCATTTCTAAGTGGATTGCACATTGTATTACTTTCTGTTATTCCTTTCATGGCAAGGTTCCCCTTCAAGGGGTTAGGACCCACTCCACAAGAGCAGCTTCCACTTCTGCAGCCTTTTTAAAGGGTGTCCCTACTAAAGACATTTTAGAGGCTGCCAAATGGTCTTCTGTTCGCTCCTTCACAACGCATTATAATTTACCTTTGTTTTCTAGCGCCAGGGCAGGGTTTGCCAGTGCTGTTCTGCAGGGCATTCTCTCCAATCCTTGATTCTGTTGGTGCCTCCTCCCTTTTCTCTGGGCTTTGGTAATCAACTCATTGGTTAGGACTGTAACAGTGAAACACGAACATAGTACAGTTGTGTACACTTACCATAAATGTAGATGTTCAAGTGTATTCATTGTTGCAGTCCTGGTTTCCCTCCCTCCTTCCCCATTTTTGGTCCTTTCCTGTTCTCCTTTCCTAAGGTACAGGCTGTATCTGGTTTTAGTTGCCAAAGTTTCTTTTTGCTTAAGCCTTGTTTTCTGGGGACTCCTGACTGTTATGGCAAGAAAGATTGAGGAAGTAACGTCGGCTGCCTCCTTTTGTATTGGGACGAACTGATGTCCTTTACAACCGACAGCAGCCGATGTCATATTTACTTACCTTTGGTATTCTGGCCGATCGAGGGCTACTGGGAGCCAGATAACCCATTGTTTAGGACTGCGACAGTGAATACACTTGAACATCTACATTTATGGTAAGTGTACACAACTGTACTTTCCAGAAGTTGCAGACTTCCTTTCAAAATGCTCAGGATGAGCCCTCTTCTAGAGGTCAGGGGAGAAGGTTCAATGGCAGATACCACCCTAGAGACAGAGAGGGTCTGCAAAATCAGGACTCCAGGGAACCCTTCTCTGAGGGAGCCCTCTCAGTGCTCCTGATGCATTGCCTGACTCTCTTGCACTGGAGGCAGTTGGGGGTCATTTGCCACTACACTGTTTGGCCTGGAGAAGCATTACAAAAGATCTTTGGGTGCTAAACATAATTTCCAGTGGCTGTTTCATTCCCTTTTCCCAACCCCCCCCCCCCCCAATCAATCAGAAAATGCCTTCCAGATGCGCCACCCCATCAGAGGGAGCTCAGGATGAAGTACTCAAGCTTCTTCAGAAGAGAGCCATCTAAGAGGTCTCCCCAAGGCAAAGAGAATCCGGAACTTATTCTCGCTTCTTTTTGGTGCCAAAGAAGGCTGGGGACCTACATCCAATTCTGGACCTAAGTGAGTTAAATCTTTCAGTCAAGAAGTCCAAGTTCTGGATGGTCACTGTTCAGTCCATCATGCTTCTGCATAAGGACGAATGAGTGTGCTCTGTTGATCTCCAGGATGTGTACTATCTCACAAAAATAGACAGGCGCTCCAGGAGACCTCTTCTCTTTCGCATAGGGGCTGGTCATTACCAATTCAAAACCTTCCCCTTTCGTCTCACTACAGCTGCCCAGGTGTTCACCAAGTGCGTGGCAGTGGTGGCAGCTCACCTGAGACTGCAGGGATTACAGGAGTTTCCTTATCTCGACAATTGGCTCCTCACAGCTCCTACCAAGCAATCGACTGTTCTTAGCCACTTAATACGTTTTTCACCTATTCAATAAGCTAGGAATCACTGTGAATCTACACAAGTCAAATCTGTTTCCATCCCAAAACTTGGCATTCATTGGCATCCAGCTAGACACTGTGTCAGAGATTGCAGCGCTGCCTCAGGCGAGTACAGTTAATTAGATCCCATGTTCAATGCCTACTAAATCTGTCTCATCCTCCGGTCCGGCTCATTCTTGGGGACTTAGGCTCCATGGCGGTGGCGATCTATCTGGTACCATTGGCCAGATTTTACATGAGGGTTCTACAGTGGACTCTAGCAATGCAGTGTTCTTCCCGGTCTTATCCAATGACAGCATCCACCCCCCCCCCCCCACTCTGGTGTGTCATCCTCATCTTCTTTGGTGGATTCAGTCTCCCAATCTTCTTGTGGGCAGACCTTTTTCACCCCCCCCCCCACCCACCCAAGTGCCACGGTGACCATGGATGCTTCCCTGCTTGGGGGGGGGGGCAATTGCCAGGGAAAGACGGTCCAAGGTATGTGGTCCCCTGCAGAGACCAAACTGCACATAAATGTACAGGACATGACCGGTTCTCTCGTTGAAAGCCTTTCAGGACTGCCGTCCTCTGGGTACAATTGCATTGCACATGGGCAACAAGGTAGTTGTGTGGTACATCAGCAAACAAAGGGGCACATGTTCTTATCTGCTTTGATGCGAGTCCATGAGAGTGTAGGAATGGGCTGTCCTGAGTTCTCATGAGTGGTCCCTGAATCCATTAGTGGCAAGAGAGATTTTCCTTCACTGGGGTTGTCTGGGCTGCGATCTGTTTGCTTCCCCTCACAATCACAAATGCAACCAGTATTTCGCCCTAATTTCCCTCCAGTCAGAAATCACACAGGGATGCTGTAGTTCATGATTAGCCCCTCCGGGTCTTCTTTATGCCTACCCTTCTGCACCTCTCATTCCCAGAGTGCTTCGGAAAGCTCAAGGCTACCTTAATCCTCATTGCCCCCTTCTGGTCTTTGCAGGTGTGGTTTCCCCTTCTTAGGGTTTCATCTGAAGTACCCCCCTTGGGTACTAAATGCCCATCCAGATCAGATTTCTCACTTCTCACTTTCCAATCCCAAACCTTCAGACTCCGCATCTTACCATGTCGTATGTCCACTTCCATTAATTCTAAACTAGCCCAGTCTTGCCTCGCCTGCCAGAGACATTATTCTGACCTCTCAGAAGGCCTCCACCAGAAAGGTCTGTGGTAGTAAATGGAAAAGATTCTCGATTTGGACAAAACAGAGGCATCTAGACTCTTTCGGCTCCCATGCCAGACATCTTATTATTCTTGTCTTCTGTTTTTCGTGACTGAGCAAGTTTCTCCACTGTTAAGCTGCAGTTGGCAACCATCTGTAATTTCCATGTCTGTGAAGAAACTACTTTTTCTTCTAGTTTTCGTAAGGCCTTTTTGAAATGAGTCTTCTTGCTTCGGCCTTCTATCAAAGATCCTTCTCCTCCTTGGGACCTTTCCTTTGTGCTGCCGTCTCTTAGAGTCCCTTCCAACGTGCTGCAACTTGATATAAAGTCCTATCTTGGAAGACCGCCTTTCTGGTGGCTATAACGTTGGCTAGACGAGTTTCTGAGTTGCAGGCCCTGTCTATTAAGCCTCCATACATGATTTTTCATAAAGATAAGAGTGGCTTTTATGGGCTAACCCTTCCTTCTTGCCTAAGGTGGCCACTGAGGCAAATTTGAATCAATCCATTCAGTTGCCAGTTTTCTTCCCCCACTTCTCCAATAAAGGCGAAGATTTGCTGCACACACTTGACGTACATTGACAACTATGGTTCTGTTAGGACTGAAAAGAGTTTCCACAAATCTTATCAGCTGTTTGTGGCCTTTTCAGTTAACAGATGAGAATCAGGCGGTATCCAAGATTACTATATCTCATTGGATTTCAAAATGTATTTCTATGGTTTATTCTTCTAAAGGTTTGTTATTACCAGGACCAGTCAGAGCTCATTCCACTAAATCTGTGGCTACATTGGCTGCCTTTTTGGCCCGTCATTCCGTAGATGAGATTTGTGCAGTGGCCACCTGGTCTACTCATCACACTTTTGTTTCTCATTATAAGCTTGACTTAGTTTCCAGGAACAGGGCTTCCTTTGGCTCCACAGTTCTTCAACATGTCATTTCATAAGGCCTCCCAGGGTTTCATGGTAGCTGAGGACTCTGACCCAAGAGTGTGGAATAGTGACATGGATAACATCAGATAGAGTTACGTACTTACCATAACTTGACATCTGTGTTATCCTTTGTCACTATTCATCACTATCTCTCCTTCTTTCCCCCATCCTGTGGGACCTAGAGATGGTGGAGGTATCCTGGCTGGTGGTTAGGGTCTTCCTTGACTGTTCTAGATCTAGGACAAACTTGATCTGAAAGTTTAGAGGGCAGTAAGGGATTATGGGAATAAGAGGAGTTGAGCTTAGGATCTGTCTGATAAGTTGCTGGCTTGGATCCACTGTTGGAGCCTGTGACCCAAGAGTGATAAATAGTGACATAGGATAACACAGATGCCAAGTTATGGTAAGTACATAACTTTTTTTTTTTCTTTGAGATGTGCTAAATATTGGATTACAGTGAAAGAATATCACTTTTTTGAAGGAAAAACTTGACATTTGGGTGGAGTTCTCCTTTAATTATCCTTCTAAGCATTAATGACACAGTGGGCATTATACTTTAGAGCCTTCCCACCAGTTTAACACAAACCTCCAGATGTTCATCGTGCATACAGCTGCAGTCATTATAGATGGGGTTATCCTGCCGTCAGGCGAGTCCTCGGTCAGCCGAATTCCAAAGTCTAGGTCCGGCGTCGGTTGTCGTCGCTTCTTCCCTGACGTCAGTGCGGCAGGGGTATAAAAAAGACAGCCGACGCCATCTTCTCCAGTCTTTCTTGCCGCACGGTGCCCGAAGCAGAAGCAGTTCGCAAGTGCCGGTCGGCCAGCTCCTGAGATTTACGAAAATATTTCAGCCGAAGTCTTCTTGAAAGCTAAGTACCCCGTTGGGGAAACTTTTCTTGCCTCAGACCGATGTCAGACAAAGTTAATAATTGCATTTCATGTGGGAAGCAAATACCGCATAAGGATTTCCACTCTTTCTGTATACCTTGCTTAGGCCCAGACCATGACGTCTCGGCCTGACGTTTTTGTGCTAGATTAACACACTATTAAGCGTCGGGCGGAGTTCGCCCTTCACTATTTTGGTAAAAATTTTAATTATATTATGTCGTCAGATACTCCAACTCCTGTTTTGAGTAAACGACGCAAAGATAAGGACCGACATACGAGGTCCGCGACTTCTACTGACACCACGCTAAGGCCGACTACCGGTTCTCCGGTTCTCAGCGAGGCGCCTAGGCAGCCCCTTAGTACCGATGTCTCTACATTACTGGTGTCTTAAGTACCCGAGGTCGAAAGGCTCCTCTGTCCCCATTCCTACTACAGATACCGACGCCACTCTTGGCGGGGAAACTCAGAGTTTAGACAGGCCTGCCATTTCTCAAGGTGTCTTCAGGCCTTCCTCCTCCTCTATTAAAGCTTTCACAAAATCTAAAGCAGCCGTGAAAACCAAAAAACAGGGACCTCAGACCCCCTCTCAAGGCCCCATGCCTAAAAAACAGATGCTCAAAATGGCTGAGGATTTGATTACTCTTATCAGGGGTTCTCAACCCCCCTCGGACAAAAGGCCCAGATTAGAGGAAGACTACCCTTCCTCAGATCAAGCCTCTATTACCTCTGAACATTCTGAGGACCAGGACTATACCTATTCTCCTTTTGAAGACTCTGATGCAGAGGAGTCTATTCCCTCGGTCTCCCCCCCTGAGGACTACTCTTTTGGGGAAACCCTGCATACTTTGAGGGAACACTTTCACTGGGAAGGCCAAGATTACTCAGATTCCAAGAAAAGGCTCAGGGATTTTCTCTTGCTCCCCCAGCATAGGCCCCTGGCTATCCCTCCTGTTTTAGATATATTAGATGATGTGTACACAGAAGCCAGCCTCAACCCAGATTCTTTACCTCCAGCTCCTGTTAAACCAGACAGGTATTACCGGGTTCCTGATTCACACCAGTTCCTATACAAAAGCCATACTGCTGACCCAGAAACTATTTCACAGGGTCCCAAGGGAATTAAGGCCTCTACTGCAAAAAACCCATTACCTTCAGAGAGAGATTCCAGAGCTTTAAAAAGGTGGGGGAAAAAGGTGTATACCTCGGCCACTTTAACCATGAGGGCATTAAACTGTCAGTTCCATCCATATGTTAAAGTATCAACAGTTTTTGTTATCTCAGTTGAAAAGCAAAATGACACAGCCAGAACAACCAGATTTAAAAGAGTTGCAGAATTTGTTGCATGGTGCAGAGCAAGTGGGTAAACATACCTTGCAGTGTGGTTTTGATGCTTTAGAGGCCTCATGTAGAGCTGCTGTTACGGGGTCTGTTATACGTAGACATGCTTGGCTCAAAGAGCAAGCCTTACCAGATCATGTCAAAGCTAAATTACTAGCTGCACCTCTTCAAAAACATGTATTGTTTGGTGTTAAAGCTGAGGAGGTACTAAAGAAAATGGAGGAAAAAGTGAAATCAATGCAAACAGTGAAAGATTTCCTGCAGGTACAACCTCCACGTTTCAGCAGAAACTGGCCTTCAAAAAATTAGTCCTTTCCAGCCACGGACAGACCTCAAAGAGGCAGATACAGACGCCCAAGGGGTAGAGGGCAACCTCAAGGATCTTTCAGAGCCAGACAGTGGGAAGCACCAACCCCAAGAGGTGGAGAAGATCGATCACAGTCATTCAGAAAGCAGACACAATGACTTCCCCTTTTACCTGCCAAGCAAAGCTTTAATGGCAGCACCTTTGGGCGGAAAACTGGCATTATTCTCAAAAAATTGGCATATTGTCACAAAAGACAAATTGATTCTGGACATTATAGACAGAGGCTACAGGTTCCACTTTCACACCCTTCCAAAAATGAGAGGCATACCAAACCTGCCACAAAATCAAAGGGCAGAGGCACAAAAACAAATTTCAGCTCTCATGGACATGAAAGCGATTCAAGAGGTACCTACAAAAGAACAAGGTCAAGGGTTTTATTCCAGACTATTCCTGGTACCAAGGAAAGACAAAGATTGGAGACCTATTTTAGACCTATACATCCTAAACACATATTTACAGGTGCCAAAATTCAAGATGCTCACATTACAGCGGCTTCTTCCCATGCTGGGCAAGGAGTCTTGGCTGGTAACATTGGACCTCAAGGAGGCATACCTGCATGTCCCTATCAGACAAGATTGCAGAAGATACCTCCGATTTCTTGCAGGTTCAACCCATTATCAATTCTCTGCATTGCCCTTTGGCTTATCTACTGCGCCCAGAGTGTTTACGAAATGCCTGGCATCAGTAATTGCCTTCTGCAGACTTCAAGGAATACAAATATACCCATATCTGGACGACTGCCTGATCCAAGTGGACAGCAAGGACATACTTCTGAAACACCTGGCGTTTGTAATGAAACTGTTGAACTTTCTGGGATACACAGTCAACAAAAAGAAATCAAAACTAATACCCTCTCAACAAATAATTTTCCTGGGTGCCAGCTTGAATACAACCACCCAGATGGCCTACCTCACGCCAGACAAACAAGGGCAACTGTGTCAATACTTCAGCAAAATGGCAACCTTCACCAGGCTGACTGCAAGGAAAGTCCTGCAGGCTCTGGGATTCATGGCATCTTGCATCCTTCTGATCCCATGTGCAAAGCTGCATATGAGGAAACTTCAATGGTACCTAAAAAACTTATGGTCTCAACACAGCCACAGCTTGGAAACAATTATACCACTCATTCCATGTCTTCAAAAGGAATTTTTGTGGTGGGCTGAAGCATGCCAAAGAAACATAGGTCTCCCTTTCTGCGTACCTCAAGCAACTCAAATCATCACAACAGATGCTTCGGACTACGCCTGGGGGGCACACATGACAGATCAGTGCATTCAGGGAAAATGGTCCCAAAAAGAGAAGCACCTAGACATCAACCAAAAGGAAATGCTAGCAGTGCAAAATGGTATTATGGCCTTCAAAGACCTACTGCATCCAGGCCAGCTATTGATAAGGACAGACAACACCACAGTGATGTGGTACATAAACAAACAGGGGGAACTCATTTATACCCCCTGTGCAGACTAGCCATGACCCTATGGAACACAGCACTGGAATTGCAAATTCAATTTCAGGCACAATTCCTGCCAGGGAAGGAAAACACACTGGCAGACAACCTAAACAGAAATATGACAGATCCACACGAATGGAAGTTACATCCTCAAGTTTTCACAAAGATAACTCAGGCATGGGGACAGCCAGACATAGATCTCTTTGCTACCCACAGAAATTACCAATTGAAAAAATTTTGTTCAAGGACCTATCATCCACAGGCCTGGAAAGTGGACGCACTTTATTTCAATTGGACAACGTTGACAGTCTATGCCTTAACACCTCTTCCTCTGCTGCCCAAAGTCCTATTAAAAGCCAGAGCAGAGAGGCCGAAAATGATTCTCATTGCTCCAGATTGGCCAAGACAACACTGGTATCCACTCCTGAAGAGCCTGACACATTCCCCACCATGGATCCTACCTCTAGTGCCTCTTCTGTTGTCCCAGCACAACTTCAAGACTCTTCACAGCCAGCTCAAAACCCAAAATCTAGCTGCATGGAGAATTCCTTGATTGCCCAACAGACCCTCCTCTCCAAGGAGGTGCAGGATGTCATCTTGGAGGCCAGAAGACCTTCTACTAGAAAAGCCTACTCTGCCAAATGGAAACGATTTTGTGCCTGGAATCAGGAAAAGGGCCAGAATCCTTGGGTAATAAATTTACCTCAAATTTTACAGTACCTAGCTGAGATGTTAAACAGTGGACTTTCCTTCTCCTCCATCAAAATCCACGCTTTAGCCATTTCTGCACAATACAACACAGATCCTCCTTTATTCTCTCATACTCTCTTAAGACAGTTCTTCAGAGGGGCAAAGAATATAAAACCCCCAAGGAAACCACCAGTCACTGCTTGGGACCTCAACTTCATATTGGAAAAGCTGACCCTTCCTCCCTTCGAGCCAACTGCTTCAACAGAACTACAATACTTGTCATGGAAAACAGCCTTCCTTCTGGCTATCACCTCAGCACGCAGGGTTTCGGAACTACAGGCCCTCATGGCTGTGCATCCTTTCATCATTTTCCATCAGGACAGAGTTTCCTTACGAACCAACCGTACCTTTATGCCAAAGGTAGTATCCAGTGTAGCCTTGAATCAGACTATCCACTTACCTACCTTTTACCCTAACCCACAAAACAAAGGGGAAAGACTACTGCATTCATTGGACATTCACAGACCACTTTGTTATTATTTGGACAGGACAAAGCCATTCAGGAAATCCAAGCAACTCTTTGTGTCCTATGCTACAGGTGCTCAAGGAAAGGCCATCTCCAAACAGACAATCTCAAAATGGATAGCCCACTGCATACGCTTTTGTTACTCATTTCATGGAAAAGCTGTTCCTTCAAGCATCAGATCCCACTCCACAAGGGCCACAGTTACCTCTGCAGCTTTCCTCAGGGGGGTTCCTACCAAGGACATTTTGGAAGCAGCCACTTGGAGTTCAGTGCACACTTTCTCCAAACACTATCACCTTCCACTTTACTCTAAATCTAGAGCGGGATTTGCCACAGCTGTCTTGCAGGGCATCCTTGCTCCTCCTAGTTCCACTTAGTGCCTGCCACCCCTACTTAGCTTTGGGATTCTTCCCATCTGTAATGACTGCAGCTGTATGCACGATGAACATAGTACAGTTTTGTACCTACCATAAATGTAGATGTTCGAGTGCTCATACAGCTGCAGTCCAGGTTCCCCCCCCCTCCATCCCCTCTTAGGACAGGCCTTATGACAAACACCTTCTCATACAACCTATTTGGGGTATTCTTTTATGGTGTATTTGCTTGCAACTACTGTTTTTTGATTATTCTATATTGCATGGTTACATAAGTTTATGTTTTGCCTTCCTTCTGGGGGCACCTGACATCTGGGGCAAGAAAAACTGAAGAAGATTGCTTCGGCTGCCTCTTTTATACCCCTGCCGCACTGACGTCAGGGAAGAAGCGACGACAACCGATGCCGGACCTAGACTTTGGAATTCGGCTGACCGAGGACCCCCGCCTGACGGCAGGATAACCCCATCTGTAATGACTGCAGCTGTATGAGCACTCGAACATCTACATTTATGGTAGGTACAAAACTGTACTTTTTCCCCTAACACTTCTTGCTGAAGCACAGTTCTTGTGTCCAAACTGCATCTTGTGGAAATCGCACTTTACAGTTCCATTTATTTCCTTCTGGCACTTTCTTGCTGTACATTTTCATCATTTCAGTTACCCAACACTGGTCTCTGGTTCAAGTGCAAGGTGCTCCTGTTTTTTCTAGTCTGATGCTGAGCTTTTTTACTATCATTCAATCATTTTCCTTTGGAACACAGTGGAGAAAGTTTTACTGGCGGGTTCTGTCTTTGGGCTGTGCCATTGATATGAGAAGCAGAATCCTCTTCAATCTGCCATCTCACTGTGCCATAGGAATGAGAAATGGAATCCTCAACCTGCTGGCTCCCTTTTTTGCTTGGTAAACTGTATTTCCTTTTTTGCCTGTTGTTTGTCCAAAAATATCTTTACTGCTCCTGAAAAATATATACAGAAAACGGCTAGCTATGTCAACTTGAGTCTCACACCTGTCTGTTGACAAACTTTGTTTGCAGGGATGAACTTGCTGATGATCTGCTTGGTGTACATTGAGTAATCCCATTTTCCGCAAGCTCTCTGGTGTCCCCTGTTGTTTTACCCTTCTGTCGCAGTTATGTAAGGAGCAGAAGCTTCTGCCAGTCAGTAGGTCATGGTGTCTTTCTCGTGGAGAAATTTGGTGCGTAAAAATGGTGTGTCCTTTCAGTTAAAAAAATCCTGCTGTGGCATATCTGTTTAGCTGCATTTTTATAAAATTTAATGCAGTCTTCTCCTTACAGTTTCTCTGGTACTGCAGAAATTCCCAGGTTTTCTGTGTGCCATGTCTCCTAGTTCTATTTTATGGAACAATTCTTGAGAAACCTTATATTAACCATTCTTTCCTTCATTTCATCCTCTGTTTTCTGTAGATACATCTACTGTTCTGAGTAGCTACATAAAACCTTATTCTAGTCTTTCCAACCTTTTGTGATTTGACTGTATGTTTAACCGTGTTTCACTTATTTTAAACACCTCTGAATGCTTTAGATTTTTTTTCATTAAATTACTGCAAGCCTATCTCCTGTACCCCATGCTGAAACCTGAACTGCTTTTGCTGCAACTGCTAGTCTCTTCCTCAGTAAAGGGTTTTTCTTCTCCTCTTCTAGTTGATTTTCAGTTACTTTCTTCGTTGTCTTTTGTTGACATGCTGGCAATGTAGTGACTAACCGGTAACTGATTTTTCCCTACTAAATGATGTCTTCTGGCTGTTTTCACACTAGATGTGCTGTAGCCAACCTATTGATCAGCATATAGTCATCTTGAAGTCCTGCATTTCCCCTGCTTGTTGATCTACTAAATGACTACTCTGTGATGGAATAATGTATGGTAAGAACTTCTTTTCAAGGGAAATCCTAGAAGGCATGGAGGGTGAAGAGCTCTTACTTTAGTATGCTTCTGTGAAGGGATGCTTATGATGTCTAGACACCCTGAACTGTTTTTCCACTGAAATCCCCCCACACTGCTTAAGTGCCTATGACAACTATTGCAAAGGGAGTAAGTAGAAAGGCCTGCCAAGAAAGAAACTGGTCATATCTATCCAACAAAGTTAATGTTATCTGCATGTTGAGGTAATGTAGATGTGGTAAAGAGAAGGGCATAGTTATTTTGAGACCACTGAACTGCGAAGGACCAGTGAAGAACTCTAATATAGTATCTGGTATGTGGAATTATGGTAATGGCTGCTGCTGAGGCATCCAACATCTGTGCTGTGGCTTTCATAATTGCAAGAATAAGTGACACCTTGGCTTGGAGAGACTGGCTTCAGTCTGTGAAGAGTCCTGTTTGTATATAATTGTGTCCAGACTGTAGTCTGTGAATGTGAACAACTGTATAGGTTGTATTTGCAACTTCATTTCATTCTGCATTATACTCAAAGAATGGAATAAAGTGATCAGGGACTTCCTGACATTACTCAGTTTCTGAGCAGATGATCTGCCAGAAGCAGATGTCCAGTTATGGGAACACCTTGGCTCTTTTTGTCTCGTTAGCTGATGTCACTGACATGCATTTAAGTATCCTGGAGGCTTTGTCAAGACCAAACAGCAGAGTTTGGATTTGAACATGACTGACTTAATCTTTGATGCATAGACACCTCCTGGATTCTTTTTATGATTTTGACACAAGTCAGGGGTACTGGTGGTCCAACTAACACATCCATTCTCCTGATGCACAACATGGACTGACTGCAGTGAGACCTTGCAGAGGGTTTCTTTAAGGTACCGGATTTTTTTTTTTTATTATTTTCATGGTATATTGAGGCACAGATGACCCAAAAGTGTTCCCACAAGGGAGTTCTCCAGCTCTCTGATATTTGCCATAACCCCCCCCTTTCTTGATCCATGACCTTCTTGAAAAGTGCCTTGAGAATCAGGGTTCTTTCCAGGCTGCTGCTGTCGCCCATATCTGAATCACACTTGGCAAAGAGTACCCTATGTCAGTAAGGGGCATTGAAAATATTGCAACACCAATAGCTGTTACAGGCTTTATTTCTTTCATCATATGTGACTTCACGTCTGGCCCTAGCAAGGACAGCCCTTGAAAAGTGAATTTCAAATCTGTTATTTTGGGTCATTGACAAATTTAGTAAGATGTAGGCACGGCTATCAGTGAATAACTATGCCACGGCCCAGTTTGAATTGATGGTAGCACTCTATAAAAACTTGCATAATTGGGTTTACCATTGTTGACACTATTACTAATTAGGAGGTTAACTTGCACTTGTCTAGTCCATCTAACAAGTGAATGATTGTGTACTCTGGAACTCTTCCATGTCAGTCAAGTAATTAAACACTTTAAAGGATAAGGTACTGGATTCATTCCTTAGCTTCCTTAGGGTGGTCCACCTATATGGATTTCTTCTTTGGGGAAGGACCTTTGGGCTTAAGATGTGGAAGCCCTCTTGGAAACTGCTTCCAAAACAAAGCTATCTGGTTTGTGAATTCCTGACCAGAAACTCCAGTTTCCTAGAAGACACAAGACAAGGTTTGCTTCCTTGAGGAAAGTAATACAATGTCTAGGATCTCTCTTGTGACATTGGTGGGCTACTTTCAAACGTTCCAGGAGTGGGGAAGCTATCTAAGAAGTTGGAGTCCACCTGAAGACCTTTCTCAGTTTCTGTTATGGAGGGAAGGTAACTGGACCACTTCTTTCTCTGACACATCATCTCTAGGACGTCCCCAAACTTGGGGCCATCAAGATGGAACATAAGTATCCATAATATCACTTGTGGTCAAATCAGTGGGTACATCCACATGCATTGTCTTACATGTGACCTTTCAAGTAATCGTCAGTGGAGGTGGGGTAATCCTGAGATGACAGAGCTTCTTTCATCTGAAATTGTAGTGAGGATCTGCAGATGGTCCTTGGTCTGTCTGTCCTGTTTGGGAGTATGCAAAGCTTTGCACTTAAAGCCTTATTGATGTGAAAGGTAAAGCTGGTACAAAAGCAGGGTACTGTTCGGTGGTGATGACAAGTAACATAGTCAAGATGATAGAGACTGATGCAGAAAAAACTGATTCCGCCTCAAGATGACTTTGGTTTAGAGCACCAGCATTGAGCAAATCCAATGTTACCCACTGCTTAAGCGTTAATGCTGAGACTGCCACTGAGATTGAGAGACTGTGAATCAACTGCAGTACTGAAGTTGAGAACACCAGAGCCACAAATGTCTTGTGCCCACCAGTACACAGGTACCAACGTAATTTCAGACATTATACAGGTCAACACTTGACATTATCTGGACCATAGCCATAAACAGCTTTACCAGTGGGGAAATTAATAATCATTGTCCTTTTCCCTAAAGAAAAGAGAGATGCGAAAATAAGTCTCAACTGGTAAGGAAGTCAACTTGTGAACCAGCCCAGATGTTCATCGTGTTACGCTGCTGCAGTCATCACACTTGGGTTATCCTGCCGTCAGGCAGTCCCGCAGTCGGCCAGAGTTCCAAAGTCTTGGTCCGGCGTCGGTTGCTGTCTCTTCTTCCCTGATGTCAGTGCGCCAGGGGTATATAATATGCATCCAACGCCATTTTCTTCAGTCTTTCTTGCCGCGCGGTGCTCGAAGCAGAAGCAGTTCGCAAGTGCCAGTCGGCTGACTCCTGAGATTTTCGAAGTCGAATTTCAGATCTGAAGTCTTCAATAAAGCTAAGTACCCCGTTGGGGAAACCTTTTTCTTGCCTCAGACCAATGTCATAAAAAGTTAATAATTGTATTTCTTGTGGGAAGCTAATACCACATGAGGACTTCCACTCTTACTGTATTCCATGCCTAGGCCCTGATCACGACGTCACTAGTTGTCGGTTTTGTGCTAGATTGAACAAACACACTATAAAAAGACGTTTTGATTTTGCTTTACACTCCTTTGGCCGAAGGTTCAATTATACCATGTCGTTGTATCAGCCGACGACCTCAATACCGAAAAAACGCAAAGACAAGGATAAAGACAGGCATCCGAGGTCCAAAACCGACGAAACCTCTTCTAGGCCAGTCGCCGGTTCTCAGTGAGGCGCTTTCGCAGCCCCTGACACCTGCTACCTCAGAGCCATAGGCCGCTTCCGATTCCTACGTGGAGACATCTAGGCCTCTGGAAACTCAAGGTATTGGGCCTACGGAAACTAATCCCTCAGATGGGTATGGAGCTGCTGAGCAGGCATCGGCTTCTGAGGGTGTTTTCAGACCTTAACAACTTACCATTAAAACAACAGCCAAGACAAAGGTACCATTAAAGACAAAGAAACAAGTACAGCATTCTCCTGGACAGTCCTCCATGCCTAAGAAACAGATGCTTAAAATGGCCGAAGACCTCATTACTCTAATCAGGGGTTCCCATCCCCCTCCTGAGAAAAGGCCTAGGCAGGATACAGACTATGACTCCTCTGATCAGGTTTCCATTTCCTCTGATTCCTCTTCAGACCAGGGATACTCTTTACCCCCCTATGAGGACCCTGATGCTGAGGAATCTATTCCTTCAGCCTGTCCTCCTGAGGATTATTCTTTTGGGGAAACTTTACATACCATGAGGGAGCATTTCCATTGGGAAAGGCAGGATTACTCAGAATCCAAGAAAAGGCTCAGGGATTTCCTCTTATTGCCTCAACACAGGCCCCTGGCTATTCCGCCAATGCTAGATATTGTGGATGATGTGTTCTCTGAATCCGGTTTATCTCCTGACTCTTTGCTCCCCTGCTCCAGCCAAGCCAGATAGCTATTATAGAGTCCCTGACTCTCACAAGTTTCTTTACAAAACCCTTCTGCTGATCCAGAAACTATTTCCCAGGGTCCAAAAGGGGTTAAGGCTTCCATTGCAAAAAATCCAGTACCCTCGGACAGAGATTCCAGAGCTTTGGATACATGGGGGAAGAAAGTATACACTTCTGCAACTTTAGCAGTAAGAGCTTTAAACTGCCAATTTCACATGCTTAAGTACCAACAATATTTAATGGCTCAGTTAAAACAGAAAATGCTTGCAAGCTCAGAAGCTCCTGATTGTAAAGAAATGCAGGATTTATTACATGCAGTTGAACAGGTGGGAAAACATACTCTGCAATGTGGTTTTGATTCTTTAGAGGCCTCTTGTAGAGCCGCTGTTACAGGTTCTGTGATTCGTAGACATGCTTGGTTAAAAGAACAAAGTTTACCTGATCATGTTAAGGCAAAATTATTGGATGCTCCTTTACAGCATGATATTTTGTTTAGTGTTAAGGCAGAAGAGGTGTTAAAGAAAGTGGAGGATAAAGCTAAATCTATGCAAACAGTCAAAGATTTCTTACTGGTACAGCCACTTCGGTTTAGCAGAAATTGGCCAACAAAGAATTGGTCCTTTCCAGTGTCAGACAGGCCACAGAGAGGTAGATACAGACGCCCAAGAGGCAGATTTCAACCCCAAGGCTCAAAGAGACGACAGTGGGGCACCTGAACCCCAAAAGGTGGTGAGGACACGTCTCAGCCTTACAGGAAACAGTCACAATGACTTTCCCTTGCGTACGCCAAGCACGTCCCTTTTGGAAGCCCCCTAAGGGGGAAAACTAGCACTTTTTTCACAAAACTGGCAAACAATCACCCAGGACAAATGGGTCCTGAATATTGTGTGTCAAAGTTACAGATTCCACTTTCATACTTTACCAAGGCTAAAAGGAATGCCAGACCTGCCACAAAATCAATGTGCAGAGGCACAAAAACAAATTTCAGCCCTCATGGACATGAGAGCTATACAAACAGTACCACAACAGGAACAAGGACAAGGATTTTACTCAAGACTTTTCCTGGTCCCCAGAAAGGACAAGGCCTGGAGGCCCATACTAGACCTTTCAATTCTGAATACTTACCTGGATATTCCGAAATTCAAAATGTTGACATTACAGCAGCTTCTACCCATGCTGGGTAGAAAGGCTTGGCTTGTTACTCTGGACCTCAAAGAGGCATACCTGCATGTCCCTATCAGACAAAATTGCCGAAGATACCTCAGATTCTACAATGCACTACCAATTCTCTGCACTGCCCTTTGGCTTATCTACTCCGCCCAGGGTCTTCACAAAGTGCCTGGCACCAGTAATTGCATTTTGCAGACAAAAAGGAATTCAAATATATCCATACCTGGACAACTGCCTCATTCAAGCAGAGACAAAGGACATTCTTCTACAGCATCTGGCGTTTGTAAAAAGGTTGCTAATTTCTCTAGGGTACACAGTAAACGAAAAGAAGTCAAAACTAGTGCCTTCTCAACAGATTATATTCCTGGATGCCAGCTTAAATACAAAGGACCAGATGGCTTACCTCACGCCAGACAAACAAGTTCAACTAACTCAATATTTTCATTTGCTGGCAAGAAAGTCCCATCTCCCTGCAAGAAAAATTCTGCAGGCCCTGGGATTCCTGGCATCCTGCATACTAGAAATACCATATGCCAGACTGCATATGAGGAAATTACAATGGTACCTGAAAAGTGTTTGGACTCAACACTCTCACAGTTTAGAAGCAGTAATACTAAGGAGTTTCGATGGTGGGCACAGGCATGTCACCAAAACAAGGGTCAGCCTTTTACCCAACCCACAGCCAGGCAAACTCTAACAACAGATGCTTCGGATTACGCCTGGGGAGCGCGCATGGCAGGAAAATGCATTCAGGGCAAGTGGACCACAGACCAGATGCATCTTCACATCAATCAAAAAGAGATGTTGGCTGTTCAAAATGCCCTAACAGCTTTCAAGGACCTTCTGCATCCAGGACAATTATTACTAAAGACAGACAACACCACAGTAATGTGGTACATAAACAAGCAAGGGGGCACTCATTCTTATCCTCTATGCAGGCAAGCCATGACCTTGTGGAACACAGCTCTAGCGTATCAAGTCCACCTGCAAGCATAATTCCTGCCAGGAAAGAAAAATACTCTGGCAGACGATATAAGCAGAAATATCATGGACCCTCACGAATGAAAATTGAATCCACAAATCTTCAGCGTGGTAATGCAAAAGTGGGGATGCCCAGACATAGATCTTTTTGCCTCCCCACTGAATTGCCAACTATAAAAATTCTGCACAAGGACTTATCACAAACAAGCATGGAAAGTGGATGCTTTTCTGTTCAGCTGGAAAAACCTAAAAGTTTATGCCTTCCCGCCACTGCCTCTCCTTTCAAAGGTACTCCTAAAAGCCAGACAAGAAAAACCACAGATGATCCTGATTGCTCCAGACTGGTACCCTATTTTAAGGAACTTAGCTCAAGGACCACCATGGATTTTGCCTCAAATTCCACACCTTCTAACTCAACAAAACAGTCAGATCCTGCACGGTCAGCTCAAAACCCTAAACCTGGCTGCATGGCAGATACTTTAGTCAAACAGGCAACACTTCTCTCTAAAGCTGTTATGGATGTCATTTTGGAGGCCAGGAGGCCTAGCACCGGGAAAGCTGACTCAGAATAATGGAAGAGATTCTGCGCCTGGAACCAGGCTCAGAGCCTTGACCCTGTTGTTCCAAACATTCCTCAGATTTTACAATACTTAACTGAGATGCTGGACAGAGCCCTATCCTTCTCATCAATTAAGATCTACGCCTCTGCCATTTCAGCACATTACATCACGGATCCTCCTTTATTCTCTCATCCCTTGCTAAAGCAGTACCTCAGAGGGGCTAAAAACATAAGACCGCCCTGGAGAGCAATAACACCAACTTGGGGCCTCAATTTAGTTTTGGAAAAACTGACCCTACCACCTTTTGAGCCAGCCAATACAGCCGATCTAAATTTTTTATCATGGAAAACAGCTCTGCTCCTGGCAGTAACCTCAGCACGAAGAGTCTCAGAGCTACAGGCATTAATGGCAATGGAACCTTTTATAATTTTTCATCAGGACAGGGTATCTTTAAGGACAAACCCTACCTTTATGCCAAAGGTGGTATCTAGTGTGGCTCTTAACCAAACCATCCATTTACCAACTTTTTATCCAAACCCCCAGAATAAAGGGGAGAAACGTCTGCATTCTTTGGACATACACAGGCAGCTACGCTTCTACTTGGACAAAACAAAAGCTTTCAGGAAAACTGAGCAACTGTTTGTAGCATATGCTGCAGGATCACAGTGCAAGGCTATCTCAAAGCAGACTATATCCAAATGGATAGGGCACTGTATTTGGTACTGCTACACACAGCATGGAAAATCAGTCCCAAATAACATTAGGCCACATTCCACCAGGGCAACAGCCACTTCAACAGCCTTTCTCAGAGGAGTACCTACCGAGGAAATTTTGGAGGCTGCAACTTGGAGTTCAGTGCACACCTTTACCAAGCATTACCATCTGCCTCTCTACTCTAAATCCAGAGCAGGATTTGCTACTGCAATTCTGCAGGGCCTCATAGCCAATCCTAACTCTTTATAGACCAGCCACCCAACCTCAGCTTTGGGATTTTACCCAAGTATAATGACTGCAGCAGTGTAACACGATGAACATAGTACAGTTTTGTACCTACCATAAATGTAGATGTTCGAGTGTTCACACTGCTGCAATCCAGGTTACCCTCCCTCTATCCCCTCTGAACTAGCTGGACTTGTCTATACCTTTCTATCCTATACAACCTTTGGGGTGTATTTGCTGGTAACTGAAGGTATTGTTTTTATGGTATATTTTTGATTAGCAATATGTATTGCCTACCTACTTGGGGGCACCTGACATCTGGGTCAAGAAAAACTGAAAAAAATGGCGTCGCATGCATCTTGTATACCCCTGGCGCACTGACGTCAGGGAAGAAGCGACAGCAACCGACACCGGAGTAAGACTTTGGAACTCAGGCCAACTGTGGGACCGCCTGACGGCAGGATAACCCAAGTGTAATGACTGCAGCAGTGTGAACACTCGAACATCTACGTTTATGGTTGGTACAAAACTGTACTGTTCTTTTATTACACCATGTTTAGGCTGATGATAGAGGGAACCCTAGGTCTTAGGGGTCCAATCACAAAGCTTGGTGCCACATCAATAGTTACATATAGAGACTAAGTAGAAAATGTGTGTCAAATGGTTAGGCCAGTCAGCGTGCAAGGAAGTGTAGAGTGGGTGGCATTCCTGTTTGCGTCCAGTAGGGAGCTCCCTTTATGGCTTTGTGCGGTTGTGAGTAAAACTAATTTTATGTAACAGTCATTTTTTAAACATCTTTATTGAAATCTTGTTTTAGACAGTGCCCTAGATACGCATACATTAGTAGAAAAGAAACCATAGTAACATTTTTCATGCACTACATATCTGTTTGAGTTATCATTCATTTCAACATTACATAAATTACTTGATTCCTGCCTTCCCTTTAACCTCATTCCTCCTCCTGAACCTTATTCTGCATGAACTGTACCCAGAAATTCAATTTTTACGTAATTTTGTTCTTTATTTTTTTTCTAAGGATCCTATATCCAGTTTTTTTATCTCACTTGCAATATTCAGTACTATGTACAACTGTTATAGTTGTTTAGATTTGCACTTACCTTTTTAGTAAGTGTGTTTATGGCAGTCAGAATTCAAGTTAAGGCAATTCAGATCCTATGTCCCAGCTTAAAAGATTACTATTTCTTTAGTTACTACAGTTTCCACCCTCAACATTTTTGGTAAATTACTTTATAGGGAATTTTTAAAATCTGTCATCTTGTTACACCCCCCCCCCCCCAAAAAAAAAAGTTTGCAATTACCTCTGTGTTTCTTTCCCCTCACACCTCCAGCGTTTACTGTCTACCAGAGGAAAAATTCTCTGAAGTCTGTTTGGGATATAACAATATGCAAATACGTCTGATAAGAAATCTTCTGGATTTTATTGCGTACTTGGGAGCCATGCTGATGTTGTCCTATTGTTACTTTGTAAATGGCTTTTACATTCTCTCTGTTCTGAATCTTTCTAACCTCCTTTGACAGATTCTTATAGTGATCATGAAGTGTTTTATATGCCCCAATAATTATCTATTTTTAAACAGCAGCTACTGTTGCAGTCTCAACAAAAAACTCTACCAAAGCTGGTCTTTCACTTAGCATTCCCACATCCCTCTTTGCCCATTCTCTGTTATTAATATCTGGCAGGGAAGGCTTCTGCTTGGGCTCATCCCACTCTGTTACTTTTCTCTCTCTTATTTATTTGCACCCAGTACTTTGGTTCATTTAGTAATTTTGTCAAATAATTTCCAGCCCCTTTTGTATATTTTCTGTACCCCTGCCTGCAGTCATCCTTACTGGTAAAATCTCATTTCTCAATTTCCCTGTTGGCTTAGTTCTTGGATTGTTGTTAACTCTCTTCCCACATATCCTTAGCTGCCATAACAGAACTTCTTTTAATTTATTTACCAATATAATACTTATGTCCCTATAAATATGGGTATCGTTGAACCAGTTCATGTGAGGGGTAAATAGTTTATACATTTTGTTTGATTTTCATTAATTTTATATCCCCAAAAAGCTTGAAACTGACGAGTCCCTTATTTTCTTTACCAGAAGCTCTAAATAGAAGGAAGATATCAAAGGGAAAAGACACCACCACCTTGTTCCTTTGTTGAAGGACAGCTTGTCGGTAAGCCCTCCCCCCTTAAATCTTGCCTCAGATCCTTCATGTATATCTTTTTAAAGGACAACAATGGGATTCTATTATTATGTGCTCAACTTCTCTGTCCTTTTTCTCCCTATTTACTGCCCCTGCTATGAGAAAACAATAATACAGCATTTTAAATATTTTAAATTGACTGTTTCTCTCCACCAGAACAGTACTTTACTGTACTGTGGTGATTTCACTTTCAAAAATCTTTTGTCCCACCCTGGAAACCTTGCTGCAGTCGCCAATTCACTGATGTCATCAAGGCCACTGAATACAGGTAGTTTTCTGGCCAATTTCCTCCCCAAACTGACATCCACGACTGTCCTAAAAACCCACCCATGCTGTGATGTCACAGCTCCCTGGTCCTTCCCCTACCCATACAGAAAGTAAAGGTTAGAACAAGGAAACAGTACACGAGTCAAGTCTCATGTTGTGAGCTGTCAATCACAGCAGGTTACAGGTCAAATTACCCTTAGCAATTTGAGAGCTAGGGAAGCTAGGTGTGAAGGGGGATGAGAGATGAGTCAAAATAGTACAATTCAGGCTTTATAAAAGACTGCAGTTTAGCCATTCTAAAAAGAAGCAGCAGTAAAAAAAAAAAAAAAACACTTTGAAAGTCTATTCTGTGGCATTTGTACTGTTTGTGTTTTAAGTAGTCATTGAATGGCATGAAATGTTACTTAAAACTGACTGAAAGACAGCCTTGTATACATGTAAAATCAATGCAGTGACAGGAGCTTTAGGAAAAAAGATGTCTGATGTAATTTTTTTACAGACAAGCACTGTATTGTGAGATACCTAGAGGGGGCCTAAACAATCAGAATTACTTCAAAATGCCAGACCCCATGTGGTCAGACTCAGAAATTACATATAAAATGTTTAAAAACTGTAAATATTCCCAGAGTGGTGTTAAAATGTAGGAAAACCCAAACCATGATGAAATAAACATTTTTTTGAGTCTGTAGGTGTGGTTCTCCTTTAACTGTATTATTCTGTCAGGAAGTACAAATGCATACTATTCTCCTATTCATGAAGTACCAGCTGATTCTATTGCATGCCTTCTCTGCATCAAAACCCATCAGCATTGGGGGCATTTTCTTACATTCTGCTTCTCTCTGGATCCCTGTGTTTTATTAATGTTGTGAAATGTTTGTGCTCTCTCCACAAAACCACAGTGATGATATCAATTTTGGCAACACATTTGCCATTCTTGTAACTAGTGTGTAGACATGTATGCTTTATAATCTTGTTTAAAATTGAAACAGATCTATATGAACTTGGATCTGAAGGGTATTTATTTACGCTGTTTGGGTAATAACATCCAACACAGCTTTCTTCCTAGATGCTGGTACTTCTCCCCTTTTAAAGCACTGGTAAAAAAAACTTTCCAGATTTGTATCACTTTCTTCCATCTTCTAAACTTCCACAGGGATACCATCTATTCTTAGAGACTTCCCTGCTGATTGATTTTTATCTCATCCATTCTAGGGTTGCCACCTTTTCAAATGGCCAAAGTGGGACATTTCTGGGACACACACCAGATTGTACAGGCCGACACATACCCACGGTCAGTACAAAGGATAGAACTTTACTTTTTTGCCTAAATAAAAGCTTATTCTTGTAGCAGTTTAGTTTCTTATTCTGTTTCTTGTAACATTTAGGTATTTTAGATACAGAAATAACTATTTTATGCAACTATTACATAAAATATGGGACATAATTATATCCTACAATCTCAGGACATTTGCCATTTTTAATATTTTTTGTCAGGACACAACTGCCCAAAGAGGCACTGTCCCTCGCAAAGTGGGACAGGTGGTAACCCTAATCCATTCCTGTCCTAGCTGTTTGTTGAGACTACTCTTCTAATATTGGAATGATTAAGTCTTGCATAAATATTGTTTGGGTTTCCACATTTCTCTGCTTTATGCAAATTTTCATAACTTTTCTGAAATATCTCATACTAAAATATGGCATCTGGTTGTTTTTCTTGTTGTGGGTTCCCTGTGTTTGGTGATGATCCTTTCTGTTGCCTAAGTCATGCTTTGTGTTGGCCAAGTCATTATGCTAAAAGTTTGTGTGTTTTGGAGTTATCAAAAAACTTTAACAGCAACCTTTCTAAGCTAATGCACATTATTTAAATGCTCTATTTCCCATTTAGCATTTTGCATTTTTTTTTGTTCTGTGAAATTCCCTTATTCTACCATATGTTAACCTTTGTCAACCCTTCCCAATATTCCCCTTACCTTTTTTGTTTATGTAACCGTCATTAAAAAGTACAAGAAAAGTACACATCATTCCATGTTTCTTAAATAATCAAATACTGAGAGTTATGTTTAAAAATAAAAAAAAAATGATAGCCTGTTAAAATGAACAAATTAAATTCAGTTTTGCTTGCCTACTCAATCCCCAAAGACCATAAGGATTACTGTGAATGTTGCAGAGACTTAAGTGGTGCCCTTGAAAACTCCCACATTCATAAATTGTGTGCTCATTACTTGCCTTGGTGCAGTCGGCCTTTTTCCCAGAACAAGTTCCTGGTGTTTAGTTCTGGTGTTGAATATACCCTAATTGAATGTTGTATCAGTAGCCACGTCTCATATTGTTGGACCTCATGGCATCTGCAGTGAGGCCCAGTTTTTCTTGTCTCATTCTTGAAGTATCATGTGGGTCCTTCTTTGCAGTCACACAGTAGAGCCAGTCCTTGGACAGAATCTGGATTTCTAACATTTGACTTGCTGGCACCAACCTCACTCAGGGTGTCTGTCACTACAGATGCCGAGAACCTCAAGGATGTCTGCTACTACAGATGCATCAGCCCTAAGAGTGGGGGTGGGCAGTTTAAAGACTGAATGGTCCAAGGTGCAAGGCCATAGATTGAGGCCTGTTTTAGACAGGAATGTCTTGGAAACGTCAATTTTCTCACCTTACAAGATTCAAGGCGCTCTTCCCAGTGGAAGTGATCACCGTATGTTATGACTGTGTGGCTCATCTGATGCTTACTGTTGACTCAAGTGATGTTCATCGTGCATACAGCTGCAGTAATCACAGATGGGTTCTCTGCCGTCAGGCGGTCCCTCGGTCGGCCGAATTCCAAAGTCTTGGTCCGGCGTCGGTTGTCGTCGCTTTCTCTTCTGACGTCAGTGAGGCCAGAGTATATAAGACACAGCTGACGCCATGTTCTTCAGTCTTTTTTGCCGCGCGGTGCCCGAAGCAGAAGCAGTTCGCAAGTGCCGGTCGGCCAGCTCCTGAATTACGAAAATTTTGGAAACCGAAGTGTTCATTAAAGCTAAGTACCCCGTTGGGGAACCTTTTCTTGCCTCAGACCGATGTCAGAAAAAGTTAAGAATTGTATTTCTTGTGGGAAGCAAATACCGCATAAGGATTTCCATTCCCTCTGCATACCTTGTTTAGGCCCAGACCACGACGTCTCGGGCTGTCGCTTTTGTGCTACCTTCAATAAACGCACTATTAAGCGTCGGGCGGAGTTCGCCCAACACTATTTTGGTAAAGCTTTCGATTATAAGATGTCGTTGGACTCTCCGACTACCGTTTTGTCCAAAAAACGCAAGGACAAGGACCGACATGCGAGGCCCGCGGTCCACGCCGACACCATGCCAAAACAGGCTACACGTGGTCCAGTTCTCAGCGAGACGCCTTTGCAGTCCCTGCTTACCGACGACTCTCCTTTGGCGGTGTCCTCTGTACCCGAGACCGCTGGACCTCGGCCCTTTCCCAGACTACAACCACCGAAGCCTTTGCTAATGTTGAGCCTACTAATGTGGACAGGTCCACCTCCACCCATGGTGTCTTTAGACCCTCATCTTCTTTTTCTATTAAGGCCTTTACTAAATCCAAAGCAGCCAGGCATCCCAAGAGGCCTGTTGCACAGGGCCCATCCCCAGGCCCCATGCCTAAAAAACAGATGCTTAAAATGGCTGAGGATTTAATTACTCTTATCAGAGGTTCTCAGCCCCCTCCAGACAAGAGACCCAGAGTGGAGGAAGATTCTCCCTCTTCTGATCAGGGATCCATTTTATCAGAACATTCTGATGTAGAGGAACACTCTTACTCCCCTTTTGAGGATTCGGATGCAGAGCAGTCCATCCCTTCTGTATCCCCTCCTGAGGATTTTTCCTTTGGGGAAACCTTGCACACCTTGAGGGAACACTTCCATTGGGAAGGCCAAGACTTTTCAGATTCTAAGAAAAGACTTAGGGAATTTCTTTTGTTACCTCAATACAGACCTCTGGCGATACCCCCTGGTTTGGACATACTTGATGTTTATTCGGAGGCTTGCCTTAACCCGGATTCTCTGCCTCCTGCACTGGTCAAACCTGATAGGTACTACAGAGTACCTAACTCTCACCAATTTCTCTTCAAAAGCCATAATGCTGACCCTGAAACCATTTCACAAGGCACCAAGGGATTGAAGGCCTCCACTGCCAAGAACCTTCTTCCTGCAGAAAGAGAGTCAAGGTCTTTAGAAAGGTGGGGAAAAAGGGTATATACCTTGGCCACCCTAGCCATGAGGGCTTTAAATTGTCAGTTTCATATGCTTAAATATCAACAGTTCCTGTTATCACAATTAAGGAATAAAATGTCTCAACCTGAACAACCAGATTTGAAGGAGTTACAGGATATGATGCATAGTGCAGAGCAAGTGGGTAAACATACTTTACAATGTGGTTATGATGCCCTAGAGGCCTCAAGTAGAGCGGCTGCTACAGGATCAGTCATTCGCAGACATGCCTGGCTTAGAGAACAAAACTTGCCTGATCATGTGAAAGCTAAACTTCTAGATGCTCCTTTACAAAAGGATGTGCTGTTTGGTGCTAATGCTGAGGAGATACTTCGGAAAATGGAAAAAAAAGCCAAATCTATGCAAACTGTCAAAGCCTTTTTACAGGTCCAACCTCCACGTTTTAGCAGAAATTGGCCTTCAAAAAACTGGTCCTTTCCAGCCACTGACAAGCCCCAAAGAGGTAGATACAGGTGCACAAGGGGCAGAGGGCAATCACAAGGATCATATAGAGGCCGACAATGGCAAACTCCAGCACCAAGAGGTGGCGAGGACAGTGCACAACAATACAGGAAGCAAACCCAATGACTCCCTCATTTCTATGCCAAGCATGTCTCAGCTGGCAGCACCTTTGGGAGGAAAGCTAGCATTATTTGCAGGCAATTGGCATATTGTCACAACAGACAAATGGATCCTGGACATTATAAACAGAGGCTACAAATTTCAATTTCACACTCTTCCAAAAATGAGAGGCATGCCAAACCTGCCACTAAATCAAAGGGCAGAGGCACAACTACAAATTTCAAAGCTCATAAGCATGAGAGCTATTCAACAGGTACCTACTCACGAACAAGGTCAAGGTTTCTATTCAAGACTTTTTCTGGTACCAAGGAAAGGAACCGACTGGAGACCCATTTTGGACTTATCCATCCTAAACACATTTCTACTCGTACCAAAATTCAAGATGCTCACATTACAGCAACTTCTTCCCATGCTGGGCAAGGGGTTTTGGCTGGTAACATTGGACCTCAAGGAGGCATACCTGCATGTCCCAATCAGACAAAGCTGCAGAAGATACCTCAGATTTCTTGCAGGTTCAATCCACTATCAATTCTCTGCATTGCCCTTTGGCTTATCTACTGCCCCCAGAGTATTCACAAAGTGCCTGGCATCAGTGATTGCCTACTGCAGACTTCAAGGGATACAAATTTACCCTTATTTGGACGACTGCCTGATCCAAGCGGACAGCAAGCACATACTTCTGGAACATCTGGCATATGTGACACGGTTAATGCATGCTCTGGGATACACAATCAACAAAGAGAAATCAAGGCTAACACCATCTCAGAAAATAATTTTCCTGGGTGCCAACTTGGACACAAACACCCAGATGGCCTAACTTACGCCAGAAAAACAGGGGCAACTATCTCAGTACTTCAAAATACTAGAAAAAAGTACCAGGCTTACTGCAAGGAAAATCCTGCAGGCTCTGGGATTCATGGCATCTTGCATTCTTTTAATCCCATGTGCAAAGCTGCATATGAGGAAACTTCAATGGTACCTAAAAAACATATGGTCTCACAGTCACAGTTTGGAAACAATAATACCAATAATTCCATGTTTGCAAAAGGAATTTCTATGGTGGGCCCAAGCATGTCAAGCATACACAGGCCTCCCATTCTGCAAGCCTCAAGCAAAGCAAGTTATCACTACAGACGCCTCAGATTACGCCTCGGGGGCGCACATGACGGACAGGTGCATCCAGGGCAAATGGCCCCAAAAGGAAAAGCACCTTCACATCAATCAAAAAGAAATGCTAGCAGTAATAAATGCAGTTACAGCTTTCAAGGACTTCCTGCATCCAGGACAATTACTAATAAGAACAGACAACACCACAGTAATGTGGTACATAAACAAACAAGGAGGAACACATTCATACCCCTTGTGCAGACTGACCATGACTCTTTGGAACTTGGCTCTGGAATGGCAAATCGAACTTCAAGCACAGTAGCTGCCAGGATTGGAATACACGCTGGCAGACAATTTAAGCAGAAATATGACAGATCCACACGAATGGAAGTTACATCCTCAGGTGTTTACAGAAATAATCCAAGCGTGGGGGAGGCCAGACATAGATCTTTTTGCCTCCCACAGGAATCCTCAATTGGAAAAGTTTTGTTCGAGGACCTTTCATCCAAAGGCCTGGAGAGTGGATGCCCTTTCATTCAGTTGGACAGCATGGACAGTTTACGCATTTCCACCTCTGCCTCTTCTGCCCAAGGTGCTTTTGAAAGCAAGAGCAGACAGACCGAAGATGATACTGATTGCTCCAGATTGGCCAAGGCAACACTGGTACCCACTGCTGAGGAGCCTAACACATACTCCCCCCTGGTCCCTGCCTCTAATGCCTCTACTGCTGACTCAGCACAGCTACAAAACTCTTCACAGTCAGCTGAAAACACTCAATCTCTCTGCATGGAAAATCTCTTAACACCACAACAGACCCTACTCTCCAAGGAGGTGCAGGATGTCATTTTGGAGGCCAGAAGGCCATCTACTAGAAAAGCTTACTCTGCAAAATGGAAGCTGTTTTGTTGGAATGAGAAAAAAGGCCAGGACCCTAGAAAACTGAACTTGCCTCAGGTATTACAGTACCTAGCTGAGCTTCTGAACAGCGGACTTTCATTTTCTTCCATAAAAATCCATGCCTCAGCCATTTCTGCAGAATTCAACACGGATCCTCCTTTATTTTCTCACCCACTCTTACGACAGTTCCTCAGAGGGGCTAAGAATATAAGATCACCAAGGAGACAACCAATACCAGCCTGGGATCTTAATAACATACTAGAAAAGTTAACATTGCCTCCTTTTGAACCAGCTGCCTCAACAGATTTGCAATATTTGTCCTGGAAAACTGCCTTCCTTCTGGCTATCACTTCAGCTCGTAGAGTTTTGGAACTACAGGCCCTCATGGCGGTGCAGCCCTTTCTCATTTTCCATCAGGACAGGGTTGCTCTTCGTACCAACCCATCATTTATGCCTAAAGTGGTATCCAGGGTAGCCTTAAATCAAGCCATACACCTTCCTACCTTTTACCCCAATCCTCAAAACAAAGGGGAAAGGCTACTACATTCTTTAGACATCCATAGGCAGCTACGTTACTATTTGGACAGAACAAAGTCCTTCAGGAAATCAGAACAACTCTTTGTGTCCTATGCTGTAGGGGCTCAAGGGAAGCCAGTTTCCAAGCAGACTATTTCAAAGTGGATAGGCCACTGCATACGGTTTTGTTATTCCTATCATGGGAAATCTGTTCCTACAGGTATCAGATCACACTCCACCAGGGCCACAGCTACCTCTACAGCCTTCCTCAGAGGAGTTCCTACCAAAGATATTTTGGAGGCAGCCACTTGGAGTTCTGTACATACCTTCACAAAACACTACCACCTGCCTTTCTATTCCAGAACAAGAGCAGGCTTTGCCACTGCTGTTTTGCAGGGCATTCTGGCTCAACCCAGTTCCTCCTAGTGCCTACCACCCTGTGCGTAGCTTTGGGACTCTACCCATCTGTGATTACTGCAGCTGTATGCACGATGAACATAGTACAGTTTTGTACCTACCATAAATGTAGATGTTAGAGTGCCAATACAGCTGCAGTACAGGTTTCCCTCCCTCCTTCCCCACTTGGTAAAGGCATGGGGCCTAACAACCCCTTCATACAACCTGACTGGGTTATCCTCCTTTGGTTTATTTGCTTGCAACCACTTATTTTGGATTATATTGCATTGCTTGTATATATATATATACATATAAGCACAGTTTATGTATTGCCTTCCTTCTGGGGGCACCTGACATCTGGGGCAAGAAAGACTGAAGAACATGGCGTCGGCTGTGTCTTATATACTCTGGCCTCACTGACGTCAGAAGAGAAAGTGACGACAACCGATGCCGGACCAAGACTTTGGAATTCGGCCGACCGAGGGACCGCCTAACGGCAGAGAACCCATCTGTGATTACTGCAGCTGTATTAGCACTCGAACATCTACATTTATGGTAGGTACAAAACTGTACTTTTTCCTCATCTAGATTGTGACTTGTGCTCTAGTTTGTTGATGGTAGATACCTTGCTGTGGCCCATTTGATTCCTTGTCCAACTTCAAGTGCAACAACTTCTTGTCTAAGATTTTCGTGGTAGGGCTGTAGCATGTGGATGCCCTAGTCTAGGAATAGCCTCCAGATTTCCTTTATGAAACCATTCTAGTTTTATTCTTGGGTTGCTGTACAAAGCAAAGTGGAGCAAGATTGTTTACATGTTTGGCCTTGATAGGTGTGTTCCCCTTGTTCTGGCGTCAGCTTATAGTGAAGCCTCCTGGGTTGAGACCCTTCGTAACCCTTATTAGTATTCTGAACCTTCATGCCCTTAAATTAACTGCTTGTTTTTTTTTTTTTTTCTAGTTCTTATGATGGACAGGAATGAAGCTTGCCCTGACTGGGTAGTTAGTTCAAACCCTTATTTTCTGCCCAGAAGCCCAAATCCAGGGATAGTTGCACATTTCTCTGTCTGGGCTTAGAGAAGGGGTTTCATCACTTTACGGCTCAGATTTCTGCAGTTCCAGATTTCCTTGTGCAAAGTTTTGAAATTAGTCTATTACACTTTTACCAAGGTGCTCACTTCAACAATTGGCAATTTTCGTAAAGGAGTTTTAAAAGGCATCCAAGGTTCATGAGGTTCATGAATTAGTACTAGGCTAATTGCCCTTGTGAGCCATTTAAGCCTAGCCGATTATCCCTTGTGAGACTCAAACCCTGCACCTTGTGTTTGTAAGGCAAGCACGTTAACCATTAGGCCACCTTCCTAATCCCTATGGCTATGTTAAAGTATTTCAGACTGTGTCCATGGGGTGTCTTAGTAATCGTACTGCTTTGTAGAGAGCTGGTGCTACTGTGGAACTTTTATTTCCTCTTTGGAAGGCTTGCTCTGTTTCTCTTTGAGGCACCCTGTAAAGTGGATCTGAAATTCTGTGTCTTCAAAACACTCCTGTCAGTGGCTTTTGCTTCATCAAGAAGAGTATTGGATTCTTTGGACTTGTCTTCCACAAGAATATGATGGTTCTGCAAACAAGCTCTTCTGTCATGTCCAAAGTAACTATGTAATCAATCTTCCCAATATTTTTTCTGACTGTCGTTGGAAGAGAGTGTTTACTGTTTAGATGTACAGAAGCAGTAACATTTTTATTTGAGTAGGACGAAAGCCTTTAGAAAAGATTCTTAGCTGTTTGTGTCCTTTGCTTGGACATACATTTTTTATGCAAGTGGTTACTGGAGGGTGTCAAGTTTTTTTGTGAAGTATAACAAAAGTACATTTGTGTGGATCACTGTTGTCTATATTACATAAACGAAGTTTCAGAACTTCGAATACCATATGGTCGAAGTTCTGAAACTTCGAAACTCAAAAAAAAAAAAAAAAAAAAAAAAAACTAAAGTAAATTTAAAGTGTTTTAGCAGGGGGGGCAAGCCCTCCACACCCCCTGCAACTTAAATATACCAACTCCGAGATCACACTTTCACGGAGAATGGTGCGGAAAGGGAAGATTTCCCTTTCCCACGCTGTAGCTCGATCTCGGAGTTGGTATATTTAAGTAGCGGGGGGAGGGGGCACAGGGGAGCTTGCCCCCCTGCTTAAAGCATTTACTTTTGTTTGTTTAGGTGTTTGAGTTTCGAAGTTTCAGAGCTTCGATCATATGGTGTCGACCATATGGTATTAGAAGTTCTGAAACTTCGTTGATGTAATATAGACCCCATAATTTCAATGAACTCTTATGCAGACTGATGTCCAGCATCATTCAAGACTTTCAGAGGTGAGCTTCATTCCCTCTTGGAGGGGTTGATGCTGCTTTCCCTTTGATGCCTTGACACACTTAGTAGAAAGGTAATGTCCACCTTTATCATCTTTAGTGTTTGCCTTTTTTTTTTTTTTTGTTTAAAAAATAAAACACACATTTGTAGTACTTTCTCTGCCATTCATCAACCTCCTTCCAACCATGTTAAGCCCTACTTTGTATGCACAAGGCAGGTGCTAGGGTGGGGTATGCAGTAGCCTGACTGAAGAGTATCCTTAAAATTCAAGGGCATACCCTCCAAGCAGTCCTGCCCATCTCTTTGAAGCAGCCATTCACGGAAATTGCATTGCCATGAGTGACCTTGAGTGTCAGCTGTGGATTCAGACCTAAGAATGTCAGCCTTCACTCCACCTCCTTTGGGAGACTGGTTGTCAACACTTCTTCGTTCTTCCTGCCTGCTTTCTCCAGCGGCAGAACACTAATTGAACGCTTGGTCATGTGGGTCACAGTAGAGGCTCTTTCCCTCTGCAGTCCAGCCAGACTATATATAGTTTTTTCTTGTTGCCTTTGCATTGCATCATTTGTCACAGTGCGCGTGTATCCAGGCATCAGCAGCACAGCAGGTAAATATCCTGAAGTAGTTTACTTCATTTGGTATTCAACCTGTGGGTCCGGGATCTGTATCTGATCCGAGCCGGCAAGTTCACTAGCATCTGCTCCGAGCTCCTCCCCTTACCCATAATACACCTCCACTACCTTCCAACCCCCAGATATCGTTTGCTGCGGCTTGCCTGAAGCATTGTGATCCTGAGCTCCGAGTTTGTGAGTTGGGTTATTTGTTTAGTAAGCAATTTTTTTCATAGTTGTTTGAGTGTTAGCTGTTAGTGTAGGTTCCCTCTCCTTCTCCCCTGACTGGTGCGTCATGTGTTTGGGGAGTCTGTAGTTTTTCAATGTTAGAATGTGCTTCCTCCCCTCCCCCCTCAGCATTCTGTGTGCCTTTGAGGATATTAAGGACAGACCGGCTAAGTTGGCCCTGAAAGGCCTTCTACCCACTACTGAGGCGGTTGCCTCTTCCACTGCTTCTGTCACAGCGGCTGCTGTGCCTGCTTCTCCTTCCTCTCTTGTCCTTGCTTCTCCTCCCTCCCAGGGTGGGACTCGACCTCCCGTTTCTAAGTCTGCGGATGTGGAGCGCAGAAGAGGCAGAGAGAAGGAGAGAGAGCACAGGCCAGACAAACGTAAGAGGTCCCCTGACTATGGTTCTTCAAGCTTTGATCGCTCCTACAGCAACCACGGATCTCAAGTTTTTGTCTTGGAAAACAACATTTCTAGTGGCGGTCACCTCTGCTAAAAGGGTTTCAGAACTGCAAGCGTTGTCTATTAAAATTCCATATATGATTTTCCATAAGGATAGGGTTGCCTTTCGCACCAATCTGTTCTTTCTTCCCAAGGTGGCATCACAAGTTAACATCAATCGGACGATTAACTTACCTGTTTTTCCAAGTTTTGCTAACAATTTATTTATTTTATTTATTTATTTTACATTTGTTGACCGGGCTAGTCTAACTGGATACATGTCCATTTCAGTAGAGGCCCGAGGAGATAAGCTCCAATACAGATAAATGAAAAGCTTAGTAATCAATATACAAAATAAGACTAAATGAAAATATTCATATTAAACTAGCAGATTTCAGGTACATAAACACAAAAAATAACAGGAAAGATAACTAAATAGCAGAATTAATTATATATAAAAAGGAAAACAATATTGCAGGTTAAACATATTATTCTGTGAGGATAAACAAAAAATCTTGTAGCGCCAGAATGCTTCTACTATACAGTATGCAGTTATGGAATACAAAATGGAATACAGACTTCACTTGTTGGATGTTCATAGACAGTTACGATTTTATTTACACAAGACTAGAACCTTTCGTAAATCTGATCAATTGTTTGTGTCTTTCTCAACCCTTTTCTAAGGTCACTATCGCTAGGTGGATTTCCTTGTGCATCTTTCAGGTCTATAAGGATAAAGGTTGGTCTCCTCCGGGTCAGGTGAAAGCTCATTCCACTAGGTTATTGGCTACTTCTGCGGCCTTTTGGTCGAGAGTCTCATTGGATGATATTTGTTCTGCAGCTACTTGGTCCTCATCTCATACCTTTATTTCTCACTACAAAATGGATTTGATTTCTAGAAGGAGAGCATCCTTCGGTTCCGCGATGCTCCAGAATATCCTTCCATGAGAGCCACCCAGGAGTTTAGTAGCTGGGGACTCTGTCCCACAGGTTGAAGACCAAATGAAGTAAACTACTTCAGATAAAGAAGTTTTATGTACTCACCATAATGTTCCATCTGAGTAGTTCTACTTCATTTGTCTTCAACCGTGCCTCCTTCCCCCTGGCCTTAACGTGTGGACAGCCTGTTTGGATGAAGTTTTAGGTGCGTAAGGTGGTGATCATCGTGTTACCCTGCTGCAGTCATCACACTTGGGTTATCCTGTCATCAGGCGGTCCCGCAGTCGGCCGGAATTCCAAAGTCTTGGTCCGGCGTTGGTTGCTGTCGCCTCTTCCCTGACGTCGGTGCACCAGGGGTATATATAATGCAACTGATGCCATTTTCTTCAGTCTTTCTTGCCGCTCTGTGCCCGAAGCAGAAGCAGTTCGCAAGTGCCGGTCGGCCGACTCCTGAGATTTTCGAATTTGAATTTCAGACCGAAGTCTTCTATAAAGCTAAGTACCCCGTTGGGGAAACTTTTCTTGCCTCAGACCGATGTCAGAAAAAGTTAACAATTGTATTTCTTGTGGGAAGCAAATACCTCATAAGGATTTTCATTCTTTTTGCATACCTTGCCTAGGCCCAGAACATGACGTCACTTCTTGTCGGTTTTGTGCTAGGTTTAATAAGCGTACCATTAAAAGACGCTTTGATTTCGCACGACACTACTACGGTAGGAAATTTAACTACACTATGCCGTCGGAGCAACCGACTACCGGCGTGCACAAAAAACGCAGGGATAAGGACAGACAGCCCAGGCCTAAGCCAGATTCAGAGGCCTCGGCTGATCCGGTCTCCGGTCCTCATTGAGGCTCCGACGCAGCCCCTGACTACCGCAGATCTGGAACCCGAGACTGCTACGGAAATTTTGACTGAATGTACCAGGCCGACGCAGCCTTTTGCTTCAGGCCCATCCGACTTTGCTTCAAAAGAAGTCTGTGCTTCAGAAACGCCATCGGTTTCTGAAGGCGTTTTCAGACAGACGACTCTTACCATTAAAACGTTTTCTAAGTTGAAGACTCCTCCTAAATTTAAAAGGACTGCATTTCAGTCTCCTGTTCAAGGCCCTATGCCTAAGAAACAGATGCTCAAAATGGCTGAAGATTTGATTTCCTTAATCAGGGGTTCACAGCCCCCTCCTGACAAAAGACGTAGACAAGAGGAAGATTATGCTTCCTCTGAGCAAATGTCCATTTTTTCAGACTCCTCTGAGGACCAAGACTATTCCTTCTCTCCGTATGAAGATTCTGATGCTGAGGACTCTATTCCCTCAGCTTCTCCTCCTGAAGACTACTCCTTTGGGGAAACTTTACACACTATGAGGGAACATTTTCACTGGGAAGGTCAGGACTACTCTGATTCAAAGAAAAGGCTCAGAGTTTCTTTTACTCCCCAACACAGACCACTTGCCATCCCACCAGTTTTGGACATTGTGGATGATGTCTACTTAGAATCCAGTTTCAACCCAGACTCTCTACCTCCTGCTCCAGCTAAGCCTGACGGATACTACAGAGTGCCTGATTCCCACAAATTTCTTTACAAAAGCCCAGTAGCTGACCCAGAGACTATCTCCCAGGGTCCCAAGGGGGCTAAGGCTTCTATGGCAAAAAAAAACAGTACCTTCTGAGAGGGATTCCAGAGCACTAGACAGGTGGGGGAAAAATGTTTACACCTCAGCCACACTAGCTATGAGGGCACTGAATTGCCAATTTCATATGCTTAAGTATCAGCAATTTCTAATCTCTCAGTTAAAACAAAGAATAACCACTCTCCCTCAACGATCTGAATTGAAAGAAGTGCAGGATCTGTTGCACGCCACTGAGCAGGTGGGCAAACATACCTTACAATGTGGGTTTGATTCTTTGGAGGCCTCCTGCAGAGCAGCTGTCACTTGGTCTGTTATACATAGGCATGCTTGGTTAAAGGAACAAACTCTGCCTGATCATGTTAAAGCAAAACTACTAGATACTCCCTTACAACAGGATGTTCTTTTTGGAGTTAAAGCAGAAGAAGTTTTAAAGAAAATGGAAGATAAGGCAAAATCTATGCAGACAGTCAAAGATTTCCTACAAGTACAACCCCCTCGCTTCAGCAGAAACTGGCCAACAAAAAATTGGTCCTTTCCAGCCACTGACAGACCGCAGAGGGGTAAATACAGACGACCAAGGGGCAGAGGACAACCACAAGCCCAGTATAAACCTCGCCAATGGGGCACTACAACACAGAAGGGAGGAGAAGACAGGTCTCAATCCACCAGAAGGCAAACTCAATGACTTGAACCTCATCTGGCCAAGCAATACTCTCTTGGCAGCCCCCTTGGGAGGAAAACTTGCACTTTTTGCAGACAACTGGCACATTGTCACAAAGGACAAATGGGTCCTATTTACGAGGATACAGATTCCATTTTCACACCTTACCAATGAAAAGAGGAATGCCAAACCTGCCACAAAATCAATGGGCAGAGGCACAAAAGCAAATTTCAGCTCTCATGGACATGAGAGCCATTCAACTGGTACCTACTCGAGAGCAAGGCCAAGGATTTTACTCAAGACTCTTTCTAGTGCCCAGAAAGGACAATGCCTGGAGACCAATTCTGGACCTTTCAATTCTAAACACTTACTTACAAGTACCCAAATTCAAGATGCTAACACTACAGCAGCTACTTCCCATGTTGGGCAAGGAAGCATGGCTAGTAACGTTGGACCTCAAGGAGGCATACCTGCATGTCCCTATCAGACACAGATGCAGAAGATACCTCCGTTTCATTGCAGGTTCAACCCATTACCAATTCTTTGCACTGCCCTTTGGCTTATCTACTGCGCCCAGAGTTTTCACAAAATGCCTAGCACCAGTAATTGCATACTGCAGACAAAGAGGAATTCAAATATATCCGTACCTGGACGACTGCCTCATCCAAGCAGAAAGCAAAGACATTCTCTTACATCATCTGGCCTTTGTAAAGCATCTACTAAACTGCCTGGTGTACACAGTAAACGAAAAGAAGTCAAAACTAGTACCCTCACAAAAAATGACATTCCTGGGTGCCAGCTTGAATACAACGGCCCAGAAGGCTTATCTTACACCAGACAAGCAACTACAACTAACTCAATATTTCAAGACAATGGCAACAAAGACCCAATTAACTGCAAGAAAAATTCTGCAGGCTTTGGGCTTCATGGCATCTTGCATTCTAATAATACCATTTGCAAAGCTGCATATGAGGAAATTACAGTGGTACCTAAAAAGCGTATGGTCTCAACACAGCCACAGCTTGGACACAATGATATCTCTCATTCCCTGCCTACAACAGGAATTTCTATGGTGGTCACAGGCATGTCACCTCAACAAGGGTCAGCCTTTCACCTTGCCCCCAACCAGGCAAACTATCACAACAGATGCTTCAGACTACGCCTGGGGGGCACACATGGCAGGACAATGCATTCAAGGCCTATGGACTGCAGATCAAAGAAATCTGCACATAAATCAAAAAGAGATGCTAGCTGTACAGAAAGCTCTGACAGCCTTCAAGGATCTATTACATCCAGGACAACTTGCAATAAAGACGGACAACACCACAGTTGTGGTACATAAACAAGGGGGTACACATTCCTACCCTCTATGTAGGCAAGCAATGATCTTATGGAACACAGCTCTGGCCTACCAAGTCTAGTTACAAGCTCATTTCCTGCCAGAACAGAAGAACACATTGGCAGACGACCTCAGCAGAAACATCAAAGATCCCCACGAGTGGAAACTAGATCCACAAATATTTGCGATAACTCAAAAATAGGGCCTTCCAAACATAGACCCGTTTGCCAGTCCTCAAAACTACCAACTGACAAAATTTTGTACAAGGACATTTCACCATCAAGCTTGGAAAGTGGACTCTCTTTCAGTTGGAAAAACCTGACAAGCATATGCCTTCCACCATTACCTCTCCTCACAAAGGTTCTTTTGAAGGTCAAAAAGGAGAGACCACGACTGATTCTCATAGCCCCAGACTGGCCACGCCAGCACTGGTACCCGCTATTAAAAAATATGGCCCACAGCCCACCATGGATATTGCCTCAAATACCCCATTTGCTCACACAACAAAACAAACAGATTCTTCACAGCCAGCTCAAAACTTTAAATCTGGCTGCATGGCAAATCATCTAAACATCCAACCAGCTCCTCTTTCACAAGCAGTTCTGGATGTTATTTTGGAAGCCAGGAGGCCAAGCACCAGGAAGGCTTATTCGGACAAATGGAAAAGGTTTTGTGCCAGGAACCAAGCTAAAGGCCAAGACACAATTCAGCCTCACATGCCTCACATTCTACAGTATTTAGCTGAGATGTTGCACAAAGGACTTTCCTTTTCCTCAATTAAAATCCATGCTTCAGCTATTTCAGCTCACTACAACACGGATCCACCTTTTTATTTTCACATCCTCTTCTAAGGCAGTTCCTCAGAGGGGCAAAAAACATTAGACCACCCAGGAGAGCTCCTACAACAACCTGGGACCTCAACTTTGTTCTGGAAAAACTAACGCTACCTCCCTTTGAACCAGCTTTCTCTGCAGATCTTCAGTTCCTATCATGGAAGACTGTCCTGCTCCTAGCAATAACTTCAGCTAGGAGAGTCTCAGAGCTTACAGGCAGTAATGGCAGTGGAACCTTTCCTCATTTTTCATCAAGACAGAGTTTCTCTACGAACTAATCCTTCCTTTATGCCTAAGGTGGTTTCCAGTGTATCTTTAAATCAAACCATCCACTTACCCACCTTCTTCCCCTATCCACAGAACAAAGGTGAGAGACTCCTGCATTCCTTGGACATTCACAGGCAGCTTCGTTACTACTTGGACAAAACTAAGGTTTTCAGAAAAACTGACCAGCTCTTTGTATCCTATGCTACAGCTTCTCAAGGGAAGGCTATATCTAAGCAAACCATTTCTAAATGGATAGGTCATTGCATACGGTTCTGCTATACCCATCATGGGAAACCAGTTCCTGCTACCATTAGATCCCACTCTACCAGGGCAACAGCTACCTCTACAGCCTTTCTCAGGGGGGTTCCAAGCAAGGAAATTTTAGAAGCTGCAACTTGGAGTTCAGTACACACCTTTACCAAACACTATCACTTATCTCTTTACTCTAAGTCCAGGGCGGGCTTCGCCACTGCAGTTCTGCAGGGCCTTATTGCCTCCACTAACCCTCTATGATACCTTCCCCCCTACCTTAGCTTTGGGATTCAACCCAAGTGTGATGACTGCAGCAGGGTAACACTATGAACATAGTACAGTTTTGTAGCTACCATAAATGTAGATGTTCGAGTGTTCACCCTGCTGCAGTCCAGGTTACCCTCCCTCCATCCCCTCTGATCTACTGGCAAAATCTCTTCTATGCCTTACTGATGTATTTGCTTATAGCTGAAGGGATTTTGTGTTTGTGCAGTGTTCACTCCATTTGGTACTAATTCTGACCACCTTTTTGGGGGCACCTGACATCTGGGGCAAGAAAAACTGAAGAAAATGGCGTCGGTTACATTATATATACCCCTGGCGCACTGACGTCAGGGAAGAGGCGACAGCAACCGACGCCGGACCAAGACTTTGGAATTCTGGCCGACTGTGGGACTGCCTGACGACAGGATAACCCAAGTGTGATGACTGCAGCAGGGTGAACACTCTAACATCTACATTTATGGTAGGTACAAAACTGTACTTTTTTTCAGGTCGGGTTCTCAGTATAAGTGGCAGCAAACTCGATCTGGGGGTAGGAAGGTAGTGAAGGTGTGTTATGGGTAAGGGGAGGAGCTTGGAGCAGATGTTCGTGAACTTGCCGGCTCGGATCCCGTACCCACAGGTTGAAGACAAATGAAGTAGAACTACTCAGATGGAACGTTATGGTGAGTACATAACTTATTTTTCTCTCCATTTGTCCAAAAAAAAGATTAGTCAGTGTTTGCCAAGGTGTAAGGCCAGCAAAGAACTGTAGAGCATGTTTGCCCCTTTAAAGTTAGCCATTGTCCTAGTAGACATTAAATTCCTTATAAGGATTTCCATGATTAATGGGTTAGAGCACAACATCAGTAACGGAGATATTTGCTGAGGATTCAGACCTAAGAGTGTCAGGGCGTAGATATGACTGTAACCTTGCTTATCTGAATAAAAAAAAATTAGCATCCATTTTAGATAAGTCTGCCATACCCTCTAACTTGCACAATGGTCACGTGGATATCCGCTTGAAAAACGAAAAGTGTAAGGAGAAGTAGGGACCAGGGAGGTGGATGACTCCCCTTGGAATCCAAGGATGTGAAGTTGTTCAATCTCGCCGTTCATTCTTCACTGATGGGTTCGGAGCCGATCCTGGGCTCCGGCACGGCCGACTAGCAAGCTCAAAGTTCTCCAGTAGGTCGAGACCCCACCCCTTATCCCACAATGCACTGCTGGAATTACCTCAGATCTAGTTTGCCGCTGCACAGGTCTCTTGGTTTCCAGCTTTGCTCGAGACTTTATTGGGAGTTTTTCAACTTTCAGCAAGTTATATTTTTCAATTTTTATATATCCTTGATTTATTTTTAATAATAGATATTACTAGCTTAGTAGATGGTTGTTTTTCTGTGT
Source organism: Protopterus annectens (assembly GCF_019279795.1). Taxonomy (NCBI): domain Eukaryota; kingdom Metazoa; phylum Chordata; order Ceratodontiformes; family Protopteridae; genus Protopterus; species Protopterus annectens. The sequence continues at coordinate 128,715,163 of NC_056727.1, forward strand.
TCATACCCCTTTCCTCAGTATTATCTCTTTGCCTTCGTCCCTTTGGCCGTAGGATCCCTTTCTTTAGTTATTAGTCAGTGTTCCCTGTTGGGACTGTTATTATTGGATTACTTAATTATATTTATATAGTTGTCAGTTGCCCCTTTTGGGCTGTGTGTTTGTGTGAGTTAGTTAAAATAGCTCATAGTTAAATAGTGTGTTTCAGTTGTGGAAATGTCTGAAGAAAAAGACAAACATCCAAAGTCTGGGTTTAAAAAATGCCCAGACTGCGGACAGAAAATGTCAGTCACGGATGCCCATGTGCAGTGTGTTTACTGTTTGGGTGAGGTGCACCTGCAAGAGTCTTGCAGTATCTGTCACTCCTTTTCCAACACAGTGCTAGCAGAAAGGAAGAGGAAGTTGATTGATAGGGGTATCATCAAATACCCTTTTTCTGAGGCATTGTCTGACCAGGATGGAGCCAGTAAATCATCCAAATCTTCCTCTAATTCTAGGTCTAAAAAAGGAAAAAGGTCAGAAAATGTGGTGACTTCGGCTCCACTGCCTTTGGAGCCGACAGTCTGTTCTTTTCGGAACCGGGACACTGCTTTGGAACAGTTTGCCGAAAAACCTCCATCCATATTACTCCAGTCGGCTCCATCTGTTCACTCTTCCATGTCCTCTGTCAGCCTATCTGATCTGGATATGGACCGGCTGGTTCAGAAACTCTTAAAGGCACCAGGCCTAGCTAAATTGCTTTTGGCTCAGACCCAACCGTTGGAGCCGAAGACCACTACTCTTGAATTGTCTGCTCCTCCTCCGAGCCATACTGGATCCTCGGAGCTGGAGGATGCCGACCTGATGATTGTGGATCCCTTGGAGCCGACACCTGCTCCAGTGTCGTCGGCTCCATCTGCTTGGACGTTCTTGGTGCCAGCCGGGGACTCTAGGAGCGGACACTCTCTGGTCGGGTCCGGGGAGGATAGCTACACCGACTTGTCGGTGCCGACTCTTCCTCTCGGGGCCTTGGCTCGGGTGAGCTCGGCTCCTACCTCTGGCTCGGAGCCCACGGCTTCGGTGAGGGAGGAGATCGCGGCTCCATCGGAGCCGTCTAATCCTTCTCATCGGAGCCGAAGTGCATTCGAAGCCATGAGGCGAGTGTTGTCTCCTAAGACTTCCTCATCTCAAGGTCTGGCCTCTTTTTCCCCTAAAGTGCCTGTGTCAGTTTCTGTCTCCTCCGGTCATCCCAAGCTAGAGACCCTGACCTTCAGGTAGCCCCACAGGGTGTACCCTGCTCTTCTGAGACCTCTGCAGAAGTTCCCCCTGAAGAGGTTCCCAGGAAGAGATTTTGCAAGAGGAGGCATTTGGACTCCCCCCAGGCGTCTCTCACATCAGACACCGACCTGGATGAATCAGAAGGGTCCCCTAGATCCCCCTCTGAGGACATCTCCTTTGCGGAGATTCTTGAAATTCTTAGGCAGAGGGGTGATTGGCAGTCCAAGAGCCCTACTGAGGACGAGTCGGTTCCCCTGAAGGCGTTTGGGTCTCATCCTTTTACCTCTTGGGTATCTCCGCCGTACAATGAGCTTTGGATCTGGTCTCTCGTAGGGCGTGGGAGTCTCCAGAATCTATGGAACCTGTTCCTAGGAGGCCTAATAAGTTTATTTCGGCCCCTGTGGATAAGTCCTTTTTGATCAAGGTAGTCCCTGTTGATGCCATGGTGGTGGCGGCAGTCACCAAAAAGGAAATGTCTGAGACTTCCTCATCTATCCATCCTCCTAACAGAGAATCTAGGATCATGGATAGATATGGGAAATGCATGTTCAGTTCAGCGACTTTCTCATTCAGATCACTGACCTGCTTGACACATTTTACCAGACTGCAGAGAGATCTTAAGGAGTTGGGAGATGCTCTTCAAGGTGCTGTAGCTTCGAGTGTATCCGACAAGATTGCCACTCAGCTCTCTACCCTCAATTCGATAGTCAACTCATCCATGCGTCTCTTATCATGCGCTTCTGATGGTTCGAGTAGAACTGCAGGTACAGGAATCGCCCTTCGTAGGCATGCCTGGATGTGACTCTGTTCCTTTGCGGAACCCTTCAAGTCTTCCTTTACTAATACCCCATTTGATGGCTCATCTTTATTTGGGCCAAAGGTGAAGGAGACTTTGACCAGGTGTGAGCAAGAAGGAAAGATTCTGTCTGCCGTCGGAGTCTGTTTTTCCACCCTCCCTCGACCCGTTCCCAAAGGTCAGAGGGGAGGAAAGATGTGGTTCCGGAAAGCCCAAGGAGCCTTTCAAGACACACGTGGAGTGGTCCCCTCCAGAGGCAGAGGTGGGGGTTTCAATGGAAGACGCTGCCCTCGCGGCAGAGGGGGTCTGCAACACCAGAGTGACAGAGATCACTTCTCTGGTCAATCCTACCAGTGCTCCTGAAGGGAGGCCCGACTGTCCTACTCTGGAGGCAGTCGGGGGTCGCTTATCATTGTACCCAAAAGCCTGGCTAAATATAACAAACGACAGTTGGGTACAAAGTATCATTTCCAGTGGGTATTTCATACCGTTCTCCACCCAGCCTCTTCCCGTCAAAAAAATCCCGGACGTTCGACCCAGTCACATAGGACAAGCAGCAGTAGAGGTATGCTGATTGCTAGAAGAAGAGAGTCATCCAGCCAGTCCCAGCAGACAAGACAAGATTTGGAATTTACTCAAGGTTCTTTTTGGTTCCAAAGAAAACGGGGACTGGAAACCCATTTTGGATCTCAGCAGACTCAACCAATTTGTGAAGAGAGAAGTTCCGAATGGTCACGCTATAGTCCATACTCCCGTTTCTGGGGAAGGACAACTGGATGTGCTTGATCGATCTCAAGGATGCGTATTACCACATAAAAACGGCCAGATCATCCAGAGATCACCTTGGTTTCCAGCTGGGAGCCAGTCATCAATTCCGAGCTCTTCCCTTTGGTCTCACTACAGCCCCTAGAGTGTTCACCAAGTGTATGGCAATAGTCACTGCTCACCTGAGGCATCTAGGATTCCAGGTGTTTCTGTATCTAGACGATTGGCTCCTTACCTCCACCACCAGGCATCAACTTCTTCAAGCGAGAGAGGCTACTCTGACACACTGCGATCAGCTAGGCATTACAGTCAACTTCGAAAAGTCTGCCTTGTTGCCATTGCAGCATATTGTTTTTATAGGGATAGAACTAGACATGGCAACCACCGCTCTTCGCCTTCCACCAAAAAGAATTTCTATTCTTTGCCAACACATCATGTCCCTGATATCAAAGAACAGAGCACCAGCTGCAGAGGTATTGACAGTTCTAGGATTGATGGTGGCAGCTATTTTAGCAATCCCGTTAGCAAGGATGCATATGAGAATCCTTCAATGGCTTCTATTCACGCAATGGTCTTACCAAGAACTTCCAGTGAGTCACATGATCCTGATAACGAATTCCTGCAAGAAGGATTCCTGCAAGAAGGATCTTCAGTGGTGGTTGACGTCTCTTCATGTCACAGTAGGACGTCCTTTTATGCTCCCCCCTCCAGTTGCCACTGTGACCACGGACGCTTCCCTGATAGGGTGGGGGGGGGGTCTTTTTCAGGGAAAGACTGCCTAAGGCACATGGACAGATCAAAAAATCACATCTGCATATCATTGTCCTGGAGATGAGAGCAGTACTTCTAGCTTTGCAATACTTTCAGGACTCTCTTCTTCTAGGGACAGTTGCAGTACAGACAGACATGTCAGTGGTCTGGTATCTGAACAAACAAGGTGGGACCAAGTCTTATCCCCTTTGCCGAGAAGCCCTCAGAGTATGGCAGTGGGCACTGTAATCCCAGCGCTTTCTGTTGGCAACGCACATCCCAGGCAAATCCAACGACATAGCGGACAGACTGAGCAGAGCAATCTTATTGCCCCACGAATGGTCCCTCAAACAAGAGATTGCGGACAGAATCTTCCACAGTTGGGGCCAGCCTTCCTGCGATCTGTTTGCCAGTCACATCAACAACAAATGCAGAAGCTATTTTGCCCTGATTCCCACGCCAGGTCACTCCCCGAGGGATGCTCTTGTCCACGATTGGCCCTTGTGTCTACTCTACGCATTTCCACCAATTCCCCTGATACCCAAATTCTTACAGAAAGCAAAGTCACTGGGACGGACGATCATCCTTATAGCCCCTCATTGGCCTCGGCAGATTTGGTTTCCGTTTCTTTACCATCACATTCTGGAAGATCCATGGATCCTGGACCCGGTTCCGGACTTGTTGATACATCCATCTTCATCCATCCTTGCAGACACTGAAGCTAACCGCTTGGCTGCTCCAATTCCCGCATAACCAGGTTCTATAATCTTTCCCATAACACTAGTCAGATTTTGCTGACTTCCCATAAACCTTCCACTAGAAAATTGTATCGTAGTAAGTGGAAGAGGTTTTCCTTTTGGGCTTTTTCCCACAACATTGACCCTTATCAAGCGCCATTGTCTTCTAGCTTACAATTCTTGACAGAAATCTTCAACAGAGGAGCAGCGGCTGCTACGGTGCGAGTGCAGTTAGCTGCTATATCTAATTTCCATGTAGGAATTGATGGTTTGAATATTATGGCTCACCAATCGTCTAAGGCTTTTCTAAAAGGTTCCTTTCACATAAGGCCTCGAGTGAAGACACCTTATTCCCCCTGGAATTTGAATTTTATGCTATCTCGCATCATTCTTCCTTCTTTTGAGCCTGCATCATCTTGTGAACTAAAATTTCTGTCATGGAAAACTATCTTCTTAGTAGCCTTCACTTCAGCCCGTAGAGTGTCAGAGCTCCAAGCCCTATCCATCAAGCCCCCTTATATGGTGTTCCATGCTGACAGAGTATCTCTCAGGACAAATCCATCCTTTTTGCCCAAAGTATGTTCTGAGATTAACATTAGTCAAGTCATTGAGTTGCCCATTTTCTTCCCTAATCATACCAACAAATTGGAATATATGTTGCATAAACTCGATGCTCATAGACAACTTAGATTTTATTTGGACAGAACAAAAGACATTAGGAAATCAGATCAGCTCTTTGCGTCTTTTTCTGAGGCCAGGAAAGGTAAACCAGTTGCTAAAACACCCCTGTCTAACTGGCTCTCGGATTGCATCACCTACACATATGCTTGTCATAATTCCAGAACCTGCCTTTGCCATGACCGTACCTAGTGTTCCTTCCCTTTATGTACCCTCAAAAGGACCATACTTAGTACCTCATTACCCCTCTCTCTCCAGTGTGTCTACTATGCATTTGCAGAATTTTATAAAAACAAAAAATGTTTGTTGACCTATTGAACTATGTCAGTGTACAATTGTTACTTAGCTTCTTTGTAATGCAACTTTAACTTTATGCATGTAACCCAACATATGTGAATTATTTTGCTATAACTGCTATTATATCAATATTGTTTAAAATTGTACTTGTTTTAAAATGTATTACTGGAGCTTTTCTCCTCGGGTCTCCACTGAAAATGGACCACAAGCCCAGTTGGACAAACCCGGTTAATAAATGTCAATAAATAAATAAGTAATATGCCCTTGTTTAGTAAGGTAAAGGCTCATTCAACCAGAGCAGTTTCTACCTCTTCAGCCTTTCAAGCCAAATTACCTTTGGACAACATCTGTGCAGCGCTGCCACATGGTCTAAATCTCACACTTTTATAACTCATTACAAAGTGGATAAGGCCTCCAGGGGACAGGGCTTCATTTGGGTCTGCGGTTCTGAAGAGTGTACTTCCATGAGCCACCCAAGATCAGGGTGCTAGGGACGCTACCCATCAGTGATGAATGAACGGCGAGATTGAACAACTTCACATACATCACCATAACATTCCATGTGAGTTTTTCCATCTCGCCTTCATTCTCACGTCCCTCCCTCCTTCCCCCTCCTGGCTGACAGTTGACCTGGAGACTGTCTTCATCCTGGTTTTTTAATGTGTATTCATTCCTAGGCAGATTAATTATTGTACTTCTATATGGTACGCAGCAAACAAGATCTGAGGTAATTCCAGCAGTGCATTGTGGGATAAGGGGTGGGGTCTCGAGCTACTGGAGAACTTTGAGCTTGCTAGTTGGCTGTGTCGGACATCAGTGATGAATGAAGACGAGATACACAACTCACATGGAACGTTATGGTGAGTACATAACTTCTTTTTATTAACTCTGTGGAGTATGCCACCAGCTCACAGCCCTTGGGCCTGTTACAGCTGAGGGATATGGTGATGCACCCTCAGAAGCTGCCATGCCATTAGTTCCTTGCAGATCTTTTTGGACAGAACAAAACAACTCAAAACAAATGCTCCAGAATACAGATTATTATATAACGGGAGGAAGTAACAAGGAGACTACTTTGGTGGTAGTCAAGGAAGACATCCTTGCTGCTGAAAAGCAAGTGCCATGGGAAGTTCCACAAAACTTCCAGATCTCTGTTGTCGCCCATCATTAGAGGACTGGGACTTTAGCATCTTTATACCAATGTCCTGTTACTAGCTAGAATTGCCACTTGTTGGATCAACGGTCCCTAGGCCCTTTTCCCAGCTAAGATTGGATTAAACCCACTCAGGGATTGCTGACTGAGAGATGATGAAAGGCTGCGGTATTAGGGCTGGCCATGGATTGCTGCACTGCAGGAAGTCCCAAGACTCAGTACTGTAACATTGATGTCCTTCAAGGATGCATCTGCAGTCCTAACAAATGGGTTGTCCTGTTGTCAGGCAGCCCTTCGGTCGGCCGGATTCCAAAGTCTGGGTCTGGCCTCGGCTGGTGTCGCACTTCACCCGACGTCATCTCTGCTGGTCTTCGGGTATAAAGGCATCAGCCGACGCCATTTTCCTCAGTCTTTCTTGCCGCGTGGCGCCCGAAGCAGAAGCTGTTCGCAAGTGCCGGTCGGTCAGATCCAGAGATTACGACTACTTCGAAGACTTCTAAAAAGCTAAGTACCCCGTTGGGGACTCTTTCTTGCCTCAGCCGATGTCAGAAAAAGTGAATAACTGTTTAACTTGTGGGAAACGAATACCTCATAAAGATTTCCACTCTTACTGCTTACCTTGTTTAGGCCCAGACCACGACGTAGCAGCCTGTTTAGCCTGTGCTTCCTTCAACCGACGAACGCTTAGGCGTCGGTCGGAGTTTGCTGAACAGTTTTTCGGCTCAGATTTTGCGTACATTATGCCGCCGGATCCTCCGACTTCTCAAATTGTTAAGAAACGCAAAGAAAAAGACCGACACTCGCGGTCCGCGGTTTCGGCCAAACCACGGTTAAGCAAACCGCGAGTGTCTCGGTTTCGGCCGAAACCGAGCAAACGGGTCAATCTTCAGCGAATCCATGACTACTACTGAGGCTCCTGCTACCCTAGTTGAATCGGCCTCTGAAGTTTTGCCTATTAATGTGGTTCCTCTAGAATTATCGGACACCATCCCTTTGGATGTCTCTACCCCAGCACGTGGTGCTGCTAGGCCTCCTGCAGCCATGTCTATAAAGGCCTTTGCCAGGACTAAAGCAGCCAAATCTGCTAAATCTGTGCCTGTTAAGCCCCCTCACACAGGCCCAGTTCCAGTTCTCAAATGCTTACTCTGGCAGAGGATCTCATCTCTTTAATAAGGGGATCCCAATCTCACCCAGACAGGGCCTCTCAGCCTCCAGAAAAGAGACCTAGAGCAGAGCCCCCTGAGCCAGTGTCCTCAGATGATTCTTCTGATGATTCAGACAATACAGACCATCCAGAGGCTCCTTTTTCTACTTATGAAGATTCCGATGCTGAAGAATCTATTCCTTCTGCCTCTCCACCAGAGGAATTTTCCTTTGGGGAAACCTTACATGCCATGAGAGAACAATTCCAATGGCAGGGACAAGATTTCTCTGATTCAAGAAAAAGGCTTAGGACCTTTCTACATTTACCGCAACATAGGCCCTTAGCTATACCTCCAGTTCTTCCTGTTGTGGATGATGCATTTAATGATGTTTGCACTGCCCCTGATACTTTACCTCCAGCCCCTGCCAAGCTCGATAGGTTTTACAGGGTACCGGACACTCATCACCACCTATACAAGGCTCCCCTTGCAGATCCTGAGACTATCTCCCAGGGGCCTAAGGCAGTAGCCGACCTCAGCAAAAACCCTCTCCCTTCTGAAAGGGAATCCAGGTCCTTGGAGAGATGGGGTAAAAAAGTTTACACCTCTGCTACTCTCTCAGCTAGAGCTTTGAACTGTCAGTTTCATATGATCCAATACCAAGAGTTTATGCTTGATCAGTTAACTAAGAAACTGTCCTCTGATGATTCCTTAGATAAGAAATATGTTTTAGAAATGGTGAATAACATTCAGCAGGTTAGTAACCATTCTTTAAAATGTGGCTATGATGCACTGGAGGCTTCATTTAGATCAGCCATGACTGGCACAGTTATAAGAAGGCATGCATGGTTGAAAGAACAGGTCTTGCCGGATCATGTTAAAGCAAAGCTATTAGATGCTCCTATGGATAAGGTCAGTCTATTTGGTTCTCCTGCCCAGCAAGTAATGAAGAAAATGGAAGAGAAGGCAAAATCTGTACAAACAGTTAAAGATTTCTTACAGGTTCAGCCCCCAAGGTTTAGCAGGAACTGGCCTTCCAAAAATTGGTCCTTTCCAGACTCCTCTAAATCTCAGAGAGGCAGGAATAGACGTTCCAGAGGCAGAAATCAATCCAGAGGAGGTGCCTACAGAGGACGCCAGTGGCAAGGCAATAACCAACGAGGCACAGACACAACCACTGCCACTGCAACATGACAATCACAGTGACTTGGCTGTGACACCGCCTACCAGGGAACAAATAGCAGCACCCTTAGGCGGAAAGTTAGCCTTATTTTCAAAAAATTGGCACTATATCACAAGAGACAAGTGGATTTTACAAACTATAGACCAAGGCTACAGGTTTCATTTCCACACCTTACCAGTAAAAAGAGGAATGCCAAACCTACCTCCAAATCAAAAAACAGAAGCTCTAAAACAGATAGCTCAATTAACAGAGATGAGAGCTGTGGAAAGGGTACCACCTACAGAACAGGGCAAAGGATTCTACTCCAGACTCTTCCTAGTACCAAGAAAAGAAAAAAGTTGGAGACCTATTCTCGACCTGTCCGCCTTAAACAAATTCATCATTGTTCCAAAATTCAAAATGCTGACCCTACAGCAACTTCTTCCCATGCTGGGCAAGGAGTGTTGGCTGGTAACTCTAGATCTCAAGGAGGCATACCTGCACGTCCCCATACGACCAAATTGCAGAAGATACCTCAGATTTCTTGCAGGATCAGAGCATTATCAATTCTCAGCATTGCCCTTTGGCTTATCTACTGCGCCCAGAGTATTCACAAAATGCCTGGCATCAGTAATCGCTCATTGCAGGCTACAGGGAATCCAAATTTATCCATACCTGGACGACTGCCTGATACAAGCGGACAACAAAAGCAAGCTGACAAAAGACTTACAAAGAGTCATTTGCTTACTACAAGCCCTGGGATACACAGTCAATTTAAAAAAGTCAAGACTGATACCATCCCAAACAAGAACATTCTTGGGTGCAGAATTGGACACGGTAAAACAGATGGCATTCCTAACTGCAGAAAAACAAGAACAACTCCCTCTTTACTACTTGGCATTAACAAAGCAGAACAAACTAACAGCAAGGAAAGTACTGCAGGCCTTGGGCTTCATGGCATCCTGCATAATCCTGGTCCCCCATGCCAGACTACATATGAGAAAGCTACAGTGGTACCTAAAGAATTTATGGTCTCAACACAGGCACAGCTTAGAAACCGAAATACCACTAATCCCATGCCTGAAACAAGAGTTCCTATGGTGGGCTCAAGCATGCCAGTCAAACCCAGGCTTGCTCTTCCACAACTTTCAAGCAAGCCAAACCATCACAACGGACGCCTCAGACCTAGGTTGGGGGGCACACATGCTGGACAAATGCATACAAGGATTATGGACTCCAGTCCAGCTGCACCTGCACATAAATCAAAAAGAAATGCTGGCAGTAAAACTAGCAATCCAGAATTTCAGACCATTCCTCAAAGAAGGCCATTTAATGATAAGGACAGACAACACCACAGTCATGTGGTACATCAACAAACAGGGAGGCACTCATTCATACCCCCTATGCCGAATGACTCTGGACCTATGGAATATGGCTCTGAGCTACAACATCCAGTTACAGGCAATATTTGTACCGGGAAAAGAAAACATCCTAGCAGACATGTTAAGCAGAACTACCTCTGAATGCTCACGAATGGATGCTACACCCGGACATCTTCAAGGCCATCACAAAGAAATGGGGAATGCCACAAATAGACCTATTCGCATCCCCACTCAATCACCAGCTCAAGAAATTCTGCACAAGGACATACCACCCACTTGCATGGAAGGTGGACTCTATCCTTCAGTTGGAAAGGCCTGACAGCATATGCATTCCCACCTCTTTGATTAACAAGGTACTACTGAAAATCAAAGAGGAACGTCCAAGGATAATTCTGATAGCTCCAAATTGGCCAAGACAACACTGGTATCCATTGCTGAGGAGCATGTCTCGGGGGAGAACGTGGACACTACCCCTGATGCTTTTGATGTTAACTCAGAACGACTACAACATCATGCATCCAAACCTAAAAACTCTGCAACTGACTGCCTGGAACATTACATAACAGCAACTAACCCAGATTTATCCCAAAGGGTTAAAGACATTATCCTTGAGGCCCGCAGACCTTCAACAAGAAGGAACTATGCAGGAAAATGGAAAAGGTTTGTCATTTGGAGTACTGAAAGAGGAAAAGATGCGTCAAAGATAGATATTGCTAACATCCTGGAGTACTTGGCAGAGCTTCTCCATACTGGCCTGTCCTATTCCTCCATCAAGATACATGCATCAGCTATTTCTGCAGAATACAGTTTCGATCCCCCTGTCTTCTCACATCCTCTACTCAGGCAGTTCCTCAGAGAAATCAAGAATGTAAAACCTCCTAGGAAACCACCATTACCAGCATGGGACTTGAACTTTGTGGTAGAAAAATTGACACTCCCTCCATTTGAACCAGCAGCAACAGCAGATCTTCAACACCTATCCTGGAAAACTGCTTTCCTACTGGCAATTACTTCAGCAAGAAGGGTTTCGGAACTACAGGCCTTAATGGCAGTACAACCCTTCCTAATCTTCCATCAAGATAGAGTGTCCATGAGAACTAATCCTACTTTTATGCCTAAGGTGGTATCCAGAGTGTCTCTAAACCAGGCAATCCACCTACCTACCTTCTTTCCCAATCCACAGAACAGGGGGGAAAGACTGCTGCATACCTTGGATGTACATAGACAGTTGCGCTACTACCTGGACAGAACCAAGGGCAATAGAAAAACTGACCAGCTTCTAGTAGCTTATGCAACAGGAAGAGAAGGAAAAGCAATTTCCAAACAGACAATCTCCAAGTGGATAGGAAATTGCATAAGATTCTGTTACTCCTACCATGGAAAGCAAATTCCACAGAACATAAGACCTCACTCTACAAGGGCTACAGCCACTACCACAGCTTTCTTACGAGGAGTGGCTACCAAGGACATTATTGAGGCGGCTACTTGGACCTCCGTGCATACATTTGCCAAGCATTACAACTTACCTCTATACTCTAGATCCCGAGCAGGGTTTGCCACTGCTGTATTGCAAGGGATCCTAACTACACCATAATTCTTCTTCCTCCTCCCCTAGTTTGGCTGTGGTATTCTACCCATTTGTTAGGACTGCAGATGCATCCTTGAAGGACATAGTACAGTTTTGTACCTACCATAAATGTGGATGTCCGAACAGGATAGCATCTGCAGTCAGGATTACCCACCCTCCTTCCCCTCTGTGGTACTCCTAGGGTATTTACCCTCCTTATAGCTAGCTAGGGGGGGGGATCTCTTATGGTGTATTTGTTTGTATATATGTACATACATGCTTATTTTTTGTGTTTGCCTACTATTTTTTTGGAAACATTGGCATTTACCCAAAATTTAGTTTTCCAAGAGGGCAACTGGCATCTGGGGCAAGAAACACTGAGGAAAATGGCGTCGGCTGATGCCTTTATACCCGAAGACCAGCAGAGATGACGTCGGGTGAAGTGCGACACCAGCCGAGGCCAGACCCAGACTTTGGAATCCGGCCGACCGAAGGGCTGCCTGACGACAGGACAACCCATTTGTTAGGACTGCAGATGCTATCCTGTTCGGACATCTACATTTATGGTAGGTACAAAACTGTACTTTCTACTAGAGTATCTACAATTATAGAAAGTTAAATACACAACTAATTTCCTGCAGAGCTAGCTGGAAAGCTGACTCAACACAGTGCTCTTTGTCTGAAGTCTAAACTTCTCAAAAAAGAATGGGGGGGGACAGCCTTCTCTGAGGGACTCTGGTGCTGATTCTGAGGAAGACCTGGATTATAAGACACAGATGTCCTCCCCCTGTCCTGCAGCACAGTGAGAATACTCTGATCTTTGACTCACCCCTCCCCCAAAAGAACCTCCCCTTTGGAGATACCCTTGTCTTTATGAAAGTGTATTTTTCAGTGGCAAGCACACTGAGGCCTGATCCTCCCAGGAAAGACCTATGGACTTGCTGGGACTTGACCCATCCAAATCAGTAACTGTTTCCCCTGTCCAGGAAGCTTTCCAGGGTATTTCTAATTCTGCTTCCCAGGAGCTAGATCCCTAACCACCACCTTAAGAGGCCTTGTTCCTGCAAGATGCAGGACTCTCATAAAGTCCTTTACAAAAACCTTAATGTAGATTTGTATGCATTGTTTCTGAAGTCTGTATAGGAGCCAGGCTGAATCTAGGGTGCAGTGCACTGCTTATTAGTGCAGAGAGCAGACTGTTATTTTGGGGGGGAGGGAAAGCTTTTCTTTCTGAAACCATGGTATTTAGGGCTTTTTAGAACTTAACTTGCCAAGGCATACATTTTAAAATAGTAAGAATGCCTCACAGAGTGACTTAAAACAGTTGTGTAGTGCAGGACAAAAAACAAAACTTTTCCCACTTAAGCAAGCTCAAACTTCATTGCAACTGTGGAAGCCTGCACTAAAAAGAGGGTGTAATGCAGATGTTCATCGTGTTTCACTGTTGCAGTCATTACACTTGGGTTATCCTGCTGGCAGGCGACCCACAGTCAGCCAGAGTTCCAAAGTCTTGGACCGGCGTCGGTTGCTGTCACTTCTTCCGTGACGTCAGTGCTTCAGGGGGTATATAAGATGCAACCGACGAAAATTTTCTTCAGTCTTTCTTGCTGCTCGGTGCCCGAAGCAAAAGCAGTTTGCAAGTGCCGGTCGGCCGAATCCTGAGATTTTCGAATTCAAATTTCAGAACCGAAGTCTTCAGTAAAGCTAAGTACCCTGTTGCGGAAACTTTTTCTCGCCTCAGTCCGATGTCAGTAAAAGTTAATAATTGTATTTCTTGTGGGAAGCAAATACCTCATAAGGATTTTCATTCTTACTGTATTCCATGCCTAGGCCCTGACCACGACGTCACTAGTTGTCGGTTTTGTGCTAGATTTAACAAAACGCACTATTAAACGTCGGTTTGATTTTGCTTTGCATTACTTTGGCCGAAGGTTCAATTATACAACTACCTACGACCGGAATTCACAAAAGACGCAAAGACGAGGATAAGGACAGGCATCTGAGGTCCAAAACCGACGACGAAGCCTCTTCTAGGCCAGTCGCCGGTTCTCAGTGAGGCGCTTTCGCAGCCCCTGACACCCGCTACCTCAGAGCCTCAGCTCGCCTCCGACTCCCACGTGGAGACAAGTAGGCCTCTGGAAACTCAAGGTATTGGGCCTACGGAAACTAATCCCTCAGATTAGTCCGGAGCCGCTGAGCAGGCACCGGCTTCTGAAGGTTTTTTCAGACCTTCACAGCTTACCTTCAAAACAACAACCAAGTCTGAAACACCATTAAAGACAAAGAAACAAGTACAGCATTCTCCTGGACAGTCCTCCATGCCTAAGAAACAGATGCTTAAAATGGCCGAAGACCTAATTACTCTGATCAGGGGTTCCCATTCCCCTGCTGATAAAAGGCCTAGGCAGGATACAGATTATGATTCTTCTGATCAGGTTTCCATTTCCACTGACTCCTCTTCAGACCACGGATACTCTATGCCCCCCTATGAGGACTCTGATGCTGAAGAATCCATTCCTTCAGCCTCTCCTCCTGAGGATTACTCTTTTGGGGAAACTTTACATACCCTGAGGGAGCATTTCCATTGGGTGAGCCAGGATTATTCAGAATCCTAGAAAAGGCACAGAGATTTTCTTTTATTGCCTCAGCACAGGCCCCTTGCTATTCCGCCTGTGTTAGATATTGTGGATGATGTGTTCTCAGAATCTAGTTTAACCCCTGATTCTTTGCCCCCAGCACCAGTCAAGCCAGACAGGTACTACAGACTCCCTGACTCTCGCAAATTTCTTTATAAAAACCCTGCTGCTGACCCAGAAACCATTTCCCAGGGTCCCAAAGGGGTAAAAGATTCCACTGCTAAAAATCCAGTCCCCTCTGACAGGGATTCTAGAGCATTGGATAGATGGGGGAAGAAAGTTTACACTTCTGCAACTTTAGCAGTAAGGGCTTTAAATTGCCAGTTGCACATGCTTAAATACCAACAATATTTAATGTCTCTGTTAAAACAGAAAATGCTTACAAACGTAGAAGGTCTTGATTATAAGGAAATGCAGGATTTATTGCATGCAGCTGAACAAGTGGGAAAACATACTCTGCAATGTGGTTTTGATTCATTAGAGGCGTCTTGTAGAGCCGCAGTTACAGGATCTGTGATTCGAAGGCATGCTTGGTTAAAAGAACAAAGTTTACCTGACCATGTTAAGGCAAAATTATTGGATGCTCCTTTACAGCATGATATCTTATTTGGTATTAAGCAGAAGAGGTATTAAAGAAAATGGAGGATAAAGCAAAATCTATGCAAACAGTGAAATATTTCTTACAGGTACAGCCACCTAGATTTAGTAGAAATTGGCCTTCAAAAAATTGGTCCTTTCCATTGTTAGACAGACCACAAAGAGGCAGATACAGGTGCCCAAGAGCCAGATCTCGGCCCCAAGGCTCTTACAGACCACGACAGTGGGGTGCTTCAACCCCAAAAGGAGGAGAAGACAAGTCACAATCTTATAGGAAACAGTCCCAATGACTTCCCCTTCCAAATGCCAAGCACTTAACTTTTGGAAGCTCCCTTAGGGGGAAAACTAGCACTTTTTACACAAAATTGGCATATAATCACCCAAGACAAATGGGTACTGAATATTGTGTCTCAATGTTACAGGTACCACTTTCACACTATACCAAGGCCAAAAGGAATGCCAGACCTGCCACAAAATCAATGGGCAGAGGCACAAAAACGAATTACAGCCCTCATGGACATGAGAGCTATTCAAAACGTGCCGCAACAGGAACGAGGACAAGGATTTTACTCAAGACTTTTCTTGGTCCCCAGAAAGGACAAAGCTTGGAGACCCATACTGGACCTATCTATTCTAAATACTTACCTGGATGTTCCGAAATTCAAAATGTTGACTCTACAGCAACTTCTTCCCATGCTGGGCAAGAAGGGCTTGGCTTGTTACTTTGGACCTCAAAGAGGCATACCTGCATGTCCCAATCAGACACAATTGCAGAAGATACCTCAGATTCATAGCTGGCACAATGCATTACCAATTCTCTGCACTGCCCTTTGGCTTATCTACTGCGCTCAGGGTCTTTACAAAATGCCTGGCTCCAGTAATTGCATTTTGCAGACAAAAAGGAATTCAAATATATCCCTACTTGGACGCCTGCCTTATTCAAGCAGAGAGCAAAGACAGTCTACAAAATCATCTGGCGTTTGTAAAAAGATTACTTATGGGCCTAGGATACACTATAAACAAAAAGGTCAAAACTAGTGCCCTCACAAGAGATAATATTCCTGGGTGCAAGGTTAAATACAACTGCCTAGATGGCTTATCTCACGCCAGACAAGCAAAGACACCTGACTCAGTTCTTTCAGTTGATGGCAACAAAAACCCAACTCCCTGCAAGAAAAATTCTGCAGGCCTTGGGGTTCATGGCGTCCTGCATACTTACTAATACCATATGCCAGACTGCATATGAGGAAGTTACAATGGTATCTAAAAAGTGTTTTGACTCAACACTGTCACAGTTTGGAAGCAATAATACCACTTATTCCCTGCCTACAACAGGAGTTTCTATGGTGGGCACAGGCATGTCACCACAACAAGGGACAGCCTTTCACTTTACCCACAGCCAGGCAGACACTAACAACAGATGCATCGGATTACGCCTGGTGAGCACATATGGAGGGAAAATGTATTCAGGGCAAGTGGGCCGCAGACCAAATGCATCTTCACATCAATCAAAAAGAGATGCTAGCTGTACAAAATGCCCTGACAGCTTTCAAGGACCTTCTGCATCCAGGACAACTTTTACTAAAGACGGACAATACCACAGTTATGTGATACATAAACAAGCAAGGGGGCACACACTCCTACCCCCTCTGCAGACAAGCCATGACTTTGTGGAATACAGCACTGACTTATCGAATTCATCTGCAAGCACAATTCCTGCCAGGAAAGAAAAATACTCTGGCAGACTTAAGCAGAAACATCATGGATGATCATCGTGTTACACTGCTGCAGTCATTACACTTGGGTTATCCTGCAGTCAGGCGGTTCCCCAGTCGGCCTGAATTCCAAAGTCTTGGTCGCTGTCGCCTCCACCCTGACGTCAGTGCGACAGGGATATACAAGATGCAGCTGACGCCATTTTCTTCTGTCTTTCTTGCCGCGCGGTGCCCGAAGCAAAAGCAGTTCGCAAGTGCCAGTCGGCCGTCTCCTGAGATTTTCATTCCGAATCCAGAACCAAAGTCTTCTACAAAGCTAAGTACCCCATTGGGGAAACTTTTTCTTGTCTCAGACCAATGTCAGTAAAAGTTAATAACTGTATTTCTTGTGGGAAGCAAATACCTCATAAGGATTTCCATTCCTACTGTATCCCATACCTAGGCCCAGACCACGACGTCATTGGCTGTCGGTTTTGTGCTAGGTTTAACAAGCGCACTATTAAACGTCGGTTTGATTTTGCCCAACATTATTTTGGTAGAAAATTCAATTATACCATGCCGTCGGAACTTCCGACGACCGGAATACACAAAAAGCGCAAAGACAAGGATAGTCATCCGAGGCCCAAAACTGACTACGCAGCCTCTTCTAGGCCATTCGCTGGTTCTCCAGTTTTCAGCGAGGCGCCTTCACAGCCCCTGACGACGGCTTCTGTAGAACCACAGGCCGCCTCTGACTCCCACGTGGAGATGGCTGGGCCTTTGGACGCACAAGTTATTCAGCCTACCGAGACTAACCTTTCAGAGGGATCCGGAGTAGCTGAGCAACCCACAGCTTCAGAGGGTGTCTTCAGACCTACTCAGTTAAGCATTAAACCCTCAGCTAAGTCTAAGCCTCCTTTAAAATCAAAGAAACAAATACAGCATTCTCCAGGACAGGCCTCCATGCCTAAGAAACAAATGCTCAAAATGGCAGAAGACCTAATAACTCTGATCAGGGGGTCCCATCCCCCTCCTGATAAAAGGCCTAGACAGGATGCAGACTTTGACTCATCCGACCAGGTGTCCATCTCTTCTGATTCATCCTTAGACCTATGATACTCTTTACCCCCTTATGAGGATTCTGATGCTGAGGAATCAATTCCATCAGCCTCACCGCCTGAGGACTACTCCTTTGGGGAAACCATACATACCATGAGGGAGCATTTCCAATGGGAAGGCCAGGATTACTCAGAATCCAAGAAAAGGCTCAGAGACTTCCTTTTATTACCTCAACACAGACCCCTTGCTATTCCGCCAGTGTTAGATATTGTGGATGATGTGTATACTGAATCCAGCTTAAATCCCGATTCCTTACCTCTTAAACCTGACAGATACTACAGAGTCCCTGACTCGCATACATTTCTGTATAAAAGCCCTGTAGCTGACCCTGAAACTATTTCTCAGGGACCCAAAGGAGTTAAGGCCTCATCAGCCAAGAATCCAGTTCCCTCTGACAGAGATTCCAGAGCATTAGACAGTTGGGGAAAGAAAATATATATGTCTGCAACTTTAGCAATGAGAGCCTTAAATTGCCAGTTTCACATGCTAAAATATCAGCAATTTTTACTGTCGCAGTTGAAACAACAAATGCTTCCAGAATCAGATCCTCCTAATTTTAAAGAAATGCAGGATTTATTGCATACAGCTGAACAGGTGGGAAAGCATATTTTGCAATGTGGTTTTGATTTTCTAGAGGCCTCCTGCAGAGCAGCAGTTACAGGCCCTGTCATTAGAAGACATGCTTGGTTAAAAGAACATACGTTACCAGATCATGTTAAAGCAAAATTATTGGATGCACCTTTGCAGCAGGATGTGTTATTTGGAGTTAAGGCAGAAGAGGTATTAAAGAAAATGGAGGATAAGGCAAAATCTATGCAAATGGTGAAGGATTTCTTACAGGTTCAGCCTCCTAGATTTAGCAGAAACTGGCCAACTAAGAATTGGTCCTTTCCAATTACAGACAGACCTCAAAGGGGAAGATACAGACGTCCAAGAGGTAAAGGTCAAACACAAGGTCCTTACAGGCCACGACAATGGGTTGCATCAGGCCGGATAGAAGGGGAAGACAGGCCCCAACCATATAAAAAGCATCTCCAATGACTTCCCACTACAGCTGCCAAACAAATCCCTCTTGGCAGCCCCCCTTGGGAGGAAAACTGGCACTCTTCTACCACAATTGGCAAATGATCACCAAAGACAAATGGGTTCTCACCATTGTATTTCAAGGTTACAGGTTCCACTTTCACACTCTGCCAAGGTTAAAAGGAATCCCAAATCTGCCACCAAATCAATGGGCAGAGGCTCAAAAAAAATTACAGCACTCATGGATATGAGAGCTATTCAAAAGGTACCATCACAGGAGCAAGGACAAGGATTTTACTCAAGACTTTTTCTGGTACCCAGAAAGGACAAAGCCTGGAGGCCCATTCCTGATCTTTCATCTCTAAACACTTACCTGGATGTTCCGAAATTCAAAATGTTGACACTACAGCAGCTTCTTCCCATGCTGGGCAAGAAAGCTTGGCTCATAACTTTGGACCTCACGGAGGCATACCTGCATGTCCCCATCAGACAAAACTGCAGAAGATACCTCAGATTCATAGCTGGTTCAGTGCACTACCAATTCTTTGCACTGCCCTTTGGCTTATCTACTGCGCCCAGGGTCTTCACAAAGTGCCTGGCACCAGTAATTGCATTTTGCAGACAGAAAGGAATTCAAATTTATCTGTACCTGGACGACTGCCTGATTCAGGCAGGGAGCAAGGACATTCTTCTAAAGCATCTGGCGTTTGTAAAAAAGTTAAGTTGCCTGGGGTACACAGTAAACGAAAAGAACTCAAAACTAGTGCCCTCACAAGAGATTATATTCCTGGGTGCCAGCTTGAACACAACGGCCCAGATGGCTTATCTCACGCCAGACAAGCAAGGACAACTGACTCAATACTTTCAATTGATGGCAACATAGACCCAAATCCCTGTAAGAAAAATTCTGCAGACCTTGGGTTTCGTGGCATCCTGCATACTACTAATTCCATATGCCAGACTGCATATGAGGAAACTACAATGGTACCTAAAGAATGTATGGTCTCAACACTGTCAAAGTTTGGAAACAGTTATACCACTAATCCCTTGCCTTCAACAGGAGTTGCAGTGGTGGGCTTATGCTTGTCACCTCAACAAGGAACAGCCTTTTACACAACCCACAGCCAGGCAAACACTGACAAGAGATGCATTGGATTATGCCTGGGGAGCACACATGGCAGGCAAATGTATTCAGGGCACGTGGCCCGCAGAACAAAGGCATCTTCACATCAATCAAAAAGAGATGCTAGCTGTACAAAATGCCCTTATAGCTTTCAAGGACCTACTGCATCCAGGACAACTACTGCTAAAGACAGACAACACCACAGTTATTTGGTACATAAACAAGCAAGGGGGCACTCATTCCTACCCCCTATGCAGACAAGCCATGACCTTGTGGAACACAGCTATAAACCTTCAAGTTCATCTGCAAGCACAATTCCTGCCAGGAGAGAAAAACACACTGGCAGACGACTTAAACAGAAACATCATGGATCCCCATGAATGGGAATTGAATCCACAAATATTCAGAACACAGAAATGGTGGAGCCCGGACATTGATCTGTTTGCATCCCCAATAAACTGCCAGCTACAAATATTCTGCACAAGGAGTTACAATCCACAAGTATGGAAAGTGGATTCCCTCTCATTCAGCTGGGAGAACCTACAAGTATACACTTTCCCACCACTACTTCTCCTGCCAAAGGTACTCCTAAAAGCCAGGCAAGAAGAGCCAAAGATGATCCTGATTGCACCAGACTGGCCACACCAGCACTGGTACCCAATCTTAAGGAGCTTAGCACAAGAACCACCCTGGATTTTGCCTCAAATCCCACATCTACTGACTCAGCACAACAATCAAATACTACACAGCCAGCTAAAGACCTTAAACCTAGCTGCATGGAAGATTCCTTAGTCAAGCAAGCAATGCCTCTCTCCAAAGCTGTTATGGATGTCATTCTGGAGGCCAGAAGGCCTAGTACCAGGAAAGCCTATTCGGATAAATGGAAGAGATTCTGTGCCTGGAACCAAGCTCACAGCCTTGACCCTCTTGTCCCAAACATTCCTCAGATACTACAATACTTAACTGAGATGCTGGACAAAGGCCTCTCCTTCTCATCCATCAAGATCCATGCCTCTACCATCTCTGCTCATTACAACACAGATCCACCAATTTTCTCTAATCCTCTGTTAAAACAGTACCTCAGAGGGGCTAAAAACGTAAGACCGCCCCGTAGAGCACCTACTCCAACTTGGGACCTCAACTTTGTTTTTGGAAAAAACTAACTTTACCTCCTTTTGAGCCAGCTAACACAGCAGAATTAAAATATATCTCTTGGAAAACTGCTCTGCTCCTGGCAATAACATCAGCATGAAGAGTTTCGGAATTACAGGCACTAATGGCAGTGGAACCTTTCCTCATTTTCCACCAGGGCATGATGTCTTTAAGAACTAACCCTACGTTTATGCCAAAGGTGGTATCCAGTGTGGCTATAAACCAAACTATTCACCTGCCAACTTTTTATCCTAAACCACAGAATACAGGGGAGAGACTACTGCACTCTTTGGACATTCACAGGCAGTTACGCTTCTACTTGGACAAAACCAAAGCTTTCAGAAAATCTGAGCAATTATTGGTAGCATATGCTGCAGGAGCACAGGGAAAAGCCATTTCAAAATAGACTATTTCAAAATGGATAGGACATTGTATATGGTTCTGCTACACATACCATGGAAAACCTGTCCCTAGCAGCATTAGATCTCACTCCACCAGGGCAACAGCCACTTCAACTGCCTACCTTAGGGGAGTACCTACCAAGGATATTTTGGAAGCAGCAACTTGGACTTCTGTACATACCTTCACCAAGCATTACCATCTGCCTCTATACTCTAAATCCAGAGCTGGCATTACCACTGCAGTGCTGCAGGGCCTTATAGCCACCCCTAATGCCTTGTAGAACCAGCCATCCTACCTCAGCTTTGGGATTCTACCCAAGTGTAATGACTGCAGCAGTAACACGATGAACATAGTACAGTTTTGTACCTACCATAACTGTAGATGTTCGAGTGTAGACACTGCTGCAGTCCAGGTTACCCTCCCTCCTTCCCCTCTTACTGGCTGATACGTAGCTATGTCTTCTACCCTTAGTACCTATGGGGAGTATTTGCTGGTAGCTGTAAGTTGTTTTTTGCTTTTCTTATGTATGTTTTATTAGCAGTTGGAATTGCCTACCTATTTAGAGGCACCTGACATCTGGGGCAAGAAAAACTGAAGAAAATGGCATTTGCTGCATCTTGTATACCCCTGTCGCACTGACGTCAGGGAGGAGACGATAGCAACCGACGCCAGACCAAGACTTTGGAACTCAGGCCAACTGGGGGAACCACCTGACGGCAAGATAACCCAAGTGTAATGACTGCAGCAGTGTATACACTCGAACATCTACATTTATGGTAGGTACAAAACTGTACTATCCTCACGAGTGGAAATTAAATCCACATGTATTCGGCATAACACAAAAATGGGGGTGCCCAGACATAGATCTTTTTGCCTCTCCTCTGAACTGCCAACTACAGAAATTCTGCACAAGTACTTACCACACACAAGCATGGAAAGTGGATGCTCTCTCATTCAGCTGAAAAACCCTAAAAGTTTGTCTTCCCACCACTGCCTCTCCTTTCAAAGGTACTCGTAAAAGCCAGACGAGAGGCCAAAAATGATCCTGATTGCCCCAGATTGGCCACGCCAGCACTGGTACCCAATCTTAAAGAACTTGGTTCAAGGCCTGCATGGATTTTACCTCAAATTTCTCACCTTCTGACTCAAGAAAACAATCAGATCCTGCACAGTCAGCTCAAAACCTTAAATCTGGCTGCATGGCAGATATCCTAGCCAAGCAGCCACCCCCTCTCTCTAAAGCTGTTATGGATGTCATTTTGGAGGCCAGGAGGCCCAGCACCAGGAAAACCTACTCGGATAACTGGAAGAGATTCTGCGCCTGGAACCAGGCTCAAGGCATTGACCCTCTTGTTCCAAATATTCCTCAGATATTACAGTACTTAACTGAGATGCTGGACAAAGGCCTATCCTTTTCATCAATTAAGATCCACGCCTCTGCCATTTGAGCTCATTATAACACGGAACCTCTTATTTTCTCTCATCCATTACTAAGACAGTACCTTAGAGGGGCTAAAAACATAAGACTGCCCGGGAGAGCACCAACACCAACCTGGGACCTCAACTTTGTCTTGGAAAAACTAACTTTACCTCCTTTTGAGCCAGCCAATTCAGCAAAATTAAAATTTTTGTCATGGAAAACTGCTCTGCTACTAGCAATAACTTCAGCACGAAGAGTCTCAGAGCTACAGGCATTAATGGCAGTAGAACCTTTCATCAATTTTCATCAAGACAGGGTTTCCTTAAGAACAAACCCTACATTTATGCCAAAGGTGGTATCCAGTGTGGCTCTTAACCAAACTGTTCACTTGCCAACATTTTATCCAAATCCCCAGAATAACGGGGAGAGACTTCTGCATTCATTGGACATTCACAGGCAGTTACATTTCTACTTGGACAAAACAAAAGCTTTCAGGAAAACTGAGCAACTGTTTGTAGCATATGCTGCAGGATCACAGGGAAAGCCTGTTTCAAAGCAGACTATTTCAAATTGGATAGGACACTGTATCCATTTCTGCTACACATAACATGGAAAAACAGTGCCTAACAACATTAGGCCACATAATACCAGGGCAACAGCCACCTCAGCAGACTTTCTTAAAGGAGTACCATCCAAGGATATTTTGGAAGCTGCAACTTGGAGTTCAGTGCACACCTTTACCAAGAATTACCACTTGCCTCTTTACTCTAAAACCAGAGCAGGCTTTGCCACTGCAGTGCTGCAGTGCCTCATAGCCACTCCAAATCCTTTATAGACCCAGCCACCCAACCTACCATAAATGTAGATGTTGGAGTGTATTCACTGTTGCAGTCTTGGTTACCCGTCCTCCATCCCCACTTACTTTGCTGGGACTTATCTATGCCTTTCTATCCTATACAACTTATATACAACCTTTGTGGTGTATTTGCTTGTAAATAAGGGTATTGTATTTTATTCATTGTATGTTTTGGTTAGCAATATGTATTGCCTATCTGTTTGGGGGCACCTGACATCTGGGGCAAGAAAAATTGAAGAAAATGGCGTTGGTTGCATCTTATATACCCCTGGAGCACTGACGTCCGGGGAAAAAGCGATAGCAACTGACGCTGGACCAAGGCTTTGGAACTCTGCCCGACTGCGGGTCGGCTGCCAGCAGGATAACCCAAGTGTAATGACTGCAACAGTGAATACACTCAAGCATCTACATTTATGGTAGGTACAAAACTGTACTTTCTGGCAGCATCCAGGGCAACTGCAACAGGATTGGTAATCTGGAGACATTCTTGACAAGGACCCACTACCTGTCTGTTTATATGAAGGTACAGCTCCTCACTGAACTGTTATGCAAAGTTCTGCTGCTCAGACACTATTTATAATGTGTTGAAGAAACTGGAGGACAGGGGAAAGACCATGGAATTGGTTAAGTACTTGTCTCGTGTTCCACTGCCTAGGTATAATGTAACTACCCTGTTAAGTAAGAACGTTTCTACCTGAGGCAGGACAGGGGCAAACATAGGCTTTTCAAAAGAGAAGTTGGCAGTATGATGACAGAGGGAGGCAGGCCCACCCCCAACAGAGAGCTGAGAGTACACTAGCCTCCCCATCACAAAAAGCACATCCTTCCTCTGTAGTCCACCTTTCCAATATAACTCCAAGATAGGTGACTGGCTGTTCTTTTGCACCAAACTTTTTTTTTATAACCATAGACCAGTGGGTTAACAACACAGTTTGCAGAAGATGCAAGTTCTTGCTGATGATGAGGCCATAGAAAATGAAATCCCATCCGTACCAAAATGTCAGGAACACACAGTAAAGACTGTCCTTGTGAAACTGTTGGCCCAAGGTGCCGTACAGGAGGTTCCTTGGGACAGGGTTCTACTCAAGACTATTTCTGGTACCAAGGAAAGACTGAATCTGTCAAACTAAAGTAATGTGAAAATCCCAAAATAACCCTGCAGGCATTGCTTCCACTTCTGGACCATCAAGCACTTCTGATTACACTCGTTCTTGTGATATACTAATTTGTGAAGGACATAAGCTGCGCCACAGGGTTGTCATGGGGAACCTGCATTGTCAGTTTTCATCTTTGCCCTTTGGTATAGCTTCTTTGCACAAAAGTATTCACTGAAATGCCTTATCTCAGTGACAGAACATTGCAGCAGTAAGGCCATCCACATTTATCCTTACCTTACAGTTGTCTGATCCATTTACAGTCTCGAGGAGATAACACTGGCCCAAGATTGCACCCTGCAGTGCCTGAACAGTTGAGATTCAACTGCCAGCCACCAAAAGTCCAACTTGTGCCCCACTCAGAAGATTGTTTTCTTATGGGCACTTGTAGATATAGATACCTGTGGACCCTTTTCCCAGTAGAGAGGGTGGAGACTGTTGCTGCCTTTTTAAAACCATGGCACACAACCAAGTGAGCTACCAGACAGACCTTTGTCCCTGTAGTTATATTGCACGTAGAAGTTGTACTGGTTTGTGAAGAGCACCTAGGACTAGCAATTAGAATCTCTGAAGAAATGCATCCCGATATTACCTTGTGTGATAAGGGAATTAAACTTGTGGATTAACTGAAATCAAAGAAATGAGGTGATACTGTCCCAGTACCTAGCTCATAACCAGACCCTAACCACAGATGCATAATACAAGGCCTGGTATTTGACTACATCTAAGGTTTCAATGTGTAGGGCACTGGAATCTTGGGGGGGGGGGGGGGGGGGGCAATGCTGCAGATAAAACTTGAAAAAAAAAAGTTGACAGTTGTTTATGCCATGAGTATTTAAGACTGTCTAGGTACCAGGATCTCTGAAGGTGGTTACAGGCAAAAGATTACATCAATGATGTAGCATGTAAACAACCAAGGGGGGGGGGGGGGGTCTCACACTTTTCAGCTATACTGTTCAGCTCTGTAGGTCTGGGATCAGGGCATGCAGCGCAAGTTGCTGTTGTTAGCCTCATAGATCCTTGCAGATGAGAACTCTGTGGTAGACCAGTTGATCAGGATCTTTACAGATCTACATTAGTGGATGCTACACAGTGACATTCCTCGACCTTGCTAACAGATGAGGTATGCCAGAGATGAACCAATTTGATTCTCTACTCATCAACAGCTGAGAAAGTTCTGCTTCAGGATACATTGAAGGCAAGTTTGGTCAGTGGATACCTTTTCCCTTGATTGGAGTTTTCCATCTCTGTATGTTTTTCATCCAGTTTTCTTGCTTCCTAGGGTTATTTGAAAGGTCAAGTAAGAGAGGCTAGAAATAGTACTGGTCCTTTTTGGCACAGGCAGCACTCATTTTCTCATCTTCTGTAGCTGTCGAGGGAGAAACCTTTACTGTTGCTACAGATTACCAACCCATGTACACTCCATCCTGTCCACCCTAATTTTAACAGCTTGGAGAATATAACTCTGCTTTCCTTTGGAAATAGGCATTTTAGGGATGTGCTCAAAATCGTGAGGGAGGCTAGGAGAATGAAGTACCAGGAAATCTTAAATAGCAAAGTAGAAGAAATATTAACAGTTAGTGTCAAAAGGAGGAACCTGCATACTAAATGGAACATTTTTCTGCAGAGTACACCTCTGGGAAGATGCACCCCTTGTCTCTTTCTGCCTCTCTCTTGTTGGACCCCTTCTTAACATCCATACCACCTGTCAAGCACCTTCTGGTAGTATCCTACACCTCAAACCCAGCCCTGATTTACTCCTTCATGACTAGAATCATTACTGAAGTGACCCTAAACCACAGTGTCCACCTATTAGTTTTTTTTTCTCTGCACTGTAGACCAAATGATAGTTTTTGCACTTGCTGGGGATGTTCACAGTCAACTGAGATATTACTTGGATAGAAGTAAAGGGACTAAAAAGATAGACTAGCTATTTTTTTTTTAAGCTTTTGCTGAAAACAAAAAAATTCTGTTTCCAGGCATATTGCTACTTAATGGGTAGCCCACTTCATCATCTCTTCCCACAGAGTCCTGTACAAGGAAAGGTCAGAATGCATTCTACCAGGACCACAGCTGCTACTGTGGCCTACCTGAAAAAAGTTGGTGCGCAAGACATTATAGAGGTAGCCATGTTGTCCTCTGTCCATAGTTTATCTAATGACTACAGAGTGGACCTTATTTCTAAGGGTAGATCTGGGTTTGCATCTACCATATTTAAAAGGCATGTTGTTCTCATCTAACCAGTAGTCCAACCACCCATCCTGATTAAAGGATCAGCTTTTGTAAGCTTTTCTGAAGTTATAATTGCAACACTGACTCACACAGTGAACATAGTACAGTTAAGTAACCAAATTACCGTAACAGCAGATGTTGGTGTGTGGTCACTGTTGAAGTCTGGGTCCTCTCCTCCTCCCCATCCACTCTGCCTTTTAGAGGACAAAGGCCTGGGATGGGGTACCTGCATTGATTCCCCTTTCCACTTGATCCCTCATCTCGTCCTTTCTTATGCTTTTTCATTGGTCTCCACTTAAGGTCGCAGTTCTGGATCTCTGGGAAATTATTCTGGCTCTGCAGCATTTTCTTCCCAGGCTTACATTAATTTTAGAGGAGACAAAAAATACTCAAGATGCCATAGACAGCAGTCATATTTATGCCAGATTTGTGAATGTGTCTTTAAGTAAGATGACAATGACACAGCTGAAGAGAAGAGTACACATTTCTGAAAGTCTAGCTAGACTTCTGACATCAGCCAGCATCAGATTTCTGTAGTAGTACTACTGTAACAATGACCACACTTGAACATATACCGTTACAGTAAGTTGGTGTAACAGCTGTAGTTTGCCTGGCAAACCAAGAACTGTTTCTGAATTCTGTGGCTTGTTCACTGATCTTTAAAAATGCTTCCATAGATGGAATTTGGGTAGGTCTGTAGGCCCTCATCCTGTTTTGGAGCCACAAGTATTTTGAGGGTTCTTTTCATGATAACTGGAAGGGTTAATTTTAAACTTTGCCCTAGTTAGGGAGGAATGAACCAGACTGTCATATTTGAAAGTTACATACCTAACATAGTGATTGATCTGTATGGTCTTGGTCCATCCTTCTTAACATCCATGCCCACTATCTCCCAGCCTGGCAGAAGTGGAGAGTACGTCTTTCTTAGTGGTATCATTTTGAATGTGTTGTGAATTGTTCTCATATGCTATGCTTTTGAATGGCCTACTCCATAGCTGGAAAATATGACGACATGCAGGGAATTTTGTAAATATAGAGGGGGGAGGGGTTTGAAGCCTGAGAAAGTTTTCACCACTGCCAAGCAGACTGAAAACTGGCATTTGTGGTTGAGTAGTATACACTAGAGCCATGCATATCCATCATTATGGTAGGCACGTAACTTTTTAATCTATTCACCACCCTAACAGGTACAGGCAAGAAGAATCTGAGGATGTTCATCGTGTTTCACTGTTGCAGTCATTACACTTTGGTTATCCTGCTGGCAGGCTACCCGCAGTC
Source organism: Protopterus annectens (assembly GCF_019279795.1). NCBI lineage: Eukaryota > Metazoa > Chordata > Ceratodontiformes > Protopteridae > Protopterus > Protopterus annectens. The sequence goes on from NC_056727.1 coordinate 128,743,532, forward strand.
GGCCAGAATTCCAAAGTCTAGGTCCGGTGTCGGTTGCTGTCGCCTCTTCCCTGACATCAGTGTGCCAGGGGTATAAAAGATGCAGCCAACGCCATTTTCTTCAGTCTTTCTTGCCGCGTTGTGCCCGAAGCAAAAGCAGTTCGCAAGTGCCGGTCGGCCGACTCCTGAGATTTTCGAAATCGAATTTCAGAACCGAAGTCTTCAATAAAGCTAAGTACCCCATTGGGGAAACTTTTTCTTGCTCCAGACCGATGTTAGTAAAAGTTAACAATTGTATTTCTTGTTGGAAGCAAATACCTCATAAGGACTTTCATTCTTACTGTATTCTTTGCCTGGGCCCTGACCACGACATTACTAGTTGTCGGTTTTGTGCTAGATTCAACAAACGCACTATTAAGCATCGGTTTGATTTTGCATTACATTACTTTGGCCGAAGGTTTAACTACGTAATGCCGTCGGAACAGCCGACGACCGGCATTCATAAAAAAACGCAAAGACAAGGAAAAGGACAGGCATCCGAGGTCCAAAACCGACGACGAAGCGTCTTCTAGGCCAGTCTCCGGTTCGCCGGTTCTCAGTGAGGCGCTTTCGCAGCCCCTGACACCCGCTTCTTCAGAGCCACAGGCCATTTCTGACTCACACGTGGAGACACCTAGGCCTCTGGAAACTCAAGGTATTGGGCCTGCGGAAACTATTCCCTCAGATGGGTCCAGAGCCGCTGAGCAGGCATCTGCTTCTGAGGGTGTTTTCAGACCTTTCACAGCTTACTATTAAGTCCACTACAGCAGCCAAGGCAAAGTCAAAGACACCATTAAAGACAAGGAAACAAGTACAGCATTCTCCTGGACAGTCATCCACGCCAAATAAACAGATGCTTAAAATGGCCGAGGACCTAATTACTTTGATTAGGGGCTCCCATCCCCCTCCTGATAAAAGTCCTAGGCAAGACACTGACTAAGACTATGACTCCTCTGACCAGGTTTCTATTTCCTCTGATTCCTCTTCAGATCAGGGATATTCTCTCCCTCCCTATGAGGACTCTGATGCAGAAGAATCTATACCTTCAGTCTCTCCGCCTGAGGATTATTCTCTGAATCCAGTCTGTCTCCTGATTCTTTACCCCCTGCACCAGTCAAGCCAGACCGGTAGTATAGGGTCCCTGACTCTCATAAATTTCTTTATAAAAACCCTGCTGCTGACCCAGAAACAATTTCTCAGGGTCCCAAAGGGGTTAAGGCTTCCACTGCAAAAAAACTCTGTCCCCTCTGATAGGGATTCTAGAGCTCTGGATAGATGGGGGAAAAAAGTATACACTTCTGCTACTTTAGCTGTAAGGGCTTTAAACTGCCAGTTTCACATGCTTAAATATCAACAGTATCTCATGTCTTTGTTAAAACAGAAAATGGTTACAAACTCGGAATATCCTGACAATAAGGAAATGCAGGATTTATTGCATGCAGCTGAGCAAGTGGGAAAACATACTCTGCAATGTCAAAGTGAAAAACAATGACACCCACCAGGGCAGAATCAAAAAAGAAAACTGAACACCACAAAGTCCAGCCGCCAACCCAACAAGATGACTCACAGCGGTATAAACAGCAGTTTATTAGAATAGGCAAAATAATTACAGAACTGTTAGACTAAGCATAAAAAGATGCTTTCGCCAAACACATAGGCATCATCAGAGTCTTAATATACAACAATGTGCACCACTTTTAAATACCCTACCTCACATTACTATAGGTTGAAGCAAACCCCTCCCACCCTAAATACTTTTATTCATTGTTAAATAAAAAACTTGTCTGTAACAAATATAACTTAATTTAAAAATAACTTAATTTAAAAACTCATCCATACCTCAAATTTTATTACAGTTTACAAACACTACAACAGTAACTTCCAAAACTCTAAAACCTGTTAAATTCATAAATTCATAATCACACATTTTATCACTAATAATATTTTAATTGATCAAAATAGTTTTTAATAAAAAATGTGTGTTAATAAAATTGTGTAAAAAAATTATAAATGTGCAAAAAAATAAATAATAAATAATAATATTGGTAGTAATTTTCAGTAGATCAGATTTTTCCAATTAAGTTGTAACCAATAACTATAACAACTGGGATCTTAGCCTTAAAATTGGCTTGATGGAGATGTAGTCGTTGAGCCCTGGCGGTCTACAGGCATCTAACCTAATCTGCCACTCAGTTTCTAGGGCACTCTGCAATGTGGTTTTGATTAGAGGCTTCTTGTAGAGCCGCAGTTACAGGCTCTGTCATTCGAAGGCATGCTTGGTTGAAAGAACAAAGCTTACCTGAACATGTTAAAGTAAAATTATTGGATGCTACACTACAGCATGATACTTTGTTTGGTGTTAAGGCAGAAGAGGTGTTAAAGAAAATGGAGGATAAAGCAAAATCAATGCAGACAGTAAAGGATTTCTTAGAGGTGCAACCACCTAGGTTTAGCAGAAACTGGCCTTCAAAAAATTGGTCCCTTCCAGTGTCAGACAGGCCACACAGAGGCGGATACAGACGCCCTAGAGGCAGATCTCAGCCCCAAGGCTCATACAGACCTAAACAATGGGGTGCTTCAGCCCCCAAAGGAGGAGAAGACCGATCACAACCTATTAGGAAACAGTCTCAATAACTTCCCTCTACAAATGCCAAGCACTTCCCTTTTGGCAGCACCCTTAGAAGGAAAGCTAGCACTTTCCTCACAAAATTGGCACATGATCACCCAGGACAAATGGGTACTGAATATTGTTTCTCAGGGTTACAGGTTCCACTTTCACACCCTTCCAAAATCAAAAGGCATGCCGGACCTGCCACAAAACCAATGGGCAGAGGCACAAAAACAAATTTCTGCTCTCATGTACATGAGAGCTATTCAAAGAGTACCGCAGCAAGAACAGGGACAAGGATTTTACTCAAGACTTTTTCTGGTACCCAGAAAGGACAAAGCCTGGAGACCAATACTGGACCTGTCAATCCTAAATACTTTCCTGGATGTTCCAAAATTCAAAATGTTAACACTGCAGCAACTTCTACCCATGCTGGGCAAGAAGGCTTGGCTAGTTACTTTGGACCTCAAGGAGGCATACCTGCATGTCCCAATCAGAGAATCTTGCAGAAGATACCTGAGATTCATAGCTGGCTCAATGCATTACCAATTCTCTGCACTGCCCTTTGGTTTATCTGCTGCTCCCAGGGTCTTCACAAAATGCCTGGCACCAGTAATTGCATTTTGCAGACAAAAAGGAATTCAAATATATCCTTACTTGGACGACTGCCTTATTCAAGCAGTGAGCAAGGACATTCTACTAAAGCATTTGGCGTTTGTAAAAAGATTACTAATTTGCTTAGGGTACACAGTAAACGAAAAGAAATCAAAACTAGTGCCCTGTCAAGAGATAATATTCCTGGGTGCAAGCATAAATACAACTGCCCAGATGGCTTATCACACGCCAGACAAGCAAAGGCAACTGACTCATTACTTTCAAATGATTGCAACAAAGACCCAGCTCCCTGCAAGAAAAATTCTGCAGGCCCTGGGCTTCATGGCATCCTGCATTCTACTAATTCCATATGCAAGACTGCATATGAGGAAACTACAATGCTATCTAAAATGTGCGTGGACTCAACATTGCCACAGCCTGGAAACACTAATGACTCTTAATTCCCTGCCTGCAACAGGAGTTTCGATGGGCACTGGCCTGTCACCACAACAAGGGACAGCCTTTCACCGTACCCACAGCCAGGCACACAGTAACAACAGATGCATCGGATTATGCCTGGGGGGCACACATAGCAGGAAAATGTATTCAGGGCACGTGGCCCAAGGAATAAATGCATCTTCACATCAATCAAAAAGAGATGCTAGCTGTACAGAATGCCCTGACAGCCTTCAAGGATCTACTACATCCAGGACAACTATTACTAAAGATGGACAATACCACAGTTACGTGGTACATAAACAAGCAAGGGGGGCACACATTCCTACCCCCTCTGCAGGCAAGCCATTACTTTGTAGAACACAGCACTGACCTATCAAGTACATTTGCCGGCACAATTCCTGCCAGGAACAAAAAATACACTGGCAGCCGAACTAAGCAGAAATCTCATGGATCCTCACTAATGGAAACTAAATCCACAAGTCTTCAGCATGATAACAAGGAAATGCGATCACCCAGAAATAGATCTTTTTGCCTCCCCTCACAACTCCCAACTACAGAGATTCTACACAAGAACCTATCACTCACAAGCATGGAAAGTGGATGCTCTATCATTCACCTGGAAAACCCTGACAGTTTATGCCTTTCCTCCACTGCCTCTTCTTCCCAAGGTGCTCCTAAAAGTCAGACAAGAGAAACCAAAAATGATCCTGATTGCCCCAGACTGGCCACGCCAGCACTGGTACCCAATCCTAAAGAGTTTGTCTCAAGGCCCAGCCTGCCCTTTACCTCAAATTCCTCATCTTCTGACTCAACAAAACAATCAGATTCTGCGCAGTCAACTCCGCTGCATGGCAGATAATATAGCCACTCAGACCACACCTCTCTCTAAAGCTATTATGGATGTCATTTTAGAAGCCAGGAGACCCAGCACTAGGAAATCTTTTATGCAGAAGAATGGAAGAGATTCTGTGCTTGGAACCAGGCACAAGGACTCGAACCACTTGTTCCAAATATACCTCCGATTTTACAATACCTAACTGGGCTGCTGGACAAAGGCCTATCCTTCTCATCAATTAAGATCCATGCCTCTGCCATTTCAGCTCATTACAATACGGAATCTCCTATTTTCTTTCATCCACTACTAAGACAGTACCTCAGAGGGGCAGAAAACATAAGACCCCCAAGGAGAGTACCATTACCTACTTGGGACCTCAATTTTGTGTTAGAAAAACTCATGCTGCCTCCTTTTGAGCCAGCCAATACAGCTGATATAAAATTATTATCATGGAAAACTGCTCTGCTCCTAGCAAAAACTTCAGCAAGAAGAGTATCAGAGTTACAGGCGTTAATGGCAGTGGAACCTTTCATCATTTTTCATCAGGACAGGGTCTCTAAGGACAAACCCAACATTTATGCCAAAGGTAGTATCCAGTGTGGCTCTTAACCAAACCATTCATTTGCCAACATTCTATCCAAATCCCCAGAATAAAAGGGAGAGACTTCTGCACACGTTGGACGTTCACAGACAGCTACGATTCTACTTGGACAAAACAAAACTTTCAGAAAAACTGAGCAACTGTTTGTAGCTTAGGCTGCTGGATCACAAGGAAAGCCTATCTCAAAGCAGACTATTTCAAAATGGATAGGACACTACATTCGTTTTTGCTATTCACAACATGGCAAGTCAGTGCCTAAGGGCATTAGGCCACATTCTACCAGAGCAGCAGCCACTTCAGCAGCCTTCCTCAGAGGAGTACCAACCAAAGATGTTTTAGAGGCTGCAACCAGGAGTTCAGTGCACACTTTCACCAAGCACTACCACTTACCTCTCTACTCTCAATCCAGAGCAGGCTTTGCTACTGCAGTTCTGCAGGACCTGGTAGCCTCTCCTAATCCTATTTAGGCCCAGCCACCCAACCTCAGCTTTGGGATTCAACCCAAGTGTAATGGCTGCAACAGTAAAACACGATGAACATAGTACAGATGTTCATCGTGTTACACTGCTGCAATCATCACACTTGGGTTATCCTGCCGTCAGGCGGTCCCGCAGTCGGCCAGAGTTCCAAAGTCTTGGTCCGGCGTCGGTTGCTGTCGCTTCTTCCCTGACCGTCAGTGCGCCAGGGGTATATAAGATGCATCCGACACCATTTTCTTCAGTCTTTCTTGCCGCACGGTGCCCGAAGCAGAAGCAGGTCGCAAGTGCCGGTCGGCCGACTCCTGAGATTTTCGAAGTCGAATTTCAGATTCGAAGTCTTCAATAAAGCTAAGTACCCCATTGGGGAAACGTTTTGCTTGCCTCAGACCGATGTCAGAAAAAGTTAATAATTGGATTTCTTGTGGGAAGCAAATACCTCATAAGGACTTCCACTCTTACTGTATTCCATGCCTAGGCCCTGATCACGACGTCACTAGTTGTCGGTTTTGTGCTAGATTTAACGAACGCACTATAAAAAGACGTTTTGATTTTGCTTTGCACTACTTTGGCCGAAGGTCCAATTATACTATGCCGTCGGATCAACCGACGACCGCATTTCCAAAAAAACGCAAAGGAAAGGATAAAGACAGGCATCCGAGGTCCAAAACCGACGACGAAACCTCTTCTAGGCCAGTCGCCGGTTCTCAGTGAGGCGCTTTCGCAGCCCCTGACACACGCTACCTCAGAGCCACAGGCCGCCTCTGACTCCCACGTGGAGACAACTAGGCCTCTGGAAACTCAACGTATTGGGCCTACGGAAACTAATCCCTCAGATGGGTCCGGAGCCGCTGAGCAGGCACCGGCTTCTGAGGATGTTTTCAGACCTTCACAACTTACCATTAAATCAACAGCCAAGACAAAGGTACCATTAAAGACAAAGAAACAAGTACAGCATTCTCCTGGACAGTCCTTAAAGCCCAAGAAACGGATGCTTAAAATGGCCGAAGACCTCATTACTCTAATCAGGGGTTCCCATCCCCCTCCTGAGAAAAGGCCTAGGCAGGATACAGACTATGACTCCTATGATCAGGTTTCCATTTCCTCTGATTCCTCTTCAGACCAGGGATACTCTTTACCCCCCCCCCCCCCCCCATGAGGACTCTGATGCTAAGGAATCTATCCCTTCAGCCTCTCTTTCTGAGGATTACTCTTTTGGGGAAACTTTACATACCATGAGGGAACATTTCCATTGGGAAAGTCAGGAATACTCAGAATCCAAGAAAAGGCTCAGGGATTTCTTCATGCCTCAGCACAGGCCCCTGGCTATTCCGCCTGTACTAGACATTCTGGATGATGTGTTTTCTGAATCCAGCTGATCTCCTGACTCTTTGCCCCCTGCTCCAGCCAAGCCAGATAGGTATTATAGAGTCCCTGACTCTCACAAGTTTCTTTACAAAAACCCTTCTTCTGATCCAGAAACTATTTCCCAGGGTCCAAAAAGGGTTAAGGCTTCCATTGCAAAAAATCCAGTACCCTCTGACAGATTCCAGGGCTTTGGATAGATGGGGGAAGAAAGTATACACATCTGCAACTTTAGCAGTAAGAGCTTTAAATTGCCAGTTTCTCATGCTTAAGTACCAGCAATATTCAATGGCTCAGTTAAAACAGAAAATGCTTGCTAGCTCAGAAGCTCCTGATTGTAAAGAAGTGCAGGATTTATTGCATACAGTTGAACAGGTAGGAATACATACTCTGCAATGTGGTTTTGATTCTTTAGAGGCCTCTTGTAGAGCCGCAGTTACAGGTTCTGTTATTCAAAGACATGCTTGGTTAAAAGAACAGAGTTTACTTGAACATGTTAAGGCAAAGTTATTGGATGCTCCTTTGCAACATGATACCTTGTTTGGTGTTAAGGCAGAAGAGGTGTTAAAGAAAACGGAGGATAAAGCTAAATCTATGCAAACAGTCAAGGATTTCTTACAGGTACAGCCACCTCAGTTTAGCAGAAATTGGCCAACAAAAAATTGGTCCTTTCCAGTGTCAGACAGGCCACAGAGGCAGATACAGACGCCCAAGAGGCAGATCTCAACCCCAAGGCTCAAACAGACAACGACAGTGGGGGCATCTCAACCCCAAAAGGAGGTGAGCACAAGTCTCAACCTTACAGGAAACAGTCACAATGACTTTCCCTTGCGTACGCCAAACACGTCCCTTCTGGAAGCCCCCTTAGGGGGAAAACTAGCACTTTTTTCTCAAAACTGGCAAACAATCACCCAAGACAAATGGGTCCTGAATATTGTGTCGCAAGGTTACAGATTCCACTTCCATACTTTACCAAAACTAAAAGGAATGCCAAACCTGCCACAAAATCATTGGGCAGAGGCACAAAAACAAATTTCAGCCCTCATGGATATGAGAGCTATACAAAAAGTACCACAACAGGAATAAGAACAAGGATTTTACTCAAGACTCTTCCTGGTTCCCAGAAAGGACAAAGCCTGGAGGCCTATACTGGACCTTTCAATTCTGAATACTTACCTGGATATTCCGAAATTCAAAATGTTGACATTACAGCAGCTTCTACCCATGCTGGGCAAGAAGGCTTGGCTTGTTACTCTGGACCTCAAAGAGGCATACCTGCATGTCCCTATCAGACAAAATTGCAGAAGATACCTCCGATTCAAAGCTGGTACAAGGCACTACCAATTCTCTGCACTGCCCTTTGGCTTATCTACTGCGTCCAGGGTCTTCACAAAATGCCTGGCACCAGTAATTACGTTTTGCAGACAAAAAGGGATTCAAATATATCCATACCTGGACGAGTGCCTCATTCAAGCAGAGACAAAGGACATTCTTCTACAGCATCTGGCGTTTGTGAAAAGGTTGCTAATTTCTCTCGGGTACACAGTAAACGAAAACAAGTCAAAACTAGTGCCCTCACAACAGATTACATTCCTGGGTGCCAGCTTAAATACACGGCCGAGATGGTTTACCTCACGCCAGACAAACTAGTGCAACTAACTCAATATTTTCAACTACTGGCAAAAACGTCCCATCTCCCTGAAAGAAAATTATGCAGGCCCTGGGATTCATGGCATCCTGCATACTACTAATACCATATGCCAGACTGCATATGAGGAAATTACAATGGTACCTAATAAGTGTTTGGACTCAACATTCTCAGTCTAAAAGCAGTATTTCCAATAATCCCCTGCCTACAACAGGAGTTTCGATGGTGGGCACAGGCATGTCACCTAAACGAGGGGTCAGCCTTTTACCCAACCCACAGCCAGGCAAACTCTAACAACAGATGCTTCGGATTACGCCTGGAGACCACACATGGCTGGAACATACATTCAGGGCAAGTGGACCACAGACCAGATGCATCTTCACATCAATCAGAAAGAGATGTTGGCTATTCAAAATGCCCTAACAGCTTTCAAGGACCTTCTACACCCAGGACAACTATTACTGAAGACGGACAACAGCACAGTAATGTGGTAGATAAACAAACAAGGGGGCACTCACTCTTATCCCCTATGCAGGCAAACCATGACCTTGTGGAACACAGCTCTAACTTACCACGTTCACCTGCAAGCACAATTCCTGCCAGGAAAGAAAAATACTCTGGCAGACGATTTAAGCAGGAATATCATGGACCCTCACAAATGGAAATTGAACCCACAAATCTTCAGTATGATAACACAAAAATGGGGATGCCCAGACATAGATCTTTTTACCTTCCCTCTGAATTGCCAACTACAAAAATTCTGCACAAGGACTTATCACAAACAAGCATGGAAAGTGCATGCTCTTCTATTCATCTGGAAAAACCTAAAAGTCCATACCTTCCCACCACTGCCTTTCTTTTCAAAGGTACTCCTAAAAGCCAGACAAGAAAAAACACAGATGATCCTGATTGCTCCAGACTGGCCACGCCAGCACTGGTACCCTATCTTAAGGAACTTGGCTCAGGGCCCATGATGGATTTTGCCCCAAATTCCACACCTTCTGACTGAACAAAACAATCAGATCCTGCACGGTCAGCTCAAAACCCTAAACCTGGCTGCATGGCAGATACTTCAGTCAAACAGGCAACACCTCTCTCTAAAGTTGTTATGGATGTCAATTTGGAGGCCAGGAGGCCTAGCACCAGGAAAGCTTACTCAGAAAAATGGAAGAGATTCTGCGCCTGGAACCAGGCTCACAGCCTTGACTCTCTTGTTCCAAACATTCCTCAGATTTTACATTACTTAACTGAGATGCTGGACAGAGGCCTATCCTTTTCATCAATTAAGATTCACGCCTCTGCCATTTCTGCACATTACAACACGGATCTTCCTTTATTCTCTCATCCCTTGCTAAAGCAGTACCTCAGAGGGGCTAAAAACATAAGACCGCCCCGGAGACCACCAACACCAACTTGGGACCTCAATTTCGTTTTGGAAAAACTGACCCTACCACCTTTTGAGCCAGCCAATACAGCCGATCTAAAATTTTTATCATGGAAAACAGCTCTGCTCCTGGCAGTAACTTCAGCACGAAGAGTCTCAGAGCTACAGGCATTAATGGCAGTGGAACCTTTTATAATTTTTCATCAGGATAGGGTATCTTTAAGGACGAACCCTACCTTCATGCCAAAGGTGGTATCTAGTGTGGTTTTAACCAAACCATCCATTTGCCTACTTTTTATCCAAACCCCCAAAATAAAGGGGAGAAACTTCTGCATTCTTTGGACATACGCAGGCAGCTACGCTACTACTTGGACAAAACAAAAGCTTTCAGGAAAACTGATCAACTGTTTGTAGCATATGCTGCAGAGATCACAAGGCAAGGCTATCTCAAAGCAGACTATATCCAAATGGATAGGACACTGTATTTGGTACTGCTACACACAGCATGGAAAATCAGTCCCTAATAACATTAGGCCTCATTCCACCAGGGCAACAGCCACTTCAGCAGCCTTTCTCAGAGGAGTACCTACCAAGGAAATTTTGGAGGCTGCAATTTGGAGTTCAGTGCACACCTTTACCAAGCATTACCACCTGCCTCTTTACTCAAAATCCAGAGCAGGATTTGCCACTGCAGTTCTGCAGGGTCTCTTGTCCAATCCTAACTCTTTATAGACCAGCCACCCAAACTTAGCTTTGGGATTCAACCCGACTGTGATGACTGCAGCAGTGTAACACGATGAACATAGTACAGTTTTTTACCTACCATAAATGTAGATGTTAGAGTGTTAACACTGCTGCAGTCCAGGTTACCCTCCCTCCATCCCCTCTGAACTAGCTGGACTTATCTATACCCTTTTATCCTATACAACCTTTGGGGTGTATTTGCTGGTAACTGAAGGTATTGTTTTTATTTTGTATGTATATTTTTGATTAGCAATATGTATTGCCTACCCACTTGGGGGCACCTGACATCTGGGGCAAGAAAAACTGAAGAAAATGGCGTTGGATGCATCTTATATACCCCTGGCGCACTGACGTCAAGGAAGAAGTGACAGCAACCGACGCCGGACCAAGACTTTGGAACTCTGGCCGACTGCGGGACCGCCTGACGTCAGGATATCCCAAGTGTGATGACTGCAGCAGTGTGAACACTCGAACATCTACATTTATGGTAGGTACAAAACTGTACTTTGTGTACACTTACCATAAATGTAGATGTTTGAGTGTATTCACTGTTGCAGTCCAGGTTACCCACCCACCATCCCCCTTTTTCTTTGCTGGGACTTTTCTGTACTTCTCTATTCTATACAACCTATGTGGTGTATTTGCTTGTTGATGAAGGAAATGTTTATTTTACTACATGCATGCTTTTTGGCATACTTTTTTTCAGCCTACCTATTTGGGGGCACCTGACATCTGGGGCAAGAAAAACTGAAGAAAATGGCGTCTGCTGCATCTTTTATACCCCTGGCACACTGACGTCAGGGAAGAGGCGACAGCAACCAACACCGGACCTAGGCTTTGGAATTCTGGCCGACTGCGGGTAGCCTGCCAGAGTGTACTCAAGTGTAATGACTGCAACAGTGAATACACTCTAACATCTGCATTTATGGTAGGTACACAACTGTACTTTCTCTTCCTCCCTATGAGGACTCTGATGCTGAAGAATCTATCCCTTCAGCCTCTCCTCCTGAAGATTACTCTTTTGGGGAAACCTTGCACACACCATGAGGGAGCATTTCCATTGGGAGAGCCAGGATTATTCAGAATCCAAGAAAAGGCTCAGAGACTTTCTTTTACTGCCTCAGCACAGGCCCCTTGCTATTACCCCTGTACTAGATATTGTTGATGATGTTTTTTTTCTAAATCAAGCTTGTCTCCTGATTCTTTACCCCCTGCAGCAGTCATGCCAGATAGGTACTACAGGTTCCCAGACTCTCATAAATTTCTTTATAAAAACCCTGCTGCTGACCCAGAAACAATTTCTCAGGGTCCCAAAGGAGTCAAGGCTTCCACTGCAAAAAACCCTGTTCCCTCAGATAGGGATTCTAGAGCACTGGATAGATGGGGGAAAAAAGTTTACACTTCTGCTACTTTAGCTGTAAGGGCTTTAATCTGCCAGTTTCACATGCTTAAATATCAACAATACCTAATGGCTTTGCTAAAACAGAAAATGCTTACAAGCTCAGAATGTCCTGACAATAAGGAAATGCAGGATTTATTGCATGCAGCTGAACAAGTGGGAAAGCATACTCTGCAATGTGGTTTTGATTCATTAGAGGCTTCTTGCAGAGCCACAGTTACAAGTTCTGTCATTCGAAGGCATGCTTGGTTAAAAGAACAAAGTTTACCTGAACATGTTAAAGCAAAATTATTGGATGCTCCAATACAGCATGATACTTTGTTTGGTGTTAAGGCAGAAGAGGTGTTAAAGAAAATGGAGGATAAAGCAAAATCAATGCAGACAGTAAAGGATTTCTTACAGGTTCAGCTACCTAGATTTAGCAGGAACTGGCCTTCTAAAAATTGGTCCTTTCCAGTGTCAGACAGGCCACAAAGAGGCAGATACAGACGCCCTTGGGGCAGATCTCAACCCCAAGGCTCATACAGACCTAAACAATGGGGTGCTTCAGCCCCCAAAGGCGGAGAAGACAAATCACAACCTTATAGGAAACGGTCCCAATGACTTCCCTCTACAAATGCCAAGCACTTACCTTTTGGCAGCACCGTTAGGGGGAAAACTAGCACTTTTCTCTCAAAATTGGCACATGATCAGCCAGGACAAATGGGTACTGAATATTGTTTCTCAGGGTTACAGGTTCCACTTTCACACCCTACCAAGGTCAAAAGGTATGCCAGACCTGCCACAAAATCAGTGGGCAGAGGCACAAAAACAAATTTCAGCCCTCATGGATATGAGAGATATTCAATAAGTACCACAGCAAGAAGAGGGATAAGGATTTTATTCAAGACTTTTTTTCTTGGTACCCAGAAAGGACAATGCCTGGAGACCAGTACTTGACCTGTCAATTCTAAGTACTTTCCTGGATGTTCCAAAATTCAAAATGTTGTCACTGCAGCAACTTCTACCCATGCTGGGCAAGAAGGCTTGGCTAGTTATTTTGGACGTCAGAGGCATACCTGCATGTCCCAATCAGACAATCTTGCAGAAGATACCTCAGATTCATAGCTGGCTTAATGCATTTACCAATTCTCTGCACTGCCCTTTGGCTTATCTACTGCTCCCAGGGTCTTCACAAAATGCCTGGCACCAGTAATTGCATTTTGCAGACAAAAAGGAATTCAAATATATCCCTACTTGGACAGCTGCCTTATTCAAGCAGAGAGCCAGGACATTCTACTAAAGCATCTGGCATTTGTTAAAAGATTACTAATTTGCCTAGGGTACACAGTTAACGAAAATAAATCAAAACTAGTGCCCTCTCAAGAGATAATATTCCTGGGTGCAAACTTAAATACAACTGCCCAGATGGCTTATCTCACGCCAGACAAGCAAAGGCAACTGACTCATTACTTTCAGATGATGGCAACAAAGACCTAACTACCTGCAAGAAAAATTCTGCACGCTTTGGGCTTCATGGCATCCTGCATCCTGCTAATTCCATATGCAAGACTGCATATGAGGAAGCTACAATGGTATCTAAGAAGTGTTTGGACTCAACATTGCCACAGCCTGGAAACAATAATAACTCTTATCCCCTGCCTGCAACAGGAGTTTCGATGATGGGCACTGGCCTGTCACCACAACAAGGGACAGCCTTTCACTTTACCCACAGCCAGGCAGACAATAACAACAGATGCATCGGATTATGCCTGGGGGGCACACATAGGTTCATAGGTTCATACTAGGCTATCTGCCCTAGGGCATTTATAAGCCTAGCCAGAATCTGTTTGGCTTTTGCCACCCATTTTAAATTTATTTTGCTATGCCCTTTTTCGAGGTTAGTATACTGTGCCTCTGTCTAACGGTGACACAGAAATGATACCCGGGGTAAACCTACGATCTCCCATCCACTCATCAAGATTCCTCTTGAAGAGAGTCAATGAGGGACTCTGCCTAACCTGGACTGGGATTTTATTCCAGAGTGAAGAGAGCCTCTGGGTTATGAATCTGTCCCTCCAGCATGTCCTATTTATTTCAGTGCTGAGGTTCAAGTCTCTCGAGCGCATAGCTCGTTGGGATTTGGATTTTCTGAGGTGCAGCATGTCCATTAATTCCGGGTTGGACATGGCTTTATACGTCAGGCACAGATCGCCTCTGAACAGGCGATATGCCACTGAGTAGAGCTGGAGTTTCTTTAACCGGGCAGCATATGGCATCTGTTTGAGCCCTTTGATCCTTTTAGTGAGGTACTTTTGGGGTCTTTCCAGTTGCTGCAGGTGTCTGGTAAGGTACATCCCAAAAGGGGCATTGTACTCAATTATGGGCCTGATGAGGGATGAGTAAAGAGGCACGATGACCTCCCCTGATCTAGATGTGAATCCCTTCATGATTAGGTGGGCTATATAAAATGTTTTTCTAACCACTTTGGCCACGTGGTTGTCAAATGAGAGATTGCTATCAACTTGGGTCCCCAGGTCCCTAATTACTTCTTTTGTACTTAATGGATTACCACCTATGTGGTAATTTGTGAGCACTTTGTTTTTGCCATAGGGGATGACTATACACTTTTTGGCATTTAGCTTGAGGCCATGGCTCTGGCACCAGTTGTCTGTTTCTATGAGGCCCTTTTGGAGGATGCTTATGTCGGCTGAAGAGTCGATTATGGCGCCCAGTTTGCAGTCATCTGCGAACTTGGTCAGCCACAGTCCTTCCGTGTTGGCCTGTACCTCCGAGAAATATAGACCGAACAAGAGAGGTCCCAGGACTGAGCCTTGTGGGACACCACTTGTAACTGGTTTGGAGTCTGACATGGCTCCAGCAATTCTAACCATGTGGGTTCTGTCCTTGAGCCAGTTTGCAATCCATCTAGTGACATAGGGGTTTATATTTAAGCTGGTGAGCTTATCTATAATGCCCGAGTGGGGTATTGTATCGAAGGCTTTTGCGAGGTCCAGGTAGGCTGTGTGGACCACCTTCTCCTTGTCAATGGCCTTGGTGACTGTTTCAAAGAAATCAACCAGGTTTAATAGGCAGGATCTGCCCTTAACAAAGCCGAACTGGGTAGGATCCAGTGTCTGTAGGTCCCCAATATCTTTATTTATGAGGTCCATGATGATCCTTTCCATAGCTTTGCAGACCAAGCTAGTCAGGCTTATGGGGCGATAGTGTCCAGGATCCGTTGAGGCACCACCTTTATGGAGAGGGACCAGTGTTGCTGTACGCCACTCTTTGGGCACATATCCTGTAGTAAGGCTGAGATTGAACAGTAGTTTTATGTTTGGGTTTAGCTCTTCTTGGAGTTCATGTAGGCGCAGCCGGGACACCGTCTGGTCCCATTGATGCTGTGTTTTTTGCTTTGGAGAGGGCGGCTCTTACCTGAGCATCTGAGATGTCAGGGGGGCAGCACTCTGCTGGGATAGATATTTGCCCTTTTGGTGGGGAGGGGGGGAGAAGTTTGCGCTGAACCTGTCAGCTAGGATGTTGGCAATGTCTGTGGGTTCAGTGTATTTTTTGTCATTTTGGACTAATTCTGAGCATATCTGGGAATTACCACCCAGGTTCCTAACATAACTAAAGAAAGCCTTGTGATTATCCTTAGTGTCCTGTGCAATTTTTCTCTCGAAGCTGGCCTTAGACAATTTTATGTGTGTCCGTTGTTTTTTGCTAATACTGATCAGTGATGCCTTCCCTTTTTGGGATTTTGCTCTATCATTTAGTAGCTTCCTCCTTCTATTGTATACATGGCAGGAAAATGTATTCGGGGCACGTGGCCTGCGGACCAAATGCATCTTCACATCAGTCAAAAAGTGATGGTAGCTGTACAGAATGCCCTGACAGCCTTCAAGGATCTACTAAATCCAGGACAACTGTTACTAAAGACGGACAATACTACAGTTATGTGGTACATAAACAAGCAAGGGGGCACACATTCCTACCCCCTCTGCAGGCAAGCCATGACTTTGTGGAACACAGCACTGACCAACCAAGTACATCTACAGGCACAATTCCTGCCAGGAAAGAAAAATACTCTGGCAGACGAACTAAGCAGAAACTTCATGGACCTTCACGAGTGGAAACTAAATCCACAGGTCTTCAGCATGATAACAAGGAAATGGGGATGCCCAGACATCTTTTTGCCTCCCCTCCCAACTGCCAACTCCAGAGATTCTGCACAAGGACTTATCACTCACAAGCTTGGAAAGTGGATGCTGTATCATTCAGCTGGAAAACCCTAACAGTTTATGCCTTTCCACCACTGCCTCTCCTTCCCAAGGTGCTTCTAAAAGTCAGACAAGAGAAGCCAAAAAGTATTCTGATTGCCCCGGACTGGCCACGCCAACACTGGTACCCAATCCTAAAGAGCTTGTCTCAAGGCCCAGCCTGGACTTTACCTCAAATTCCTCATCTTCTGACTCAACAAAACAATCAGAACTTGCACAGCCAACTCAGAACCTTAAATCTGGCTGCATGGCAGGTACTATAGTCACTCAGAACACACCTCTCTCTAAAGCTGTTATGGATGTCATTTTGGAAGCCAGGAGGCCCAGCACCAGGAAATCTTATGCAGAAAAATGGAAGAGAGTCTCTGCTTGGAACCAAGCACAAGGACTTGAACCACTTGTTCCCAATATTCCTCAGATTTTACAATACCTATCTGAGATGCTGGACAAAGGCCTATCCTTCTCATCAATTAAGATCCATGCCTCTGCCATTTCAGCTCATTACAATACGGAACCTCCTATTTTCTCTCATCCACTACTAAGACAGTACCTCAGAGGGGCAAAAAATATAAGACCCCCAAGGAGAGCACCGATACCTACATGGGACCTCAACTTTGTCTTAGAAAAGCTCACACTGCCTCCTTTTGAGCCAGCCAGTACAGCTGATATAAAATTCTTATCATGGAAAACTGCTCTACTCCTAGCAATAACCTCAGCAAGAAGAGTCTCAGAGTTACAGGCATTAATGGCAGTGGAACCTTTTATCATTTTTCATCCAGACAGGGTTTCTCTAAGGACAAACCCAACATTTATGCCAAAGGTAGTATCCAATGTGGCTCTTAACCAAACCATTCATTTGCCAACATTTTATCCAAATCCCCAGAATAAAGGGGAGAGACTTTTGCACTCTTTGGACATACACAGGCAGCTACGCTTCTACTTGGACAAAAGAAAAGCTTTCAGAAAAACTGAGCAACTGTTTATAGCATATGCTCCAGAATTACAAGGAAAGGCTATTTTCAAAATGGATAGGACACTATTCGTTTCTGCTATGCATAGCATGGCAAGTCAGTGCCTAAGAATATTAGGCCACATTCTACCAGGGCAGCAGCCACTTCAGCAGCCTTTCTTAGAGGAGTACCAACCAAGTAAATTTTGGAGGCTGCAGCTTGGAGTTCACTGCACACTTTTACCAAGCACTACCACTTACCTCGTTACTCTAAATCCAGAGCAGGCTTTGCCACTGCAGTTCTGCAGGGCCTCATAGCCACTCCTAATCCTATTTAGACCCAGCCGCCCAACCTCAGCTTTGGGATTCAACCCAAGTGTAATGACTACAACAGTAAAACACGATGAACATAGTACAGTTGTGTACCTACTATAAATGTAGATGTTCGAGTGTATTCACTGTTGCAGTCCAGGTTACCCACCCACCATCCCCCTTTCTTTGCTGGGACTTATCTATACTTCTCTATCCTATACAACCTATGTGGTGTATTTGCTTTTAGATGAACGTATTGTTTATTTTAGTGTATGTTTTTTATAAGCAGTGTGTATTGCCTACCTTCTTGGGGCACCTGATATCTGGGGCAAGAAAAACTGAAGAAAATGGATTTGGCTGCATCTTGTATACCGCACTGACGTCAGAGAAGAGACAGCAACCGATGCCGGACCAGGACTATAGAATTCAGGCCGACTGCGAGTAGCCTGCCAGCAGGATAACCCAAGTGTAATGACTGCAACAGTGAATACACTCGAACATCTACATTTATGGTAGGTACACAACTGTACTGTATTGCTACTCAATGCTAGAAGTCTAAACCTCAAAATGCACTCACTCAAGGCACTCCTTAAAATGGAGAACATCGACATCTGTGCAGTGACAGAGACCTGGTTCAAGGCTCCATAGAGTACCACTGCATTACCAGGCTGTAATTCATACCACACCTTTCAGCCACCTAACCTGGACTGAAACACTAAAGGCGGAGGTGTGTCCATATTCATTAAGGATATCCACACCTCCAGGCTAGTTGCTTAGCATAATGCATCCGAGATAATCCAAGTGCAACTAACTCTGGGCAAGACCACAGTCCAAATTGTAGCTTGCTACAGATCCCCCACCATGCCCCAGGATTCCCACTCTTCATATCTTAATACACTGGAAAATATTGGGGTACAACCTAACACCCTAATAATGGGCGATTTCAACTGTCCTACCATTAACTGGGAAAACTACTCCTGTACCAACTCTTGTGCTCAGCGTTTTCTGGAATTCATAAATTGCAATGCCGTGGATCAACCTATCCACACCCCCACCAGGGGCAGCAGTATCCTAGACCTGGTTATTACCAACATGGGCAACCGGTGCTCCACACCAGAGGTCAATTCCTCGTTGGTCATATCCGACCACAAGCTAATCACCCTAGCCATCCACATCCCTCCCCTACCCCCATTAGGAAAACAACAGTAAAAAATTTCTCCAAAGCCAACTTCATGCTTCTTAAGACAGAAGTGTCAAACGTCACAACACCCATGCTGACGGACAATAGAGGTATGACTGCTGAATCCTACACAAATGCACTTTATAAGCACTTACACGAGTGAATGGATCATGCAATCCATAACAGAACCAAGATGCTATCCTCTAAAAAAAGGAAGCCAGTCTGGTGGTCCCCTGCCATAAACAAACTCTACAACAGAAGAAAGAAACTGTTGCAAAAAAAAGTGAAATCCCATGATTGGAGAAACTCCCTGGTCAACCTCAGTAAGAAGCTGAGATCCCTCATAAAATCCTTCAAAGCTAGTTATGAAAACAAAATTGCCACTAACTCTAAAGACAACCACAAAGCATTCTATAGCTATGTCAAAAATCTCAATGGCAGCACTCAGATCTGCTCTGAGTTACAGCACAATGGCACTAAATATACAGAACCAACTGATATTGTCAACATCCTGGCAGATAGGTTCAGTGCTAACTTTACCCCCCTGTCATCCCCTAAAGGGCCCATCTGTATACCAGAAGAATGCAAAGTTCCTGTAATCATGGCTGCACAGGTAAAAAACACACCATCCAAAGCCAAAAACACAGCATCCATGGGACCTGACGACATCCCAGGCTGTGTTCTACATGAACTACAGAACGAACTGGCACCCCACATAAGTACCATGTTCAATCATAGCCTCACCTCAGGCTATGTGCCCACTGAATGGTGCACAGTGACAGTTATCCCACTCCACAAAGGGGGAGCCACCACAGACCCCAAAAAGTACCACCCCATTAGCCTAACAAACCTGTTCTGCAAGGCTATGGAACGTATCATCATGGAACTTAAAAACAATGACATTGGTAATCTCCAAACTCAGGACCCCACCCAGTTCGAGTTTGTAAAAGGCAGATCATGTCTCCTAAACCTGATAGACTTCTTTGAAGCAGTCACCAAAGCCATAGATGAGGGTAAGGTGGTTCACACAGCCTATCTAGATCTCGCCAAGGCTTTCGACACCATCCCCCACTCTGGAATTATAGATCAACTCACTAAACTAGGTATAAATCCCTATGTCACAAGATGTGTTGCCAACTGGCTCACTGACAGAACCCACACTGTGAAAGTAGCAGACTCCAAATCCAACTTCTGACCAGTGACAAGTGGAGTACCACAGGGTTCAGTCCTGGTTCCTCTCCTGTTTGGTATCTACTTCTCTGAAGTACAGGCCAACACTGAAGGTCTTTGGCTAACGAAGTTTGCAGATGACTGCAAACTAGGAGCCATAATCAAAACTCCAAAAGATCTGGACATCCTACAAAAGGGCCTCGCTGAGACAGATGCCTGGTGTCAAAGCCATGGCCTCAAGCTCAATGCCAAAAAGTGCATTGTCATCCCTTTTGGTAAAAACTCAGTACCCATGAACTACCACATAGGCGGTAGTCTACTTAACACTGAAAGTGTGATGAGACCTTGGGACACAGGTGGACAGTAGTCTCTCCTTTGATAATCACATCGCCACAGTAGTCAGGAAATCCTTCTACATGGCACACCTCATCACAAAAGGTTTCTCATCCAGGAAAAAAGAGGTCATTGTTCCCCTCTACTCGTCAATCAGACCCATTATAGAGTTCAGTGCCCCTTTTGGCATGTACCTCACAAGACATCTACGACAACTGGAAAGGCCACAGAAGTCCCTCACAAAGAGGATTACTGGCCTCAAACAGATGCCCTATGCAGACCGTCTCAAAAAACTGCAGCTTTACTCCGTTGCATATCACCTACTCAGAGGCGATCTCTGCCTAACACCCAAAGCTATGTCAAACCCAGAGCTTTTAGACATGCTCCACTTAAAGAAATCCCCATCCCTACGAGCTACATGGTCTAGAGACCTAAACCTTGTCACCTCAATAAACAGAACATGCTGGAGGGATAGATTCCTGTCCCAGAGACTTCCCATACTCTGGAACAAACTACTTATCTATATCAAACAAAGCTCCTCCTCAGCGCTCTTCAAGAAAAATCTTGATGATTGGATGGGAGATAGGAAATTCACCCTGGGGATCACTTCTGTGGCTCTGCTCGACTGTGGCACAGGAAAATAATTTTCTTGGGTGGCGAAAGCCAGGGTACCTTTGGCTAGGCTTATATAGGCCCTAGGGCCAATAGCCTAGTACCTACCTATGAACCTATTAGAAGGTTCCATCTTGTGGAACATGTTCTGTTTTTTCCCTACTTGCCAGTGTATGTGGTCTTAAGTTCTCAAGTTCTCTGTACTTTGGCTTTTCTGTTTTCTCTCAGTTCAGCATTAACACACAAGAACTGAAGAATGAGAAATGTGTGATGGTAAGGGTAAAGTTTCAGGCAGCTTGGGAAAGTTTGATCTGCCAGGCAGGTTAATTCCTATACAAGAGACCCTCTTAGAGATCACTGATTAAGGTAAGTGCCTGCCTTTCATTTTTGTAACATTGTGTGACGATGAAGTATTCAGTTGTGGCAGTAAATCCTGATGCAAGTAGAGCATTTTTATTTGCAGTAACGGAACCATTTAATTATGTGTTGACCTGTTTGTTTTGCTTTAGGACACCTTAATTGTGTGGTCAGAAGCGGAAAATTATGATTTGGCCCTCAGTTTTCAAGAGAAGGCAGGATGTGATGAGATTTGGGAAAAAATTTGTCAGGTACAGTATGTACATTTTTATTTTTACATTAGTGCTTGTGAATAGTGCTTGTGAGTGTACTAAAGCCAAGCACACTTTTTGTCATATATGTAGATGTGTGCTAATTGGGGGCTAAGCCATCGTGTAGAAATGTGTCTTCACAGGTTTACGAATGCACAGTTGTATGAAGACTGCTGTTTATTTTGGGAGGATAAACTCCATTCACACTGTCTGCTAAGTAATATAATGAACTCCAAGGTCATTTTTGTTTTGAGAAGAGTTACCCCCCCCCCTTTTTTTTTCATTTCCTGTTTTGTAGTACTCAGCCTACGCACAGGTGGTGCTTTTGCAGCTGGACAAAACTGGCATCCTACCCCAGGATGGTTGGGGTGCCATTGGCTGCCGACTCTCAACTCCTCACTTAAGTTATGTTGCAATTAGAGCTTCATGTTTGTCACACAGTCTTCATCTGAATGTATAATTTCTGATAGTGATGTTGATCATCTACAGTGTGGTCTTCATAACTCCTTTTGTCTAGATGATTGCTCAAGAAAGACATCATAAATATTCATTGTAAGACTAACCTCTTGGTGTTATATTCTTTATACGTAGGGAATTGACCACAGGCAGTGTTCTGTCCTTCCTACCAGACTTTTAGAACACTAGAAGGACCCTGGAGAGGCACTGGTTTTCTTCTAACCCAACATTGTCATCATGATCATATGTTATGGGGAGAATATCCTGTGGCATTTTCATTATTTTTTCTGATTTAAGAGGCATGTAGTTGACTCTTTTTTTTCTCTCCTTCCAGTAGTACTTCATTGGTGAATAAGTAACTTAATTTTTGGAGTTACTACCTTTTCTATTGTAAGGGTAACTACTATAGTAGTATTTATTATTGATGGGAACTAGTTAGTCTTTTCTGATGTCCATAAAGTGGGAATGAACTCCTTCCTTCCTTTCCCTAAGCATTAGTCTGATCTGTGGTTGAAAGAAAATGCAGCCTCTTCCTTCTTCATTTGCTTTTGCCACTTATGATTGGTTGCTACTACATAGGTTCATAGGTTCATACTAGGCTATCTGCCCTGGGGCAATTGTAAGCCTAGCCCGATTCTGTATGGC
Organism: Protopterus annectens; assembly: GCF_019279795.1. NCBI lineage: Eukaryota > Metazoa > Chordata > Ceratodontiformes > Protopteridae > Protopterus > Protopterus annectens. The sequence continues at coordinate 128,766,190 of NC_056727.1, forward strand.
TTACGCCACCCCTTGATTTGAGTATACTGTGCCCTTTTTAAGGTTTAGGTTACTGTGCTTCTGTCTAATAGTGACACGGGAGTAATCCCTGGGACAAACCTACGATCCCCCATCCACCTATCGAAATTCTTCTTGAAGAGATTCAGTGAGGTGCTCTGCCTCACATGAACTGGAATTCTATTCCAGAGCGAAGGGAGCCTCTGGGTTATGAACCTGTCCCTCCAGCAAGTTCTATTTATTTCTGTGCTGAGGTTCAAGTCCCTCGAGCGTGTGGCTCTAAGGGATTTAGATTTACTGAGGTGGAGCATGTTCATTAATTCTGGATTTGACATAGCTTTGTATGTCAGGCATAGATTGCCTCGAAGTAGGCGGTATGCAACTGAGTAGAGCTGGAGTTTTTTTAACCGAGCAGCATATTATGGCATCTGTTTGAGACCCTTGATCCTCTTGGTGAGATACTTTTGGGGTCTTTCTAATTGCTGCAGGTGTCGGGTAAGGTACATCCCAAAAGGGGCATTGTATTCTATGATGGGCCAGATGAGGGATGAATAAAGGGGCACGATTACCTCTCTTGATCTAGATGTGAAACCCTTCGTGATGAGGTGGGCTATGTAGAAGGTCTTTCTAACCACTTTGGCAATGTGGTTTTCAAAGGAGAGATTGCTATCAACTTGGGTCCCCAGGTCCCTAATAACTTTCTCTGTACTTAATGGGTTACCGCCTATGTGGTAATTTGTGGGCACATTGTTTTTGCCAAAGGGTATGACTATACATTTTTTGGCATTTAGCTTTAAACCATGGCGCTGGCACCAGTTATCTGTCTCTGTGAGACCTTTTTGATGGATGTTTGTGTCAGCTGGAGAGTTGTTTATGGCGCCCAGTTTGCAGTCGTCTGCGAACTTGGTGAGCCATAGTCCTCCAACGTTGGCCTGTACCTCGGAAAATTATATACCGAACAAGAGAGGTCCCAGGACAGAACCCTGTGGGACGCCACTTGTGACCGGTTTCGAGTCTGACATGGCTCCAGCAACTCTCACTCTGTGGGTTCTGTCTTTGAGCCAGTTTGCGACCCATCTTGTGACATAGGGGTTTATATTTAAGCTGGATAGCTTATCTATGATGCCCGAGTGGGGTATTGTGTCAAATGCCTTTGCAAGGTCCAGATAGGCTGTGTGGACTACCTTCCCTTCATCTATGGCTTTGGTGACTGTTTCGAAGAAGTCAACCAGGTTCAAAAGGCAGGATCTGCCCTTGACAAAGCCGAACTGGGTAGGATCTAGTGTCTGTAGGTCCCCAATGTCTTTGTTTATGAGCTCCATGATGATCCTCTCCATAGCCTTGCAGATTAAGCTAGTCAGGCTTATGGGGTGATAGTTTCCAGGGTCCGTAGAGGCTCCACCTTTGTGGAGTGGGACCACTGTTGCTGTACGCCATTCTGTGGGCACATATCCTGTAGTGAGGCTGAGATTGTATAGCTGTTTTAGTTGAGGGATTAGTTCCTCTTGGAGGTCATGTAGGATGCAACCTGGGACGCCATCTGGTCCCATGGAAGCAGTGTATTTTGCTTTGGAGAGGGCAGCCTTCACCTGAGCATCAGAGATGTTTGGGAGGCAGCCCTCTGCCGGGATAGATACTTGCTCTTTTGGGGGGGAGGGGGTGGAGAAGTTTGCACTGAACCTGTCTGCCAAGGATATTGGCGATGTCTGTGGGTTCAGTGTATTTTTTGTCATTTAGAATCAACTCAGAACAAGTCTGGGAGTTGCATCCCAGGTTTCTAACATAACTGAAAAAAGCCTTATGATTGTCTTTGGTGTCCTGTGCAATTTTTCTCTCTAAGCTGGCCTTGGAGGATTTTATGAGGGATCGTAATTTTTTGCTAGTACTGATCAGAGATGCCTTCCCTATTAGGGATTTTGCTCTATCATGTAGTAGCTTCCTCCTTCTGTTGTACAGTTTATTTATGGCAGGGGTCCACCAGACTGGATGCCTGCCTTTGGATGATAGGGTCTTGGTTTTGTTTGGGATAGCATGATCCATGCATTCCTGGAGATGTCCGTCGAATGTGTTTATATAGGATTCTGCAGTTTGGGCCGTAGTTTCCACTGGCCCTGGGGCCTTGAAGGATTCCACTTCAGTTTTGAGAAGTGAGAAGTTCGCTTTTGAGAAGTTTTTCACTGTGGTTTTCTGGGCTGGGGGTGGGGTCGGGATGTGGTTATCCAGTGAAATTAATTTATGGTCTGATCTTACCAATGAGGGATATACTTCTGGTGTGGAGCATAGAGTCCCCATGTTGGTAATGATCAGGTCTAGTATGATGTCCTTCAAGGATGCATCTGCAGTCCTTACAAATGGGTTGTCCTGTCGTCAGGCAGCCCTTCGGTCGGCCGGATTCCAAAGTCTGGGTCTGGCCTCGGCTGGTGTCGCACTTCACCCGACGTCATCTCTGCTGGTCTTCGGGTATAAAGGCATCAGCCGACGCCATTTTCCTCAGTCTTTCTTGCCGAGTGGCGCCCGAAGCAGAAGCTGTTCGCAAGTGCCGGTCGGTCAGATCCAGAGATTACTACCGAATACTACTTCGAAGACTTCTAAAAAGCTAAGTACCCCGTTGGGGACTCTCTCTTGCCTCAGCCGATGTCAGAAAAAGTGAATAACTGTTTAACTTGTGGGAAACAAATACCTCATAAAGATTTCCACTCTTAGTGCTTACTTTGTTTAGGCCCAGACCACGACGTAGCAGCCTGTTTAGCCTGTGCTTCCTTCAACCGACGAATGCTTAGGCGTCGGTCGGAGTTTGCTGAACAGTTTTTCGGCTCAGATTTTGCGTACATTATGCCGTCGGATCCTCCGACTTCTCAAATTGTTAAGAAATGCAAAGAAAAAGACCGACACTCGCGGTCCGCGGTTTCGGCCGAAACCACTGTTAAGCAAACCGCGAGTGTCTCTGTTTCGGCCGAAACCGAGCAAATGGGTCTATCTTCAGCCGAATCCATGACTACTACCGAGGCCCCTGCTACCCTAGTTGAATCGGCCTCTGAAATTTTGCCTACTAATGTGGTTCCTCTAGAATTATCGGACACCATCCCTTTGGATGTCTCTACCCCAGCACGTGGTGCTGCTAGGCCTCCTGCAGCCATGTCTATAAAGGCCTTTGCCAGGGCTAAAGCAGCCAAAACTGCTAAGTCTGTGCCTGTTAAGCCCCCCTCTCACAGGCCCAGTTCCAGTTCCCAAATGCTTACTCTGGCAGAGGATCTCATCTCTTTAATAAGGGGATCCCAATCTCACCCAGACAGGGCCTCTCAACCTCCAGAAAAGAGACCTAGAGCAGAGCCCCCTGAGCCAGTGTCCTCAGATGACTCTTCTGATGATTCAGACAATACAGACCATCCAGAGGCTCCTATTTCTACTTATGAAGATTCCGATGCTGAAGAATCTATACCTTTTGCCTCTCCACCAGAGGAATTTTCCTTTGGGGAAACCTTACATGCCATGAGAGAGCAATTCCAATAGCAGGGACAAGATTTCTCAGATTCAAGAAAAAGGCTTAGGACCTTTCTACACTTACCGCAACATAGGCCCTTAGCTATACCTCCAGTTCTTCCTGTTGTGGATGATGCATTCAATGATGCTTGCACTGCTCCTGATACTTTACCTCCAGCCCCTGCCAAGCCCGATAGGTTTTACAGGGTACCGGTCACTCATCACCACTTATACAAGGCTCCTCTTGCAGATCCTGAGACTATCTCCCAGGGGCCTAAGGCAGTAGCCTCGACCTCAGCGAAAAACCCTCTCCCTTCTGAAAGGGAATCCAGGTCCTTAGAGAGATGGGGTAAAAAAGTATACACCTCTGCTACTCTCTCAGCTAGAGCTTTGAACTGTCAGTTTCATATGAACCAATACCAAGAGTTTATGCTTGATCAGTTAACTAAGAAACTGTCCTCTGATGATTCCTTAGATAAGAAATATGTTTTAGAAATGGTGAATAACATTCAGCAGGTTAGTAACCATTCTTTAAAATGTGGCTATGATGCACTGGAGGCTTCATTTAGATCAGCCATGACTGGCACAGTTATAAGAAGGCATGCATGGTTGAAAGAGCAGGTCTTACGGATCATGTTAAAACAAAGCTATTAGATGCTCCTATGGATAAGGTCACTCTATTTGGTCCTCCTGCCCAACAAGTAATGAAGAAAATGGAAGAGAAGGCAAAATCTGTACAAACAGTTAAAGATTTCTTACAGGTTCAGCCCCAAGGTTTAGCAGGAACTGGCCTTACAAAATTGGTCCTTTCCAGACTCCTCTAAATCTCAGAGAGGCAGGAATAGACGTTCCAGAGGCAGAAATCAATCCAGAGGAGGTGCCTACAGAGGACGCCAGTGGCAAGGCAATAACCAGCGAGGCACAGACACAGCCACTACCACTGCAACAGGACAATCACAGTGACTTGGCTCTGACACCGCCTACCAGGGAACAAATAGCAGCACCCTTAGGCGGAAAGTTAGCCTTATTTTCAAAAAATTGGCACTATATCACAAGAGACAAGTGGATTTTGCAAACTATAGACCAAGGCTACAGGTTTCATTTCCACACCTTACCAGTAAAAGTGGAATGCCAAACCTACCACCAAATCAAAAGACAGAAGCTCTAAAACAAATAGCTCAATTAACAAACATGAGAGCTGTGGAAAGGGTGCCACCTACAGAACAGGGCAAAGGATTTTACTCCAGACTTTTCCTAGTACCAAGAAAAGAGAAAAATTGGAGACCTATTCTCGACCTGTCCGCTTTAAACACATTCATCATTGTTCCAAAATTCAAAATGCTGACCCTACAGCAACTTCTTCCCATGCTGGGCAAGGAGTGTTGGCTGGTAACTCTAGATCTCAAGGAGGCATACCTGCACGTCCCCATACGACCAAATTGCAGAAGATACCTCAGATTTCTTGCAGGATCAGAGCATTATCAATTCTCAGCATTGCCCTTTGGCTTATCTACTGTGCCCAGAGTGTTCACGAAATGCCTGGCATCAGTAATAGCTCATTGCAGGCTACAGGGAATCCAAATTTACCCATACCTGGACGACTGCCTGATGCAAGCGGACAACAAAAGCAAGCTGACACAAGACTTACAAAGAGTCATTTGCTTACTACAAGCCCTGGGATACACAGTCAATTTAAAAAAGTCAAGACTGATACCATCCCAAACAAGAAGATTCTTGGGTGCAGAATTGGACACAGTAAAACAGATGGCATTCCTAACTGCAGAAAAACAAGAACAACTTCCTCTTTACTTCTTGGCATTAACAAAGCAGAACAAACTAACAGCAAGGAAAGTTCTGCAGGCCTTGGGCTTCATGGCATCCTGCATAATCCTGGTCCCCCATGCCAGACTGCATATGAGAAAGCTACAGTGGTACCTAAAAAATTTATGGTCTCAACACAGGCACAGCTTAGAAACCGAAATACCACTAATCCCATGCCTGAAACAAGAATTCCTATGGTGGGCTCAAGCATGCCAGGCAAACCCAGGTTTGTCCTTCCACAACATTCAAGCAAGCCAAACCATCACAACGGACGCCTCAGACCTAGGTTGGGGGGCCTACATGTTGGACAACTGCATTCAAGGCTTATGGACTCCAGATCAGCTGCACCTGCACATAAATCAAAAAGAAATGCTGGCAGTAAAACTAGCAATCCAGAATTTCAGACCATTCCTCAAAGAAGGCCAATTGATGATAAGGACAGACAACACCACAGTCATGTGGTACATCAACAAACAGGGAGGCACTCATTCATACCCCCTATGTCGAATGGCTCTGGACCTATGGAATATGTCTCTGAGCTACAACATTCAGTTACAGGCAATATTTGTACCGGGAAAAGAAAACATCCTAGCAGACATGTTAAGCAGAACTACCTCGGATGCTCATGAATGGATGCTACACCCGGACATCTTCAAGGCCATCACAAAGAAATGGGGAATGCCACAAATAGACCTATTCGCATCCCCACTCAATCACCAGCTCAAGAAATTCTGCACAAGGACATACCACCCACTTGCTTGGAAGGTGGACTCTCTATCCTTCAGTTGGAAAGGCCTGACAGCATATGCATTTCCACCTCTTCCTTTGATGCACAAGGTACTACTGAAAATCAAAGAGGAACGTCCAAGGATAATTCTGATAGCTCCAAATTGGCCAAGACAACATTGGTATCCATTGCTGAGGAGCATGTCTCGGGGGGGGGGGGGCACGTGGACACTACCCCTGATTCCTTTGATGTTAACTCAGAGTGACTACAACATCCTGCATCCAAACCTGAAAACTCTGCAACTGACTGCCTGGAACATTACATAGGAGCAACTAACCCAGATTTATCCCAAAGGGTTAAAGACATTATCCTTGAGGCCCGCAGATCCTCAACAAGAAGGAACTATGCAGGAAAATGGAAAAGGTTTGTCATTTGGAGTACTGAAAGAGGGAAAGACGTGTCAAAGATAGATATTGCCCACATCCTGGAGTATTTGGCAGAGCTTCTCCATACAGGCCTGTCCTATTCCTCCATCAAGATACATGCATCAGCTATTTCTGCAGAATACAGCTTCGATCCCCCTGTCTTCTCACATCCTCTACTCAGGCAGTTCCTCAGAGGAATCAAGAATGTAAAACCTCCTAGGAAACCACCATTACCAGCATGGGACTTGAACTTTGTGCTAGAAAAATTGACACTCCCTCCATTCGAACCAGCAGCAACAGCAGATCTGCAACACCTATCCTGGAAAACTGCTTTCCTACTGGCAATTACTTCACCAAGAAGGGTTTCGGAACTACAGGCCTTAATGGCAGTACAACCCTTCCTAATCTTCCATCAAGATAGAGTGTCCATGAGAACTAATCCTACATTTATGCCTAAGGTGGTATCCAGAGTGTCTCTAAACCAGGCAATCCACCTACCTACCTTCTTCCCCAATCCACAGAACAGGGGGGAAAGACTGCTGCATACCTTGGATGTACATAGACAGTTGCGCTACTACCTGGACAGAACCAAGGGCAATAGAAAGACTGACCAGCTTCTAGTAGCTTATGCAACAGGAAGGGAAGGAAAAGCAATCTCCAAACAGACAGTCTCCAAGTGGATAGGAAATTGCATAAGATTCTGTTACTCCTACCATGGAAAGCAAATTCCACAGAACATAAGGCCTCATTCTACAAGGGCTACAGCCACTACCACAGCTTTCTTACGAGGAGTGGCTACCAAGGACATTATTGAGGCTGCTACTTGGACCTCCGTGCATACATTTGCCAAGCATTATAACTTACCTCTATACTCTAGATCCCGAGCAGGGTTTGCCACTGCTGTTTTGCAAGGGATCCTAACTACACCATAATTCTTCTTCCTCCTCCCCTAGTTTGGCTATGTATGGTATTCTACCCATTTGTAAGGACTGCAGATGCATCCTTGAAGGACATAGTACAGTTTTGTACCTACCATAAATGTAGATGTCCGAACAGGATAGCATCTGCAGTCAGGATTACCCTCCCTCCTTCCCCTCTGTGGTACTCCTAGGGTATTTACCCTCCTAATAGCTAGCTGGGGGGGGATCTCTTATGGTGTATTTGTTTGTATATATGTACATACATGCTTATTTTTGTGTTTGCCTTCTACTTTTTTTGGAAACATTGGCATTTATCCAAAAATTTAGCTTACCAAGAGGGCAACTGGCATCTGGGGCAAGAAACACTGAGGAAAATGGCGTCGGCTGATGCCTTTATACCCGAAGACCAGCAGAGATGACGTCGGGTGAAGTGCGACACCAGCCGAGGCCAGACCCAGACTTTGGAATCCGGCCGACCGAAGGGCTGCCTGACGACAGGACAACCCATTTGTAAGGACTGCAGATGCTATCCTGTTCGGACATCTACATTTATGGTAGGTACAAAACTGTACTTTGTCCCCTCTTGTGGGAGTGGTGACTAGTTGTTCCATAGCATTTGAGTTTATAATTTCCAGGAACCTTTGGGCTAAGGTGCTGGGGCTTGAGTAGTGCTCCCAGTCAATGTTTGGGTAGTTGAAGTCGCCCAGTATAATGGTGTTCGGAGAGATCTTCATGTTCTCCAATGTTTTCAGGAAAGCCGAGTTGGATTCCTGACTTTGAGAGGGTGGTCTGTAGGATGCTATAAACTGAAAAGCAGTCTTGCTCACTGTTAGTTGCACATGGATGGTCTCCGATACTTCGTGCAATGCCACTAACCTGGAGGTGTGGATATCCTTGATAAATATGGAAACTCTCCCTCCTTTTGTGGTTCGGTCCGGGTTTTGGGGCCGAAAAGCATGATATGAGGTATAGCCTGGTAGTGCTGGGGTGCTCTCTGGAGCCTTGAACCAGGTTTCTGTCTCTGCACAGATATCGATGTTCTCCATACTGAGGAGAGCTTCGAGTGCGTGCATCTTGAAGTTAAGACTTCTGGCGTTTAGCAGCATTACCCTTAGTTTCTTGTTCCTTGTGCTGTCTATGGGGGTGGGTTTGACTTTTGAGCCTTGCCTAAAAACGGCACTATGGGGGTGGCAAGAGCCTTTGCCAATATCCGAAAGCCCAGTGGTGACAGGTGCAAGCCGTCCCTAGCGAAGCAACGTGGCTTGTTGAGCATGTCATCCCAGGCTGACAGACACTGGATCCCTTTTGAATGACACCAAAATTTTAGCCAATTGTTAAAATCGATCATTTTGTCTTTATACTGTGGCATCATTCTAGGTGAGGGTAAGATGCTGCTCAAGGTCAGGGTCATACCAGCCTGGGCTACATGATCAGAGAGCTCCTCTATGTCTCTCTTCATGTAGTCCAGGGAGGTACGTCTCAGGTCATTCACACCAGCATGTACAATGACTGAGTCATATTTGTATTTGCTTTGGAGCGACCTGAGTGCTTGCGTTATGTGGCAGATCCTAGCACCCGACAGGCAGCTCACCGTGACCTTCTCTTTATTCAGCCTGGTGAGCGGGACGTCAGTGTGTCTGACAATAGAGTCACCTATTACAAGAATATCAGGTGTGTTATTCAGCCTTAAGGGCTGTGGCTGCTTGGCACATTGACTTTGTGGGTTATGTGTTGTGTGTGTTTTGTTTTGAGGTAACGTTTGCTTGGATGTCTGCTTTGGAGGTCTCCGTTGCTTAGGTAGATTTTTATTTAGAGCCTCCGAGTATGTTTTTGTGTATTTATGTGTTTGGTTCGCTGTTGTGGTGGGACTATGTGATACTGGTATTGTGTTGTGTGAGGTTACCTTCTCCTCCTGACTGGTTACACCAGTTTTGAGATGAGAGAGCTCAGCCTCCAGTTTGGCTAAATAGTTGCATCTCTCACATATATTTGAACCTGTTTGGAGGAGGAGAGGGTTGTCCGTGTACATGAGACAGTTGTAACATTGCCTCAAAATTCCCAGATTCACCAGCTGGACTGGAGAGGAAACCATTGACTGACCTTTGGACATGCTAGAGTAATATAGGGAAACTGAATTTAAGACGGACCAATAGAGGACAGGGTAATCGTAGAGAGTAAAAGAATAAGTAGTGCTTATGGTTTAGTAGTGCTAACTTGTAGGATTACTTAATTGGACCAGTGAAGCGCCTTAGAATGAGAATATGGTGTTTAAATTGAGAGATAGAGCAGTTCTAAGGGAAAAAGTGAAGAGCAGACTTTGTTGTGCCAGGAATAGTTTAAACCCAATTAGGCAACGCTGCCCGCTGTTGCGCTATGCACAAAAATGCGCAAAACCGCGCAAAAGAGGGTTTTAAGAGAGGAAGATGAAGGAGTTTTGGAAATGACCCAAAATGGCTAATAAAACTACAGTTTCAAGTCAGTAACCACTCCCACAGGGGCAGGCAGGCTGCTCAATGTTTTTCACTGCCACTGATCAATAGAGAGACTTCCCTTTAGCCCAAGCAAAAAATGGCCTCACAGAAGCTTACAAACAGTTCAAGAACAGCAAGCCTGTAACTGAACTTTTTTAAATCTCAGTAAAGTGGGGAAAAAAGCAAGATTTTTTTTTGTTTGTTTGTTTTTTCAGAGATAGCAGAGGTTCACAAGTATCAACAAGTTATAACAATGCAGTAAATGACCCCACACAAGAGTGCTAGGCCAAAGACAGATAAAATGCAAGTTTTGAAAAAAAAAAAACGATTTTAAAAATTGCAAACAGGAAATTCAGTAAACAGCTCTAGGTTGTGCTCTAAATACAGTTACTAATGCAGAAATCAAGTTTAACAAGCCAGAAAATGCTCAAAATAGGCGGCTATGCAGAAAAACTTAGCAAATAAACAGAGGAAAAATACTTAAAATCCCAAAAGTGGCTCATTTCTTCTCTCAGCGTTTTCTCCTCTTGGTGGGTGCTTCACCAACAGCCAACAAGCCTGAAAAGACGCCAAAACCACGAGGCAACCAGGTTTTAAGAGAGGAAGATTAAGGAGTTTTGGAATTGACCAAAAATGGCCAATAAAACTACAATTTCAAGTCAGTAACCACTCCCACAGGGGCAGGCAGGCTGCTCAATGTTTTTCACTACCACTGATCAACAGAGAGACTTCCCTTTAGCCCAAGCAAAAAATGGCCTCACAGAAGCTTACAAAACAGTTCAAGAACAGCAAGCCTGTAACTGAACTTTTTAAAATCTCAGTAAAGTGGGGAAAAAAGCAAGATTTTTTTTGTTTTTTTTTTGTTTTTTCAGAGATAGCAGAGGTTCACAAGTATCAGCAAGTTATAACAGTGCAGTAAATGACCCCACACAAGAGTGCTAGGCCAAAGACAGATAAAATGCAAGTTTTGAGAAAAAAACGATTTTAAAAATAAGTGCAAACAGGAAATTCAGTAAACAGCTCTAGGTTGTGCTCTAAATACAGTTACTAATGCAGAAATCAAGTTTAACAAGCCAGAAAATGCTCAAAATAGGCGGCTATGCAGAAAAACTTAGCAAATAAACAGAGGAAAAATACTTAAAATCTCAAAAGTGGCTCCAGGAGGTTAGTAGGCTAATGACCCTTGGGCCCTTACAGGCCTACCCAAGAGTTTATCCCCAAAAAAGCAACCTCAGTCAGCACCTGCCATCCCTGTCAATGAGGGACACAGTTGGAACCCCTGGGACAAATTTGTGGTTTCCTATCCACTCATCAAGGTTGCTCTTGAAGAGGGTCAGCAAGGTACTCTATGTATTCCAGAGACGGGGCAACCTCTGGGAGACTAACCTCTGTCTCCAGCAGGTTTGGTTGATGTCGCACATTAGATTTAGGCCTTTCAAGCAGGTAATGCCTGAGGAGTTAGTCTTGGGGATTTAGAGCATCTCTAGTAGGGCAGGGTGCGATATTGCCTTGTAGGCAAGATACAGATTACCTCTGAGCAATCTCTATGATCCTGAGTAGAGTGATAGTGATTTGAGCTTGTCCACATAGGGCAGGATGTTCTTCGTTTTCCATTGCTGCAGTCCTTACTATTGGGTATAGTCCGCATCCAGTCGGCCCGAATACCAGAGTATAAGGCTGACGTCGGTCAGGGCGCATTAGACTGACGTCAGTACGTCAGGGTACTAATGCGCATGACCGGCGTCATATCCTCAGTCTTTTTTGCCACGTGGTCCGATGCAGAAGCAGTTTTGCGAGTGCAGGTTGGCGTTCTGAAATATTTCCGAAACCGGAGTTTCAGACCGAATCAGAGTTGGCTAAGTACCCGTTGGGAACATTTTGGTTTTTTCTTGCCTCAGTATTTAACCGGATGTCAGAAAAAGTGAATAACTGTATTTCTTGTGGGAAACAAATACCTCATAGGGATTACCATACATTGTGTATACCTTGTTTAGGGCCTGAGCACGACGTTGTTGGTTGCCGCTCTTGTGCTAGGTTTAACAAACGCACTATTAAGAGGAGGTCAGACTGTGCCAGATTAGTGTTTGGGAAGCGTTGCAATTATAAAATGCCGTCGGATGCTCCGGCCCGCTTCGTCCAAGAAGCGCAAGGACAAAACAGCGAAGCCTAGGGTTGATGAACCGCCAGTCCCGGACGTCGGTTCTTTAGATGGCTCAGTGGAGCCAGAGGTTTTGCCAGGAGTTTCTATGGAGTCTCAGGCAGAAACTTTACTTTACAGGATGTACCCTCTCAGGAGGCAGGCCAGGCTGAGGGGCTTCTCAGGTAACTATTCTTCCCTCTCTTCCCAAAGTAGTTAGAGCCTCTCCTTCTGTTGCCAAAACTTCTTTTAGAGGTAGGCCAACTTCAGCTTCAGTAGGGGCTTCTCCTAGCCTTCGGGTTCTGTACCTAAGAAACATATGCTTAAAATGGCAGAAGATTTGATTACTATGATTAGAGGTTCTATGGGCCCTCCTGATAAGAGGCCTAGAGTGGAACCAGAGTTTGACAGTTTTGAACAGGGTTCAGGGGCTTCTGAGTCTTCTGCGGAAGATTTGCAGGAGTATCCTCATTATTCTGATTCTGATGTGGATGATGCCACTCCTTCGGCTTCTCCTCCTGAGGATTTTTCTTTTTCAGAGACTCTGCATTCCATGAGGGAGCACTTTAAATGGGAAGGCCAGGATTACTCTGATTCCAGGAAGAGACTTAGGGAATTCTTGTTTTTACCCCAGCATAGGCCCTTAGCTATACCTCCTGTGTTGAATGTGGTGGAAGATGTTTTTGCAGAGGCTTCCCTGAACCCTGATTCTTTGCCTCCTGCTCCTGTTAAACCTGATAGGTACTATAGGGTGCCCGAAGCTCATACGTATTTGTTTGAGAGTCCTAGGGCGGACCCAGAAACTGTTTCTCAGGGGCCTAAAGGTGTTAAGGCCTCTGTGGTTAAAAATCCTGTTCCCACTGACAAAGAGGCAAGGGCGTTAGATAGGTGGGGTAAGAAAGTGTATACTTCTTCCACTCTAGCCATGAGGGCGTTGAATTGTCAGTTTCACATGCTGAAATATCAAAATTATCTCCTTTCACAATTGAAATCTAAGGTGGATGCTTTGGCGGAAGGTATTGATTGTAAAGACTTGCTGGATTTAGTTTATGTGTCTGAACAAGTGGGCAAGCATTCTTTGCAATGTGGTTTTGATGCTGTGCAGGCCTCCTCGAGGGTGGCTGCCACTAGTTCTGTTCTTCGCAGGCATGCCTGGTTGAGGGATCAAAATTTGGCTGAGCATGTTAAGACACGGATTTTGGATGCTCCTTTACAGTCTGATGTGTTGTTTGGTTCACCTGTGGAAGCAGTTTTAAAGAAAATGGAGGACAAAGCTAAGTCTATGCAAACTGTTAAAGATTTTTGCAGGTACAGCCACCAAGTTTAGTAGAAATTGGCCTGCTAAGGGGTGGACATATCCTGCTTATGATTCCCAGTCTAGGGGTAGGTCTAGACGTGGTAGGGGCAGGGCTCAAGGTTCTTTAGGCCTAGAACAGGAGTTCACCTGCTCAGACTTCTGGTGAGGGCAGGGGTCAGTCCTTTCGTAAACAGACCCAATGACCTGCCTTTTCAGCTGCCAGTAGATTCTCGCCTGGCAGCTCCTTTGAAGTACGACTGTCTCTTTTCAAAGAAAATTGGGATTTAATTACTCAAGACAGATGGGTGTTGGACATCATTCAGCCAGTCCCTGTATCAGAAAGGGGCCTAGGATTTTATTCTCATGTTCCTAGTACCAAAAAGGGGAACACGTGGAGACTGCTTTTGGATTTATCTCTCCTCAACACTTATCTGGACATTCCCAAGTTCAAGATGTTGACGTTACAACAGCTTTTACCCCTGCTGGGCAAAGATCACTGGATGGTAACTTTAGTTCTCAAGGAAGCTTACCTTCATGTGCCTATCAGGCTAAGTTACAGGAAGTATCTGCGGTTTCGAGCTGGAAATTCTCATTATCAGTTCTCTGCATTGCCCTTTGGCTTATCTACTGCCCAGAGTATTCACAAAGGTTCTGGCTCCAGTGATAGCTTACTTCAGGCTACAAGGACTTCAAATCTATCCTTATTTAGACGACTGCCTGATTCTGGCTCAAGAAAAGGAAGACCTTCTACAGCATCTGGAATATCTTATAGCAGTGCTAAGATGCCTAGGGTATTCTGTGAACGAAATAAAGTCCAGTCTAGTACCCTCTCAAGACATGTGCTTTCTGGGTGTGAGACTGAATACAGCAGCCCAGATGGCCTTTTAACCCCGGACAAACAAAAGAGTCTATCACTTTACTTCCATCAACTATCTCATCAGTCCGTGCTGACTGCAGAGACAGTCCTTCAAGCATTAGGGTTCATGGCATCTTGTATTCTGGTGCTTCCCAATGCCAAACTGCATATGAGGAAGTTACAATGGTATCTCAAAATGTATGGACACAGCACTGCCAGGATTTAGACACTGTCATTCAAATAATACCTTGCCTTCAAAGAGAATTTTGTGGTGGGCTCAGGAATGTCACCTAAACAAGGGACTCTCTGTGACCCGGCCAGAGGCGAGTCAGATTTTACCGACAGATGCCTCAGACATTGCTTGGGAGCTCATCTAAATGGAAAGTGGATACAAGACAAGTGGCCTGCCAGACTACAGCATCTACATATCAACATGAAGGAGATGTTAGCAGTGCAGTTCGCATTGCTGGCTTTCAAGGAGTTACTTCTTCCAGGGCAGGTGTTGATTCTAACAGACAACACAACTGTCATGTGGTACTTCAACAAACAAGGGGAACACATTCTTATCCTCTATGCAGGCAAGCGATGATTTTATGGGAGACTGCCACGCTTGCACCTAACTCTTCAGGCAAGGTTTCTGCCAGGAGCACAGAACTCCTTAGCAGATGTGTTAAGCAGACAAATCATGGATCCCCACAAGTGGAAACTGGATCTTCATGTATTTCAGAAATTGACAGTGTCATGGGGAACTCCAGACATAGATCTGTTCGCTTCTCCACTAAACCACCAGCTGCCACAGTTTTGCACAAAGGGGTTTCATCACACAGCTTGGAAAGTGGATGCTCTGTCTTTCAGTTGGACAAACCTTCATGTGTATGCCTTTCCACCTCTGCCTCTTCTTCCAAAGGTACTGTTAAAGGTCAGACAGGACAGGCCAAGGATGATTTTGATAGCTCCAGATTGGCCTTGGCAACACTGGTACCCTCTACTATGGAGTCTGGTAAAGAAGCCTCCATGGCCTTAACCTTTGATTCCACATCTGTTTTCCCAGCAGGACGGTCATCTGCTCAATGTCAAGCTTCGCTCTCTTCATCTGACAGCCTGGCATATTCTGTGTTGAAACACAGCAGGTCTCAACTTCCTCAACAAGTTTTAAATGTGATTAGGGAAGCTAGAAGACCTAGTACAAGGAAAGTGTACGCAGCAAAATGGAAGAGATTTTTATTTTGGAGTAAAGCAAAGAATTTGGAGATTTCTGAGCCTAATTTGAGTATGGCTCTTCAATATCTTACTGAGTTACTGGACAAGGGTCTGTCCTTCTCTTCCATTAAGATTCATGCTGCAGCAATCTCAGCTCACTATGATTGTGACCCACCATTGTTTTCGCATCCTTTGTTCAAGCAGTTTCTTAGAGGGGCAAAAATATAAGACCCCCACGTAGAGCTCCTACTCCTGCTTGGGATCTCAATTTTGTGTTGGAAAAACTTACTCTACAACCTTTTGAGCCTGCGGCTACTGCTGAATTGAAATATTTGTCATGGAAGACTGCTTTTTGTTGGCTATTACTTCTGCAAGAAGGGTGTCTGAGTTGCAGGCCCTTATGTCAGACGAGCCCATTTTGATTTTCCATAAGGATAGGGTATCATTACGTGCTAATCCTTCCTTTATGCCTAAGGTGGTTTCTAGTGTGGCTTTAAACCAAACTATTCATTTGCCTACTTTTTATGCAGACCCCCAAAATATAGGGAAAAGATTTTGCATACTTTAGATGTACACAGGCAATTGCGTTATTACTTAAGCAGGACTAAGGATTTTAGGCAGTCTCAGCAGTTGTTTGTTTCTTTTGCTTTGAGTTCAGGGCAAGCCTGTGTCAAAACAAACTATTTCTAGGTGGATTGGCTTTTGCATTGCATTTTGTTATTCCCATCATGGCAAGGAGGTTCCAGCTGGGATTAGGCCTCATTCCACTAGGGCTACTGCCACTTCAACAGCATTTCTACGGGGGCTGGCAACTAAGGATATTTTGGAAGCAGCTACTTGGAGTTCAGTGCATACTTTCTCTAAGCATTATCACCTTCCTATCTACTCTAAGTCTAGGGCTGGTTTTGCCACAGCTGTTTTGCAAGGCATGTTGTCAGCTCCTGCTTCTTTATGATTTGCCAGCCTCCCTTACCTCTGCTTTGGGATTCTACCCAATAGTAAGGACTGCAGCAATGGAAAACGAAGAACATAGTACAGTTTTGTACCTACCATAAATGTAGATGTTCGAGGATTCCATTGCTGCAGTCCAATTTACCTCCCTCCTTCCCCTCTGTGTTTAGGGGTGGTTGTGTAGGTGAGTTTACCTGCTTCTATTTTTGTATATATTGTTCATGTTTTGGTGCAGGTATTTTGGGCCTTGTCTTTTTAGGGTCTTCTGACATCTGGGGCAAGAAAAGACTGAGGATATGACGCCGGTCATGCGCATTAGTACCCTGACGTACTGACGTCAGTCTAATGCGCCCTGACCGACGTCAGCCTTATACTCTGGTATTCGGGCCGACTGGATGCGGACTATACCCAATAGTAAGGACTGCAGCAATGGAATCCTCGAACATCTACATTTATGGTAGGTACAAAACTGTACTTTTTGGAGGCCATGGATTCTCTTTGTGAGGTATTTCTGTGGCCTTTCCAGTTGATGCAGGTGTTCGGAGAGGTACATACCAAACAGAGTGTTATACTCAACTGTTGGCTTAATGAGGGTATGAGTGCAGAGAGGGTAATAACCTCCTTTTTTCTGGATGCTATCCCTTTACTTATGAGATAACCAAGTAAAAGGCTTTTCTGACCACTGCTGCTACATAATGGTCGAATGTGAGATTGTTGTCAACCTGCGTACCCAGGTCTCTCACCACAGGTTATGTGCTTAAGGGGTTGCCGTTGATGTGGTAATCAGTAGGGTCCATGTTTTTGCCAAATGGTATAATACATTTTTTTTTGCATGCAACTTAAGGCCATGACTTTGGCACCAGTCATTTGTTGCTGTGAGACCCTCTTGCAGTATGTTAACATGATTTGGGGAGTCAGTGACTGTACCCGACTTAGTCACCAGCAGACTTGGTCAGCCTTTTGTCTTTGTCTGGACCTCTGAAAAGTAGTTGCCAAACAGTAGGGGTCCCAGGGCACATCCTGGGGGAACACCACTAGTGACAGGTCTGCTTTTGGAGGTGGAGGCACCTATTTTGACCTTGTGGGTTCCATTGGTGAGCCAGTTGGCCACCCACCTGATGAGGTAGGGATTTATGCCAAGTTGTGTTTGCTTTTCGATGATGCCAGAGTAGGAGATTGTGTCAAAGGCCTTGGCCAAGTCATGGTAAGCTGTATGTACTGACTTTCCCTCATCCAGGGCCTTGGCGACAGTCTCCAAGAAATCAGCTAGGTTCAACAGGCAAGATCTGCCCCCAACGAATCTGAACTGGGCGGGGTCAAATGCTTGGAGATTGCCTGTGTCCTTTTTTATGAGATCCATAATAATACACCCCATGGCTTTACAGATCAGACTTGTCAAGCTAGTGGGGCGATAGTTTCCAGGGTCAGTAGTGGCACCACCTTTGTGCAAAGGGTTGACAGTGGCAGATATTCTTCGTGTTTCACTGTTGCAGTCATTACATTTGGGTAATCCTGCTAGCAGGTTGTCCTCAGCCGGCCTGAATTCCAAAGTCCTGGGTCCTGCATCGGTCGCTGTCACCCCCTCCGACATCAGGGGTATAAAAGATGCGTCCGACGCCATTTTCTTTAGTCTTTTTCTTGCTGCATGGTGCCCGAAGCAGAAGCAGTACGAAAGTGCCGGTCAGCCGACTCCTGAGATTTTCAAGTTCGAATTTCAGATCCGAAGTTTTCTATAAAGCTAAGTACCCCGTTGGGGAAACGTGCTCCAGAACCGATGTCAGAAAAAGTTAATAATTGTATTTCTTGTGGGAAGCAAATACCTCATAAGGACTTTCATTCTTACTGTATTCTTTGCCTAGGCCCTGATCATAATTATCTGGGTTGTCGGTTTTGTGCTAGATTTAATCAACGCACTATTAAGCGTCGGTATGATTATGCTTTAAACTACTTTGGCCGCAGATTTAATTATCCAGAATTGTCTGAAAGCCATTCGACTACTGGAGTTCACAAAAACGCAAAGAAAAAGAAAGACAGAGGCCCAAAACCGACGATGAAGCTTCTCCTAAGCCAGCCGCCGGTTAGCTGGTTCTCAGTGAGGCGCTTTTGCAGCACCTGACGACCGCTACTTTAGAGTCGCAGGCCGCTACCGACTCCCACGTGGAGTTGGCCATGCCACTGGAAACTCAAGGTATTGGAGCCTCGGACGTTATTCTTTTAGATGGGTCCGGAGCCACTGAGCATGCACCGGCTTCTGAGGGTGTATTCAGACCCAAACATTTATACATTAAACCAACTTCAAAGGCAAAGACTAAAGCACCTTCAAAGGCAAAGCTGCTACCTCAAGAGCCACGTAGACAGGCCTCCATGCCCAAAAAACAGATGCTCAAAATAGCCGAAGACTTGATTACCTTAATCAGGAGTTCCCATCCCCCTCCTGATAAGAGGCCTAGTCAAGAGCCTGACTATGAATCTTCAGATCAGGTTTCCATTTCTTCTGATTCCTCTTCTGATCAGGAATATTCTTTTCCCCCTATGAGGATTCTGATGCTGAAGAATCCATACCTTCAGCTTTTCCTCCTGAGGATTATTCTTTTGGGGAAACCTTACATACCATGAGGGAGCATTTCCACTGGGAGAGCCAGGATTTTTCAGAGTCTAAAAAGAGGCTCAGGGATTTCCTGTTACTACCTCAGCACAAGCCACTAGCCATCCCTCCTGTGTTAGACATTATAGATGATGTTTTTTCGGAGTCTAGCCTAGCCCCTGACTCCTTACCTCCAGCTCCTGTTAAGCTTGACAGATATTACAGGTTTCCTGACTCACATAAATTCCTTTTTAAAAACCCTGCTGCAGACCCAGAAACTATTTCTCAAGGTCTCAAGGGTGTTAAGGCTTCCGCTGCAAAAAACCCTACCCCTTCTGATAGGGATTCTAGGGCACTGGATAGATGGGGAAAAAAAGTTTACACATCTGCTACCTTGGCTATAAGGGCCTTAAACTGTCAGTTTCATATGCTCAAATATCAGCAACATGTCATGGCATTACTTAAACAAAAAATGTTAAATTCTGAATGTGCAGAAAACAAGGAAATGCAGGATATGTTGCATGCAGCTGAAGAAGTTGGAAAGCATACTTTGCAATGTGGTTTTGATTCTTTAGAGGCCTCCTTGCAGGGCCGCAGTTACAGGCTCTGTAATTAGAAGGCATGCTTGGTTAAAGGAACAAAATCTGCCTGATCATGTTAAAGTTAAATTATTGGATGCACCTTTACAGCATGATTGTTTGTTTGGTGTTAAGGCAGAGGAGGTATTAAAGAAAATGGAGGACAAGGCTAAATCTATGCAAACGGTCAAAGATTTTTTACAAGTACAGCCACCTAGGTTTAGTAGACACTGGCCAACAAAGAATTGGTCCTTTCCTGTGTCAGACAGACCTCAAAGGGGCAGACCAAGACGCCCTAGAGGCAGATCCCAGGCACAAGGTTCATACAGGTCAAAGCAATGGGGTGCTTCTACCTCCAAAAGTGAAGAAGACAAATCACAACCTTACAGGAAACAGTCCCAATGACTTCCCCCTGCCTGCACCAAACACTTATTTCCTAGCAGCACCCTTAGGGGGAAAATTAGCACTTTTTTCTCAAAATTGGCACATTATAACCCAGGACAAGTGGGTTCTAAATATCGTGTCACAAGGCTACAAGTTCCATTTCCATACTCTGCCAAAGGCAAACGGCTGGCCAGATCTGCCAAAAAATCAGTGGGCAGAGGCACAAAAACAAGTCTCATCCCTCATGTTCATGAGGGCCATTCAACAAGTAAGTGCCAGAGCAAGAGCGGGGACAAGGATTTTACTCGACTGTTCTTGGTACCCAGAAAGGGCAAGGGACAAGGATTTTACTCGACTGTTCTTGGTACCCAGAAAGGGCAAGGCCTGGAGGCCAATACTGGACCTATCGATTCCTGGATATACCAAAATTCAAAATGTTGACTTTACAGCAGCTACTGCCCATGCTGGGCAAGAATGCTTGGCTTGTAACTTTAGACCTAAAAGAGACATACCTGCATGTCCCAATCAGACAAATATGCAGAAGATACCTCAGATTCAAGGCTGGCTCAATGCATTACCAATTCTCTGCACTGCTTTTCGGCTTATCTACTGTGCCCAGGGTCTTTACAAAGTGCCTGGCACCAGTAATTTGCATTCTGCAGACAAAGAGGAATACAAATATATCCTTACTTGGATGATTGTCTAATTCAAGCAGAGAACAAGGACATCCTCCTACAGCATCTGGCTTTTGTGAAAAAACTTCTAACATGCTTAGGGTACACAGTCAACGAAAAGAAATCAAAACTAGTACCCTCTCAAGAGATAATATTCCTGGGTGCAAGCTTAAATACAGCTGCCCAGATGGCTTATCTCACGCCAGACAAACAACTGACTACCTATTTCAAAATGTTGGCAGCAAAGGCCCAGTTATCTGCAAGAAAAATTCTGCAGGCTTTGGGCTTCATGGCATCCTGCATCGTACTAATTTCATATGCAAGACTGCATATGAGGAAACTTCAATGGTGCCTAAAAAGTGTTTGGTCTCAACATTGTCACAGCCTGGAAACTATAATTACTCGCATTCCCTGCCTGCAACAAGAGTTTCGATGATGGGCAAAGGCTCGTCACCAAAACAAGGGACAGCCATTCACATTACCCCAAGCCAGGCAAACACTAACAACGGATGTGTCAGATTATGCCTGGGGGGCCCACATGGCAGGAAAATGCATTCAGGGCACATGGACCTCAAACCAAATGCATCTACATATCAATCAAAAAGAGATGCTAGCTGTTCAAAATGCCCTGACAGTCTTCAAGGACCTACTTCAACCAGGACAACTACTGATGACAACACCACGGTCATGTGGTATATAAACAAGCAGGGGGGCACACATTCTTACCCCCTTTTGCAGACTAGCCATGACTTTGTGGGACACAGCATTGACTTACCAAGTACATCTGCAGGAACAATTCCTGCCAGGAAGGAAAAATACTCTGGCAGACGAACTAAGTAGAAACCTCATGGATCTCCAGGAGTGGCAGCTGGATCCACAAATCTTCAGCATGATAGCAAGGAAATGGGGATGCCCCAACGTAGATCTATTTGCCTCCCCTCACAGCTACCAACTAAAGAGATTCTGCACAAAGATTCATCACAGACAAGCATGGAAAGTGGATGCCCTATCCTTCAGCTGGAAAAACCTATCAGTATATGCCTTTCCCCCTCTCCTGTCCAAGGTACTTCTAAAGGTCAGACAGGAGAAGCCAAAGATGATACTGATAGCACCAGACTGGTCCTGCCAGCACTGGTACCTAATATTAAGGAACTTATCTCAATGCCCAGCTTGGACCCTTACTCAAGTACTGCATCTACTGTCCCAGCAAAACAATCGGATCCTCACAGCCAGCTCAGGACTTTAAACCTGGCAGCATGGCGGATAATGTAGTCATACAAAACACACCTCTCATGATGTCATTTTGGAAGCCAGAAGGCCTAGTACTAGAAAATCTTATGCTGGAAAATGGAAGAGATTCTGTGCTTGGAACCAGGCACAAGGAACAGATACAGCTGTGCCAAATATTCCTCAGATTTAACAGTACTTAACTGAGAAGCTGGACAAAGGCCTATCTTTCTCATCTATTAAAATTCATGCCTCTGCCATTTCAGCTCATTATAATGCAGAGCCACCAATCTTTTTGCATCTCTTAATAAAACAGTACCTCATAGGAGCCAAAAATTTAAGGCCTCCAAGAAGATCTCCAATGCCTGCATGGGACCTCAACTATGTCTTGGAAAACCTCACCCTGCCTCCTTTTGAACCAGCTGCTACTGCTGATAAAAAGTTTTTATCTTGGAAAACAGCTCTGCTCCAAGCAATAACTTCTGCAAGACGCGTTTCAGAGCTACAGGCACTCATGGCTGTGGAACCTTTTATCATTTTTTGTCTGCACAGGGTCTCCCTGACTACAAACCCAACATTTATGCCTAAAGTGGTGTGCAGTGTGGCTCTTAACCAAACCATTCATCTGCCAACTTTTTATCCAAATCCACAGAACAAGGGGGAAAGAATTCTACATTCTTTGGACGTACACAGACAGCTTAGATTCTACTTGGACAAAACCAAAGTTTTCAGAAAGACCAAGCAATTACTAGTGGCATATGCTGCAGGGTCACAAGGAAAGGCTATCTCAAAGCAGACTATTTCAAAATGGATAGCCCACTGCATTCGATGTCCTTCATGGATGCATCTGCAGTCATAACAACTGGGTTGTCCTGTCGTCAGGCAGCCCTTCAGTCGGCCGGATTCCAAAGTCCGGGTCCGGCTTCGGCTGATGTCGCACTTCACCCGACGTCATCTCTGTTGGTCTTCGGGTATAAAAGCATCAGCCGACGCCATTTTCTTCAGTCTTTCTTGCCGTGGCGCCAAGCAGAAGCTGTTCGCAAGTGCCGGTCGGTCGGATCCAGAGATTACTTCTACCGAATACTACTTCGAAGACTTCTAAAGCTAAGTACGCCGTTGGGGACTCTTTCTTGCCTCAGCCGATGTCAGAAAAAGTTAACAATTGTTTAACCTGTGGGAAACAAATACCTCATAAAGATTTCCACTCTTACTGCCTGCCTTGCTTAGGCCCAGCCCACGACGTAGCAGCCTGTTCGTCCTGTGCTTCTTTCAACCGACGAACGCTTAGGCGCCGGTCGGAGTTTGCAGAACAGTTTTGGGGTTCTGATGTTGCCTACATTATGGGGTCGGATCCTCCGACTACGCATTCTGCCAAAACGCAAAGAAAAGACCGACACTCGCGGTCCGCGGTTTCGGCCGAAACCATGGTTAAGCAAACGCGAGTCTCTCGGTTTCGGGCGAAACCGAGAAAACTAATCAAAATACAGCTGAATCTATCTCTACAACTGAGGTCCCTGCTAACACTCTTGAATCGGCCTCAGAAATTTTACCCACTACGGTGCTTACCACTGACTTATCAGACACCATTCCCTTGGATGTCTCTACCCCAGCACGTGGTGCTGCTAGGCCTCCAGCAGCCATGTCCATTAAGGCCTTCGCCAGGGCTAAAGCAGCCAAGACTACTAAAACAGTGCCTGTTAAACCCCTCAACCAGGCCCTCTTCCAGTTCTCAAATGCTTACTTTGGCAGAAGATTTAATTTCATTAATTAGAGGATCTCAATCTCACCCAGACAGGGCCTCTCAGCCCCAGAGAAGAGACCTAGGGCAGAGCCCCATGAGCCAGTGTCCTCTGATGATTCTGCTGATGAATCAGACATTACTGACCAGCCAGAGGCTCCTTTCTCCAATTTTGAAGATTCTGATGCTGAAGAATCCATTCCAGCTGCTTCCCCACCAGAAGAATTCTCCTTTGGGGAAACCTTGCATGCCATGCGAGAACAGTTCCAATGGCAGCAACAGGATTTTTCAGACTCCAGGAAAAGACTTAGGACCTTTTTGCACCTTCCACAGCACAGGCCCTTAGCTATACCTCCTGTTCTCTCTGTGGTGGATGATGCTTTCAATGATGTCTGCTCCGCTCCAGATTCTTTACCCCCAGCCCCTGCCAAACCAGACAGATTTTACAGGGTGCCAGATACTCATCACCACCTTTACAAGGCCCCTCTTGCAGACCCCAAAACTATTTCCCAGGGTCCCAAGGCAGTAGCAGACCATAGCTAAAAACCCTGTTCCTTCTGAAAGGGAAGCAAGGTCATTAGACAGATGGGGTAAAAAGGTTTACACTTCAGCCACTCTCAGCTAGAGCTTTAAACTGTCAGTTTCACATGATACAATACCAAGAGTTTATGCTTGATCAGTTAACTAAAAAGCTAACCACTGATGAATCTCTTGATAAGAAATATGTATTAGAAATGGTAAATAACATACAGCAAGTTAGTAACCACTCTTTAAAATGTGGCTATGATGCACTGGAGGCTTCATTTAGATCAGCCATGACTGGCACGGTAATTAGAAGGCATGCATGGCTAAAGGAGCAAGCTTTACCGGATCATGTTAAATCTAAATTGCTAGATGCTCCTATGGATAAAACAAGTTTGTTTGGTACACCTGCCCAGCAGGTTATGAAGAAAATGGAAGAAAAGGCAAAATCAGTCCAGACAGTTAAAGATTTCTTGCAGGTTCAACCCCCAAGGTTTAGCAGGAACTGGCCTGCCAAAAATTGGTCCTTTCCTGACTCCACAAGACCTCAAAGGGGCAGGAATAGACGTTCCAGAGGCAGAAACCAATCCAGAGGAGGTGCCTACAGAGGGCGACAGTGGCAAGGTAACAACAGAGGCACAGACTCAACACCTGCCACTACATCAACACAGCCACAGTGACTTAATCCTAAACCCGCCTACCAGGGAACAGATAGCAGCTCCTCTAGGCGGAAAGCTAACCTTATTTTTAAAAAACTGGCACCACATAACAAAGGACAAGTGGATTTTACGAACCATAGATCAAGGTTACGGTTCCACTTCCACACTTTACCAGACAAAAGAGGAATGCCAAATCTACCTCCAAATCAAAAGACAGAGGCTCTACAACAGATAATGGAGTTAGCAAACATGAGAGCTGTGGAGAAAGTGCCAACAGCAGAGCAAGGAAAGGGGTTCTACTCCAGACTATTCCTAGTTCCAAGAAAGCAAAAAAGTTGGAGACCAATTCTATACCTGTCCACCCTGAATACTTACATCATTGTCCCAAAATTCAAAATGCTGACCCTACAGCAACTTCTTCCCATGCTGGGCAAGGAGTGTTGTCTGGTAACTCTAGATCTCAAGGAGGCATACCTGCACGTCCCCATTCGACCAATCTGCAGAAGATACCTCAGGTTTCTTGCAGGATCAGAGCACTATCAATTCTCAGCATTGCCCTTTGGCTTATCTACTGCGCCCAGAGTATTCACAAAATGCCTGGCATCAGTAATCGCCCATTGCAGACTACAGGGAATTCAAATTTATCCATACCTGGACGACTGCCTGATACAAGGAGACAACAAAAGCAAGCTGACAACAGATTTACAAAGGGTCATTTACTTGCTTCAAGCACTGGGATACACAGTCAATTTACAAAAGTCAAGACTGATACCATCCCAGACAAGGACTTTCCTGGGAGCGGAATTGGACACAGTAAGACAAATGGCATTCCTAACTACAGAAAAACAAAAAGAACTCCCTCTTTACTTCTTGGCACTAACAAAGCTGAACAAGTTAACAGCAAGAAAGGTACTGCAGGCCTTGGGTTTCATGGCATCATGCATAATCTTGGTTCCATTTGCCAGACTACATATGAGAAAACTACAGTGGTACCTAAAGAATTTATGGTCCCAACACAGACACAGCCTAGAAACGGAAATCCCACTAATACCATGCTTAAAACAGGAGTTCCTATGGTGGGCTCAGGCATGCCAGTCAAACCCAGGCCTGCCCTTTCGCAAGGGTCAAGCAAGCCAGACCATCACAACAGATGCTTCAGACCTAGGATGGGGGCATATGCTGGACAAATGCGTGCAAGGATTGTGGACACAGGACCAACTTCACCTGCACATCAACCTAAAAGAAATGCTGGCAGTAAAACTGGCAATCCAAAAGTTCAGACCATTTCTCAAGGAGGACCACTTGATGATAAGGACAGACAACACCACAGTCATGTGGTACATCAACAAACAGGGAGGCACTCATTCTTACCTCCTGTGCAGAATGACTTTGGAGCTGTGGACCCTGGCACTCAGCTACAACATCCAGTTACAGGCAATATTTGTGCCAGGAAAAGAAAACTCTAGCAGATATGTTAAGCAGGACCACATCGGATGCCCACGAATGGCAGCTGCACGGATATCTTCAAGACCATCTCGAAGAAATGGGGAATGCCTCAGATAGATCTATTCGCATCACCTCTCAATCACCAGCTCAAAAATTCTGCACAAGGACATTCCACCCACTAGCATGGAAAGTGGACTCGCTCTCCTTCAGCTGGAAAGGCCTAACAGCATATGCATTCCCACCTCTTCCCTTGATACACAAAGTACTACTAAAAATCAAGGAGGAACGTCCAAGGATAATCCTGATAGCTCCAAACTGGCCAAGACAGCATTGGTACCCACTGCTGAGGAGCATGTCTCGAACAATATGTGGCCAATACCCTGATGCCTTTGATGCTAACTCAGAACAACTTCAGCACCATGCATCCAAACCTAAAACGCTGCAACTGACTGCATGGAACATCACATAGCAGCTGCTAATACAGAACTTTCACAAAGAGTTAAAGACATTATTCTTGAAGCACGCAGGCCTTCAACTAGAAGGAATTATGCTGGGAAATGGAAAAGGTTTGTCATTTGGAGTTCTGAAAGAGGAAAAGATGTATCAAACATAGATATGCCTAACATTCTGGAGTATCTGGCCGAGCTACTTCATTCAGGCCTGTCCTACTCCTCCATCAAGATTCATGCATCAGCTATTTCAGCAGAATACAGCTTTGATCCACCTGTTTTTTCACACCCTTTGCTCAGGCAGTTCCTCAGAGGAATCAAGAATGTAAAACCTCCAAGGAAACCACCATTGCCAGCTTGGGACTTGAACTTTGTGCTAGAAAAATTTACACTATCACCTTTTGAACCAGCAGCAACAGCAGACTTACAACACCTGTCATGGAAAACTGCTTTCCTACTGGCAATTACTTCAGCAAGGAGGGTTTCAGAACTACAGGCCTTAATGGCAGTGCAACCCTTTCTAATCTTCCACCAAGATAGTGTCCATGAGGACTAATCCTACATTTATGCCTAAGGTGGTATCCAGAGTGTCTTTAAACCAGGCAATCCACCTGCCTACCTTCTTTCCCAACCCACAAAACAGAGGGGAAAGAATACTGCATACCTTGGATGTACATAGACAGCTACGCTACTACTTGGACAGAACAAAAAATAGCAGAAAGACTGACCAACTTTTCGTAGCCTATGCAACAGGAAGGGAAGGAAAAGCTATTTCCAAACAGACAATCTCCAAATGGATAGGAAATTGCATACGATTCTGTTACTCCTTCCATGGAAAACCAATTCCACAGAACATAAGACCTCATTCTACAAGGGCAACAGCCACTACCACAGCCTTCTTACGAGGAGTGGCTACCAAAGACATTATTGAGGACCTCCGTGCATACATTTGCCAAGCATTATAATTTACCTCTATATTCCAGATCCCGAGCAGGGTTTGCCACTGCTGTTCTGCAAGGGATCCTAAACACACCATAATCTACTTTTATCCTCCTCCCCTAGTTGGCTATGGTATTCTACCCAGTTGTTATGACTGCAGATGCATCCATGAAGGACATAGTACAGTTTTGTACCTACCATAAATGTAGATGTCCGAATGGATAGCATCTGCAGTCAGGATTACCCTCCTCCTTCCCTCTGTGGTACTCCTAGGGTGTTTACCCTTCTAATAGCTAGCTAGTGGGGATTTCTTTCATGGTGTATTTGTTTGTATTTATGTACATACATGCTTATTTTTGTGTTTACCTCTATCTTTTGGAAACATTGGCATCTATCCAAAATTTTTAGACTTCTATAGGGCTTCTGGCATCTGGGGCAAGAAACACTGAAGAAAATGGCGTCGGCTGATGCTTTTATACCCGAAGACCAACAGAGATGACGTCGGGTGAAGTGCGACATCAGCGAGCCGGACCCGGACTTTGGAATCCGGCCGACTGAAGGGCTGCCTGACGACAGGACAACCCAGTTGTTATGACTGCAGATGCTATCCAATTCGGACATCTACATTTATGGTAGGTACAAAACTGTACTTTTCTGCTACTTACAACATGGCAAGCCAGTGCCTAAGGGCATTAAGCCACATTCCACCAGAGCTGGAGCCACTTCAGCGGCCTTTCTCAGGGGAGTACCAACCAAGGACATTTTAGAGGCAGCTACTTGGAGTTCAGTGCACACCTTTACAAAGCACTGTCATATGCCACTCTACTCTAAATCCTGGGCAGGCTTTGCTAGTGCAGTTCTGCAGGGACTCGTAGCCGCTCCTAATGCGGTTTAGATCCAGCCTCCCAACCATAGCTTTGGGAATCTACCCAAATGTAATGACTGCAACAGTGAAACATCAAGAACATAGTACAGTTGTGTACACTTATCATAAATGTAGATGTTCGAGTGTATTCACTATTGCAGTCCAGGTTACCCACCCACCATCCCCCTTTCTTCTGATGGAACCTATGTGGTGTATTTGCTTGTAGATTAAGGTAAAGCTTATATTGGTGCATGTATATGTGTATATATATATATATATATATATATATATATATATATCTATAAATAAATAAATTTTTGCTACCCTTTTAGGGGGCACCTGACATCTGGGGCAAGAAAAACTAAAGAAAATGGCATCTGCTGCATCTTTTATACCCCTGACGTCAGGGAGGGGGCGACAGCGACTGATGCAGGACCCAGGACTTTGGAATTCAGGCTGGCTGAGGGCAACCTGCCAGCAGGATTACCCAAATGTAATGACTGCAACAGTGAATACACTTGAACATCTACATTTATGGTAAGTGTACACAACTGTACTTTCTCCACTCTGCTTTGATGAAAAGCCTGTAGTTAGGCTGTGGTTGAATAGGGTGCTTAGTGACTAAGCTAGTTCTTGCTGGAAATGGTGCAGAATACAGCCTGGGGTACTATCATTTTTTCATGGAAGCTGTGTTGCTTTCCTTGGATAGGGTCTTTAACACTTGATCTGTGGAGATATGCGGTGCAGGACAAGTATCAGGGATGTCGAATGGGCCTTTGGGGGGTAGGGGGGTGAAGTTTGCACTGAACCTATCTGCTAGCAGATTGGCTAAGTCAACATGATTAGTGTAAGTTGTACCCTTACATACTAATTCGGAACAAACCTGGGCTTTTGCCATGGAGGTTCCTGACATAACTGAAGAAGCATTTGTGGTTTCCCTTTGTTTCGAAGGTTCGTTTCAATTCATAATTGGCTTTGGAGGTTTTTGCTAGTGATCTAATTTGCTTGTTGAGGCTGAGGAGGGAGCTTTTCCAATTTGGAATTTGTTCCTCTTTCCCTTGGACAACAGTTTCTTCCTTTTGTTGTAAAGCCTGTTGATAGAGGATGCCCACCAGACAGGTTTCTGTTTCCTTGAGGAGCACGTTTTAGATGTTCATGTTTCAGTGTTGCAGTCATTACATTTTGGTTATCTGCCTGCAGGTAGCCCTCAGCCAGCCTGAATGTCAAAGTCTTGGATCCCTGCTTCGGATGCTGTTTCTTCTTCCATGATGTCAGGGGTATAAAACATGCAGCCAACGCCATTACATCAGTCTTTCTTGTCGTGCGGTGCCCGAAGCAGAAGCATTTCGCAAGTGCCGGTCGGCCGACTCCTGAAATTTTCATTTTCGGGTTTCAGAACCTAAGTCTTCAGTAAAGTTAAGTACCCCGTTGGGGATCCTTTTTCTTGCTCTAAACCGATATCAGTAAAAGTTAAGCAATTGTATTACCTGTGGAAAGCAAATACCTCATAAAGATTTTCATTTGTACTGCATTCCTTGCTTAGGCCCAGACCACAACGTCCTTCGCTGTCGGTTTTGTGCCTTATTCAACCCCCGAACTATTCGTCTGTTTATTTTTGCAGCAGATTATTTTGGTACTCTGTTTAATTATCCAGAAATGGCTTTGGTAAGCCATCCGACTACTGACATTCTGAAGAAACGTAAAGATAGAGACACACCGCATAGGTCCAAAGCTGCCGACGACGCTTATGTTAAGCTAGTCACCAGTTCGCCGGTACTCAGTGAGGCGCTTTCACAGCCCTTGATACCTGCTACTTCAGATTCGCAGGCCACTACTGAGACCCAATCGGAGTCCGGTATGCAGTGAGATGCTTCTTCGACCATGGAACCTGTGGATGTCTCTACCTTTGGATGGGTCTGGAGTCGCTGTGCAGGCACTGACTTCTGAGGGTGTATTCAGGCCTACTGATTTGCATTTCAGACCGACGCCATCTTCTTCTTCTTCAAGGCCTAAAACTCGACCCACACCTAGAAAACTGACATCCAAAGCGCATGGTCAGGCCCATATGCCTAAAAAACAAATTATAAGAATGGCTGAAGACCTTGTTACTTTAGTTAGGGGAAGCCAGCCTTCACTCTCTCTGACCTAGAACTGATTTTCCTTCTGATCAGGATTCTGAAATTTCTGTTTCTTCTGATTACCAGTATTTGCCGTTATCTACCTATGAGGATTCTGATGCAGAGGACTCCATTCCCTCTGCTTCCCCTCCAGAAAATGTTTCTTTTGGTGAAACCTTGCACACTCTTAGGGAGCATTTCCGCTGGGAAAGCCAGAATTACTCTGAATCCAAAAAGAGGCTTATGGAATTCTTACTCCTCCCTCAATACAAGCCTTTAGCTATCCCTCCTGTCCTGGACATTGTAGATGATGCCTTCTTGGAATCTAGCCTGGCCCGAGACACTTTTCCTCCTGCTCCCAGGAAATCTGACCGGTATTACAGAGTACCTGACTCTCAAAAGTTCCTCTTCAAGAATCCTACTGTGGACCCAGAGACCATTTCCCAAGGACCTAAAGGCATTAAGGCTACTACTGCCAAAAACCCTACCCCCTCTGATAGAGATTCCAGGGCCTTGGACAGATGGGGTAAGAAGGTATACACTTCTGCTGCTTTGGCCATTAGGGCCTTAAACTGCCAGTTTCATATGTTAAAGTATCAGCAGCATATTGTGGGACTAATTAAACATAAAATGATGTTGATTCCTGACTGTGCTGAAAACAAAGAATTACAGGATTTAATGTATTCTGCTGAGCAAGTTGGTAAACATGCTTTGCAATGTGGTTTTGACTCTTTAGGAAGCATCTTGCAGGGCTGCTGTCACTGGGTCTGTTCTTAGAAGGCATGCTTGGCTTAAGGAGCAAAATTTGCCAGATCATGTTAAAGCTAAATTACTGGATGCTCCCTTAAACCAAGACCGCCTGTTTGGCAGCAAAGCAGAAGTCCTGAAAAAGATGGAGGAAAAAGCTAAATCTATGCAAACTGTTAAAGATTTCCTGCAGGTACAGCTTCCCAGATTTAGTAGGCATTGGCCTTCTAAGAATTGGTCCTTTCCTGTCTCTTGCATGCCTTCAGTCCAAACCCAGGACCAGCAGACCACCTAGGCTACAGTCTCAATGTACTCACAGGCCTAAGCAGTGGGGGGCTCCCACTTCCAAAGCTGGAAGTAGTAAGACACCCCCCTATGGAAAAATGTCACAATGACTTAACTTTAACCCTTCCAAGCCCTGCTCAGCTGCCTGCTCCCTTAGGTGGAGGGATCCCCTGGCATGCAAAAAACTGGGAACTCATTACCCAGGACAAATGGGTTTTAAATATAGTTTTCCAGGGATACAGATTCCACTTCCACACCTTACACCCAAATCAGTGGGCAGAGGCTCAACAGCAGGTTCTCTCCCTTCTAAGTATCAGGGCTAGTCAACCTGTCCCAGCAGAAGAAAGGGGACAAGGTTTTTACTCAAGACTTTTCCTGGTACCCAGAAAAGACGGCTCCTGGCGTCCTATCCTGGACCTCTCTATTCTAAACATCTTTTTGGTAATCCCAAAGTTCAAAATGCTAACACTTCAGCAGCTGCTTCCTATGCTAGGCAAAGATGCCTGGTTGGCAACCTTAGACTTAAAGGAAGCTTACCTGCACATTCCAATAAGGGAATCTTGCAGGAAATACCTACGCTTCAGAGCAGGCTGCATGCACTGTCAGATGTTCATCGTGCATACAGCTGCAGTCATAACAAATGGGTTCTCCTGCCGACAGGCGGGTCCTTGGTTGGCCGAATTCCAAAGTCTAGGTCCGGCGTCGGTTGTCGCCGCTTCTTCCCTGACGTCAGTGCGACAGGGGTATAAAAGAACCAGCCGACGCCATTTTCTTCAGTCTTTCTTGCCGTGCGGTGCCCGAAGCAGAAGCAGTTCGCAAGTGCCGGTCGGCCAGCTCCTGAGATTACGAATATTTTTCAACCGAAGACTTCTAGAAAGCTAAGTACCCCATTGGGGAAACTTTTCTTGCCTCAGACCGATGTCAGACAAAGTTAATAATTGCATTTCATGTGGGAAGCAAATACCGCATAAGGATTTCCATTCCCTCTGTATACCTTGCTTAGGCCCAGACCACGACGTCTCGGCCTGTCGTTTTTGTGCTACATTCAACAGACGCACTATTAAGCGTCGGAGTTCGCCCAACACTATTTTGGCAAAAAGTTTAATTACAACATGTCGTCGGATACTCCGACTCCAATTTTGAGTAAACGACGTAAAGATTAGGACCGACATACGAGGTCCGCGACTTCTACCGACACCACGCTAAAGCCGACTACATGTGCTCCGGTTCTCAGCGAGGCGCCTACGCAGCCCCTGACTACCGATGACACTTCATTAGCGGTGTCTTCTGTGCCCGAGGTCGCAGGCTCTTCGGCCCACACCCTGACGACAGATACTGAAGTCACTCTTGGCAGGGAAACTGAGTTCAGACAGGCCTGCCACCACTCAAGGTGTCTTCAGGCTTTCTTCTTCTTTTTCCATTAAGGCTTACACTAAATCTAAAGCAGCCATGCATTCTAAAAGGCAAGCTCCACAGGGCCCCTCTCAAGGCCCCATGCCTAAAAAGCAGATGCTCAAAATGGCTGAGGATTTGATTACTCTTATCAGGGGTTCTCAACCCCCCCCCCAGACAAAAGGCCCAGAGTGGAAGAAGAATACCTTTCCTCGGACCAGGCCTCCATTACGTCAGAGCATTCTGAGGACCAGGAACATTATTAGTCCCCTTTCGAAGATTCCGATGCAGAGGAGTCCATTCCCTCTGTCCCCCCCCCGAGGGATTACTCTTTTGGGGAAACCTTGCATACCTTAAGGGAACACTTCCACTGGGAAGGCCAATAGTACTCAGACTCCAAGAAAAGGCTCAGGGATTTCCTCTTGCTCCCTCAGCACAGGCCTCTGGCTGTACCTCCTGTCTTAGACATACTAGATGATGTGTATTCAGAGGCCAGCCTTAACCCAGATTCTTTGCCTCCAGCTCCAGTCAAGCCTGACAGGTATTACCGGGTTCCTGATTCACATAAATTCCTATACAAAAGCGATGCGGCTGACCCAGAAACTATTTCACAGGGTCCCAAGGGAATTAAGGTCTCCACTGCCAAAAATCCATTACCTTCAGAGAGAGATTCCAGAGCTTTAGAAAGGTGGGGGGAAAAAGGTATACACCTCGGCCACTTTAACCATGAGGGCATTAAACTGTCAGTTCCATATGTTAAAGTATCAACAGTTTTTGTTATATCAGTTGAAAAGCAAAATGTCACAACCTGAACAACCAGACTTGAAGGAGTTGCAGGATTTGTTGCATAGTGCAGAGCAAGTGGGTAAACATACCTTGCAATGTGGTTTTGATGCTTTAGAGGCCTCTTGTAGAGCTGCTGTTACAGGATCAGTCATACGTAGACATGCTTGGCTCAAAGAGCAAACCTTACCAGATCATGTCAAAGCTAAATTACTAGATGCACCTCTTCAAAAGGATGTATTGTTTGGTGTTAAAGCTGAGGCGGTATTAAAGAAAATGGAGTAAAAGGCAAAATCAATGCAAACAGTGAAAGATTTCCTACAGGTACAACCGCCACGTTTCAGTAGAAATTGGCCTTCAAAAAATTGGTTCTTTCCAGCCACGGACAGACCTCAAAGAGGTAGATACAGGCGCCCGAGAGGTAGAGGGCAATCTCAAGGATCATTTAGAGGCAGACAATGGCAAACACCTACACCAAGAGGGGGTGAGGATAGTTCACAGCCATTCAGAAAGCAGAACCAATGACGTTCCCTTTTGCATGCCAAGCAAGGCTCAAATGACAGCACCTTTAGGCGGAAAACTGGCATTATTTTCGAAAAATTGGCATATTGTCACAAAAGACAAATGGATCCTGGACATTATAGACAGAGGCTAGAGATTCCACTTTCACACCCTTCCTAAAATGAGAGGCATGCCAAACCTGCCACACAATCAAAGGGCAGAGGCACAAAAACAAATTTCATATCTCATGGACATGAAAGCTATTCAAGAGGTACCTGCACAAGAAGAGGGTCAAGGTTTTTATTCCAGACTATTCCTGGTACCAAGGAAGGGCAAAGATTGGAGACCTATTTTGGACCTATCCATCCTAAACACATATTTACTCGTACCAAAGTTTAAGATGCTCAGATTACAGCAGCTTCTTCCCATGCTGGGGAGGACTCTTGGCTGGTGACATTGGACCTCAAGGAGGCATACCTGCATGTCCCAATCAGACAAGATTGCAGAAGATACTTCAGATTTCTTGCAGGTTCATCCCATTATCAATTCTCTGCATTGCCCTCTGGCTCATCTACTGCACCCAGAGTGTTCACGAAATGCCTGGCATCAGTAATTGCCTTCTGCAGACTTCAAGGGATACAAATATACCCATATCTGGACGACTGCCTGATCCAAGCGGACAGCAAACACACTCTTCTGAAACACCTGGCGTTTGTAATAATGTTGTTGAAATCTCTGGGATACACAGTCAACAAAAAGAAGTCAAGACTAATACCCTCTCAAACAATAATTTTCCTGGGTGCCAGCTTGGATACAAACACCCAGATGGCCTACCTCACGCCAGAGAAACAAGGGCAATTAACTCAATACTTCAGAAAACTGGCAACCTTCACCAGGCTGACTGCAAGGAAAATCCTGCAGGCTCTGGGATTCATGGCATCGTGCATCCTGCTAATCCCATGTGCAAAGCTGCACATGAGGAAACTTCAATGGTACCTAAAAAACTTATGGTCTCAACACAGCCACAGTTTGGAAACAATCGTACCATTGATTCCCATTCTGCAAGCCTCAAGCAAATCAAGTCATCACAACAGATGCCTCGGACTACGCCTGGGGGCGCACATGACAGATCGGTGCATTCAGGGCAAATGGTCACAAAAAGAAAAGCACCTACATATCAATCAAAAGGAAATGCTAGCAGTAATAAATGCTATTATGGCTTTCAAAGACCTTCTGCATCCAGGGCAGCTATTGATAAGAACAGACAACACCACAGTGATGTGGTACATAAACAAACAGGGAGGAACTCATTCATATCCCCTGTGCAGACTATCCATGTCCCTTTGGAACACGGCTCTGGAACTGCAAATCCAACTTCAAACACAATTCCTGCCAGGGAAAGAAAACACTCTGGCAGACAACCTGAGCAGAAATATGGCAGATCCACACGAATGGAAGTTGCATCCTCAAGTTTTTACAAAGATAATTCAAGCATGGGGAAGGCCAGACATAGATCTCTTTGCCACCCACAGAAATTACCAATTGACAAAATTCTGCTCAAGGACCTTTCACCCACAGGCCTGGAAAGTGGACGCACTCTCTTTCAGTTGGACAACAATGACGGTTTATGCCTTTCCACCTCTTCCACTGCTGGCCAAAGTTCTATTAAAAGCCAGAGCGGACAGACCAAAGATGATTCTCATTGCTCCAGACTGGCCAAGACAACACTGGTACCCACTCCTGAGGAGCCTGATGCATTCCCCACCATGGATCCTGCCTCTAATAACTCTTCTACTGACTCGGCACAACTTCAAAACTCTTCACAGTCAGCTGAAAACACTCAATCTAGCCGCATGGAGGATTCCTTAAATTCACAACAGACCCTACTCTCCAAGGAGGTGCAGGATGTCATTTTGGAGGCCAGAAGGCCTTCTACTAGAAAAGCCTACTCTGCAAAATGGAAACGGTTTTGTGACTGGAATCAGAAAAAGGGTCAGAATCCTGGAA
This sequence comes from Protopterus annectens, assembly GCF_019279795.1. Taxonomy (NCBI): domain Eukaryota; kingdom Metazoa; phylum Chordata; order Ceratodontiformes; family Protopteridae; genus Protopterus; species Protopterus annectens. Next base: position 128,802,369 of record NC_056727.1, read on the forward strand.
TACTGAATTTACCTCAAATACTACAGTACCTAGCCGAGCTGCTAAGCAGTGGACTTTCATTCTCCTCCATCAAAATCCATGCCTCAGCCATTTCCGCAGAGTACAACACTGATCCTCCTTTATTCTCTCACCCTCTCTTAAGACAGTTCCTCAGAGGGGCTAAGAATATAAAACCCCCAAGGAAGCAACCAGTACCGGCTTGGGACCTCAATTTCATTCTAGAAAAACTAACCCTGCCTCCTTTTGAGCCAGCTGCATCAACAGATCTGCAACATTTGTTATGGAAAACAGCCTTCCTTCTAGCTATCACCTCAGCACGCAGGGTTTCAGAACTACAAGCCCTGATGGCTGTGCAGCCTTTCATCATTTTCCATCAGGACAGAGTTTCCTTACGAACCAATCCTTCATTTATGCCAAAGGTAATATCCAGGGTAGCCTTGAATCAGGCTATCCACTTACCTACGTTTTACCCTAATCCACAAAACAAAGGGGAGAGGCTACTACATTCCTTGGACATTCACAGGCAGCTCAGTTATTATTTGGACAGAACAAAGCCTTTCAGAAAATCAGAGCAACTCTTTGTGTCCTATGCTACAGGTGCTCAAGGGAAGCCTATTTCCAAACAGACAATCTCAAAATGGATAGCCCACTGCATATGTTTTTGTTACTCCTTTCATGGTAAAACTGTACCTACAGGCATCGGATCTCACTCCACAAGGGCCACAGCTACCTCTGCAGCTTTCCTCAGGGGGGTTCCTACCAAAGATATTTTGGAAGCAGCCACTTGGAGTTCTGTACATACTTTCTCCAAGCACTATCACCTACCATTATACTCCAAAACTAGAGCGGGCTTTGCCACTGCAGTCTTGCAGGGCATCCTGGCTCCACCTAGTTCCACTTAGTGCCTACCACCCCTTTATTAGCTTTGGGATTCTACCCATCTGTTATGACTGCAGCTGTATGCACGATGAACATAGTACTAACACCTCCTCGTACAACCTCATTGGGGTATTCTTTTATGGTGTATTTGCTTGCAACTACTGTATGTTAAGTTGTCAATCTCGCCTTCATTCTTGCTTGATGGGTTCGGAGCCGATCCCTCGGCTCCGACTCGGCACTTGCTAAGCTCGAGAGTCACTTTTACCAGCTCGAGGCAGCCCCATATCCCATGATGCAAGGCGGTAAGTACCCAGATCTCGTTTGCCGCTTCGCTTATGAGGTCCTCCTTTTACCAGCTCCTGGTAAGTGATTCACTTTATTGATATTAAAGCCCCTTTTTGTTAAAAAACCTGTTATTGTTAGTTATAAGTTAATTTTTTAGATTTCCTGACAGAAATTCCCTGTCTCTTTTAATTTTTTTTAGTCAAACTTTACCCATCCCATCCCCTCCCTGTTAGGGGGGGTGTGTGTGTGTTTGTTTTTAGGAGTACCTTTTTGGTATTTTCTTTATTTTAAATTTTTGACTGGTGTGTGTGTGTGTTTGTGTAAGCACCATGTCAAAGGAGAGGGTCTCAGGTTTTAAGAAGTGTGACTCGTGCTGTCAGAAGATGTCTCTGACAGACGGTCACACTTCTTGCCTGTATTGCCTGGGGCCTCTTCACCTGCAGGACTCCTGTGCTATTTGTCATTCCTTCAGCCAGAGAGTCCTGCAGGAAAGACGCAACAAGCTGATACTTAGGGGCCTTCTTAAGCCGGAGGGCTCTCCGGCTAAGTCGGCTCCATCAAAATCAGCTAAATCTTCCAAGGCCCAGGCTTCGGTGTCTAAGCCTGCGGCCTCGGTTCCGACTCGTTCAGTCGAGATCGCCCGCTGGAGCGATTCTGGCTTAACAAAGCCTTCGGCACCGATGGCTATCGGTGCCGAATCTGCATCGACCACTTCGGTGTCGGCTCCGATCGGTTCCGCCACCCATGTGGCACAGGCATCGGTGTCGGCTCCGCTCGGCTCCGACACCGTTACTTTGGTGGCTGTATCGGCTCCGGCTGGAGCCGATACATCGAGGCTACCTGTCGGTTCCGATAAGTCTTCGGCTCCGACATGATCTATAGTATCGGTTCTGATGGCTCATTCCAGGAAGAGGTCGAGGTCTCCTTCCTTGGAGCCGATACTTTCGGCTCCGGCTTCACCTCTTCTTTCAGAACGGAGCCATCGGAGCCGATCTTCAAGGTCATCCAGACTGTCAGATCATGACCTAGAGAGAGTGGTCAGTAGATTACTTAAGTCACAGGTACTGGCCCAAATGTTACATAGTCCGTCTCAACAGGCGACTGTTGGTCCACACCCGTTACAGTTCCTCCTTCAACTCTACCCCAGAGCTTGGAGTTGGAGTCTTCGAATGGTTACTGCTACGGCTGGAGGACGGATACCCCTTCTGTTCCTTCAGCCTCTACTCTTATCTCCTCTTGAGACCTTCCTTAGAGGGATTCGGTGGTCGGGCTTCCATGGTCTCCTCCGAGGGGGTGAGTGGCATCGGACCCTTGTCCGAACCCGCTCTTCCCCTTGGAGCCTCGGCCTTGGTGAGCTCGGCTCCGACATCTGCCTCGAGACTTCCCTTCGGTGGTCCCTGGGTTCCTAGCTCTTGAACGGGTTCTCTCGGACCTACCTGGGAGGGAGCATTCGAGGTGATGAAGAGTGTGCTGGCCACTGGTATCAGTCAGCAGTCTGTTCCCGTAGCTCCTCCCTCTATAGTACCTGTTGACATCTCTGCCACTTCTCTTGCTACAGGACCCAGAGATCCTCCGCCTCAGGTTTCCCCATTGGGAATTTCCCCTCTTCCGAGGATTCTTCTGATGTTTGGGAGATCCTCCTAGGAAGAGGACTTGTAAGAGGAAACATGTAGACTCCCGAGTCTGTCACTTGGATACTGACTTTGATGAGTCAGAGGGATCCCCTAGATCCCCTCTGAGGATGTCTCCTTCTCAGACATCCTAGAACTCCTTAAACAGAGGGAAACTGGCCCACCAACAATCCCTCTGAGGATGAGTCAGTATACCTAGAGGCGTTTGGATCTCGGCCCTCCACCTCCTGGGTGTCTCCGCCTTCGACCCCTTATGCAGGTTATTGCACGGCGTGGGCAGCTCCTGACTCTGTAGAGCCAGTCCCTAGGAGGCCTTCAAAATTTATCACTGCCCGTGTGACAAGCAATTCCTCACCAAGGGTGTCCCGCTGATGCCATGGTGGTGGCTGCGGCCACCAAAAGGAACTTGCAGATCCTTCCGTGCCCGTCCATCCTCCTAATAAGGACTCTAGGACCATGGATAGGTACGTAAGCGGATGTTTTCCTTAGCGACCTTTGCTATGCGTTAAGCTGAATTACCTATGTCACTTCACCAGACTCCAGAGGGATATCCTTAAGGAGCTGGGTGAAGTAGTTCAGGATCCTACAGCTGCAGGGGCTCAAGAAAAAATTGCTTCAGCTAGGAACCCTCAATTCCATTGCAAACTCCTCCATGCGGCTAATATCTTATGCTGCGGATGGAGCAGTAGAGCCGCAGGTACAGGTGTGGCTCTTAGGCGCCAAGCCTGGATGCGGCTATGTGATTTTGCGGATCCCTTTAAGGCGTCCTTCACAAATTCTCCCTTTGATGGGTCAGCTTTGTTTGGCCCTCAGGTGAAGGAAACCTTGACCAGGTGCGAACAGGACGGCAAGACTCTTTCTGCTGTTGGAGTCCGTTTTTCCACCCCTTCTAGACCTTATCCCAAAGGACAGAAAGGTGGGAAAATGTGGTTCCGTAAATCCCAAGGAGTCACGCCGGATTCACGTGGTCAGTTTACCCCTAGAGGCAGAGGGGTAACAACAACAGGCCGCTCTAGAGGCAGAGGGGTCGAAAACCAGGGAAACAGAGAGCCTCTCTCTGACAAGCCCTTTCAGCATCCCTGAGATGTTGCCCGGCTGTCCCTCCTTGGAGGCAGTCGGGGGAAGATTATCACTGTACCCAGAAGCCTGGCATTCCCTCACTCAAGACAGATGGGTACAGTCGAGGTCGATCATATCCAAGGGTTACATAATTCCTTTCGAGGAAAGTCCCTTCCCTTCAAATTCCCTTCCAGATGTACCACCCGGTCTAAGGGAAATTGCAGAGTTAGAAGTCTCAAAACTACTGCAAAAAAGAGCCATTCAGCCAGTTACAATAGACCATTCAGAGCCCGGAATCTACTCAAGGTTCTTTTGGTCCCCAAAAGACGGGAGACTGGAGACCAATATTGGATCTCAGCAGACTCAACAAGTCTGTCAGGAAGACAAGATTCCGAATGGTCACTCTTCAGTCAATTCTGCCCTTCTTACAGAAGGACAACTGGATGTGCTCAATAGATCTTCAGGATGTGTACTATCACATCAAAATTCACAGACGCTCAGGAGATTTCTCCGCTTCGGCTGGGGTCCAGTCATTTCAGTTCAGAGCCCTGCCCTTTGGTCTCACTACAGCCCGCAGAGTGTTCACCAAATGCATGGCAGTGGTCACGGCTCACCTGAGACATCAAGGATTCCAGGTGTTTCCGTATCTCGACGACTGGCTCCTGTCAGCCACCACCAGGCATCAGCTTATACAAGCCAGGGATTACACAATAAACCTTTGTTCTCATTTGGGCATCTCAATCAACTCGGAAAAGTCATCCTTATCGCCCTGCCAGTCTATTACCTTCATAGGCGCAAACTTAAACACTGTTCGGATGTCAGCTACCCTTACAGATCAAAGAGTTTCAGACATTCAGAGTCATGTCAGGATCATTCTGGCCAACAAGAAAGTACAGGCCAGAATGGTTCTAAAGGTATTAGGTCTCATGGCTGCGGCCATTACTCTTCTTCCCTGGCTCGATTCTACATGCCTTCTTCAGTGGATGCTGTTCACACAATGGTCATACCAGCAACTTCCAATGCGTCACCAGATTCTGGTGACACAGACATGCAAAGAGCATCTTGCTTGGTGGATCACATCTCCTCAGGTTCACCAAGGCAGGTACTTTGTACCCCCATCCCCGATAGCCACTGTCACCACGGATGCCTCCCTGATCGGGTGGGGGGGGTCATTATCAGGGCAGGATGGTTCATGGGACGTGGCAGCCGTTCGAGTACCATCTGCACATAAATGTCCTGGAGATGAGACCAGTGCTTTTAACGTTGCAAGCCCTCAACGACTTTCTTCCCGTAGGGACAATTGCAGTCCACACAGACAACATGTCTGTAGTTTGGTATATCAACAAACAGGGCGGAACCAAGTCCTACCCCTTGTGTCGAGAAGCGCTCAGACTATGGCAATGGGCTATCTCCTCTCATCGGTTTCTGGTGGCAACGCATATCCCTGGGAAAACCAACATTGTAGCGGACAGATTGAGCAGAGCTATTCTCATGCCTCACGAGTGGTCTCTCAAGCAATCTATAGCGGAAGAGATTTTTCTGGAATGGGGTCGTCCATGTTGCGATCTTTTTGCTACTCCCCAAAACAGCAAATGTCCAGACTTCTTCAGCCTCTTCCCTCTATCAGGCCACCCCCCCAGAGACGCTCTGACCCAGGATTGGCCCCAGGGACTTCTTTATGCCTTCCCTCCATTTCCTCTGATCCCTCAGGTTATCCAGAAAGCTACCGTTTTGAGAGCCAAATTGATTCTCATTGCCCTTACTGGCCTCGACAAGTTTGGTTCCCGTTCCTCCATCATCACCTTTTGGTGCAGCCGTGGCATCTGGACCCAGTGCCAGATCTACTGATTCACCAATCGGGTCAGCTGCACCGGTCAATCCCTTCTCTCAACCTCACAGCTTGGTTGCTCCACTTCCTTCCTTAGCCAGGCTTCCTTTGATCTCTAACCCAGTTAGAGACATCATAGTAACCGCTAAAATCCTCTACCAGGAGGATTTATACAAGCAAATGGAAACGTTTCTCTTATTGGGCTAAGGCCAAGAATATTGATCCTTTACTGCCCCTGTTCAGGCAGTCCTGGACTTCTTAGCAGAGATTTTTCATGCAGGCTCCTCTTCTTCCACAGTCAGAGTTCAATTGGCTGCTATTTCCAATTTTCATGTCGGGATAGCAGATCATAATATTATGTCCCATAGGCTCTGCAGGGCCTTCTTGAAAGGAATTTTCCTACTAAAACCTCCAATCAGGAATCCTCCTCCTCAGTGGGATCTAAATTTAGTGCTGACATCCTTGATTCTTCCCCTTCGAGCCAGCTGCTTCTTGTTCCCTGAAATATCTTTCTTGGAAAACTTTATTCCTAGTGGCTGTTACATCGCCAGGAGGGTGTCTGAACTTCATGCTCTTTCGGTTCGACCCCTATTTGGTTTTTCACAAAGACAGAGTATCTTTGAGAACTAACCCAACCTTTTTGCCTAAGGTCGCTTCAAAGAACAATTTGAATCAATCCATTGATCTCCTGTATTTTTCCCTAACTATTCAGATAGAGCTGAACAAAAGCTACATTATCTTGATGTCCACCGTCAACTTAGATATTATTTGGACAGAACAAAAATTTAGAAAATCTGATCAACTTTTTGTTTCCTATGCGGATAATAAAAAGGCCTTCCTGTTTCTAAAGTGACTTTGTCTAGATGGCTTTCTTCGGTCATCTCTGAAATTTATCTGCTCAGGGGAAAACAGCTGTGCTCAAAACCTAAAGCACATTCAACTAGGAGCTTAGCTACTTCTACAGCTTTTCAAGCTAGACTTCCTTTAGACACTATTTGTGCAGCGCCACTTGGGCCACTCCTCACACTTTTGTTTCCCATTACAAATTGGACTTGGCCTCCAGGGACAGAGCCAGTTTTGGCTCTACAGTCCTCAAGAGTTTGTTCCATTGAGCCACCCAGGATAGAGGTGCTAGGGACGGTCCCATCAAGCAAGAATGAAGGCGAGATTGACAACTTAACATTAAGAAGTTATGTACCTACCATAACGTTCCATGTTAGTTGTCTTCTCGCCTTCTTTCTTGCGACCCTCCCTCCTTCCCCTGGCCTGGACAGACCTTGTTATAAGAAACTGTTATGCTGAAGACCATTCAGACGTGGTCCTTCTTCCATCTGTAAGTTTTTCTTTCTTCCTTTGGGAAGTATTTTATGCTTGGTGCTATTGCCCTTTGTCATCAAACGAGATCTGGGTACTTACCGCCTTGCATCATGGGATATGGGGCTGCCTCGAGCTGGTAAAAGTGACTCTCGAGCTTAGCAAGTGCCGAGTCGGAGCCGAGGGATCGGCTCCGAACCCATCAAGCAAGAAAGAAGGCGAGAGAAGACAACTAACATGGAACGTTATGGTAGGTACATAACTTCTTATTTCTGATTATATTGCATTTGCTTTACTATATAAATTTATGTTTTGCCTTCCTTCTGGGGGCACCTGACATCTGGGGCAAGAAAAACTGAAGAAAATGGCATTGGCTGGTTCTTTTATACCCCTGTCGCACTGACGTCAGGGAAGAAGCGACGAGAACCGACGCCGGACCTAGACTTTGGAATTCGGCCGACCGAGGACCCGCCTGATGGCAGGAGAACCCATCTGTTATGACTGCAGCTGTATTAGCACTTGAACATCTACATTTATGGTAGGTACAAAACTGTACTTTCTCTGCACTTCCCTTTGGCTTATCTACTGCGCCCAATACACAAAGTGCCTAGCTCCAGTCATTGCATTTGCAGGCAAAGAAATATTCAAATATACCCATACCCGGACGATTATCTAATTCAGGCAGAAAGCCAGGACATGCTACTAAAACATCTGGCATTTGTAAAGAAACTTCTAACCTCACTTGTGTCCACCATAAACGAAAAGAAATCTCATCTAGTACCCTGCCAACAAATTATATTCCTGGGAGCAAGCTTGAGTACAACTTCCCAAATGGCTTACCTCACGCCAGAGAAACAAGTTTATTTGACAGCCTGCTTCAAACTACTGGCTACAAAGACCCAGCTATCTGCAAGGAAAATCCTTCAAGCCCTGGGGTTCATGGCCTCTTGCATTCTACTAATTCCATATGCAAAACTACATATGAGAAAACTACAGTGGTATCTAAAAAGCCTATGGTGTCAACATTCTCAGGACCTGGAATCAATGATTCCTATCATTCCTTGTATAAAGACAGAGTTCCTTTGGTGGGCAGAGGCCTGCTACCACAACAAGGGGCTCCCATTCACTCTACCCTCTTCCCCCCACACCCTAACAACAGACGCATCAGACTATGCATGGGGGGGCTCACTTGGCAGGGCAGTGCATTCAGAGCAAATGTAACCGGAGTCAGATGTACCTGCATATCAATCAAAAAGAAATGTTAGCTGTACAGAATTCCCTGACAGCCTTCAAGGACCACATTCTTCCAGGACAGTTATTGGTAAAGACTGACAACACCACTGTTATGTGGTATATAAACAAGCAGGGGGGAACCCACTCTTACCCTCTCTGCAGACTACCCATGGCTCTGTGGAACACAGCCTTGAGCTACTAAGTGCACCTACAAGCTCAATTCCTGCCAGGCAAGCTAAATTCACTGGCAGATGACCTAAGCAGAAATCTCATGGACCCACACGAGTGGAAGCTGGAACCAAAGATATTCAACCTTTTGAGAAACAAATGGGGGAATCCAGAGATAGACCTGTTTGCCTCCCCTCAGATCTATCAATTGGACAAATTCTGCACAAGGACTTCCCACAGTCGAGCTTGGAAAGTGAATGCCTTGTCCTTCACCTCGGAAAGCCTCTCAGTTTGTGCCTTTTCCCCCTTTGTCTCTCCTCTCAAAAGTTCTGCTAGAGATCAAACAGGACAAACCAAGGACAATACTGATTGCACCAGACTGGCCACGCCAGCAGTGGTGTACCCCCTGTTGCGCAGTATGTCACTGCTGGAACCATGGCACCTGCCTCAGACCCCTTCCCTGCTGTCCCAGCAGGAGGACCAGATTTTGCACCCTCAGCTTCAAACCCTGAACCTTGCAGCCTGGCTAATTCCTTGAGCTTTCCAATAGCATCCCTCAGTAAGCAGGTGCTAGATGTCATTCTAGAAGCAAGGAGGCCTAGTACTATTAAGTCCTATGCTGAAAAGTGGAAAAAATACTGTTCCTGGAGCCAGACTCAGGGGAGATGGGCACAACGGTGCCCAGCTTACCGCATATTCTTCAGTGCTTATCAGAGATGCTCCACAAGGGCCTTTCCTTCTCATCAATTAAAATTCATGCCTCAGCCATTTCAGCACATTACAATACTGAGCCACCCCTCTTCTCTCACCCCCTGCTGAACTAATTCCTCAGAGGGGCCAAAAAGTTTAAGACCACTCAGGAGAGCCCCTACTCCAGCTTGGGACCTTAACTTTGTATGGGAAAAGCTCATTCTACCTCCTCTTGAGCCAGCTGTAACTGCAGAGTTGAAATTCCTTTCTTGGAAAACAGCCTTCCTTCTAGCCATCACTTCAGCAAGAAGAGTGCCTGAATTATAGGCCCTCATGGCAGTGGAGCCCTTCATCATCTTCCATGCAGACAGGGTGTCCCTCAGGACCAGTCCTTCCTTTATGCCCAAGGTGGTGTCTGATGTGGCTCTTAATCAGTCCATTCATTAGCCTACTTTTTTCCCTAATCCACAGAACAAAGGAGAATGAATACTGCACTCTGTGGACGTGCACATACAACTTAGATTTTATTTGGACAGTACTAAGCCTCTCAGAAAATCCAAACAGCTGCTAGTTGGCTTTGCTGCAGGGGCAGAGGGGAAGGCCATCTCAAAGCAAACCATTTCTAGATGGATAGCCCATTCATTCATTTCTGCTGTAAGCACCATGGAAAATCTACCCCACAGGGGATAAGATCACATTCCACCAGGGCTGCATCTACCTATACAGCCTTTCTCAGAGGTGTCCCTATCAGGGACATCCTAGAAGCTGCTACCTGGAGCTCTGTACATACCTTCACCAAGCATTACCACATGCCTCTTTTTTCTAAATCCATAGTTGGTTTTTCCACTGCAATCTTGCAGGGCTTAATAGCTGGTCGTAATGGTCTCTAGCTTCCTCCTCCCTTCCTTAGCTTTGGGAAAAAAACCAAATGTAATGAAACACAAAGAACATAGTACAGTTGTGTAGACTTACCATAAATGTAGATGTTTGAGTGTATTCACTGTTGCAGTCCTGGTTACCCTCCCTCCAGCAGCCCCCTGACTTCTCTTGGCTATACTGTTCTTCTTGAAAACAAACTGCCACGTAGACTAGAATCCAAAAAGGTCCAAAATTTATTGAGACAAATAATCCAAGGTAAGCACTTTCATTTGGTAGCTATCACCAAACTTCTTCAGACAAAGTACAACAGCAAAATACTCTCCAAGTTATACTAGAGGAACAAATCAATTAAAATCAATTACAAATTTTAAAAAGACAAATACCCTACATATATATATATATATATATATATATATATATATATATATATATATATAAATAAATAAATACAAATACATATCCAGATAGTACAAAAATACCTTGTGTACATATATATAAATATTTAAATAATATAAGAAGTTGTCTCTATATATATATATATATATATATATATATATATATATATATATATATATATATGTATATATATATATATATATATATATATATATATATATATGTGTATATAAATATTTTTTAAAAATAATAAAACTTGTATGTACAAAACATATTATAAGGTATGTAAACATTTTATCTGTCAAGAATGTTTAATTTCAATTTACTGGATATAGAAATAACATCCATTTAATCCAGGAAACTGACAAGCATTAAGGAAAACCTGCCACCAGGTTTCCTTTTCCTCAAGGAATAATTTCCAAGGCCCCTTTCTATCCCCACATTTAACCTGTTGTAGCACTACAGATTTAAAGGAATGATTAGAAAAACTCTGGATGTCTAAATAAAGCATTATTGATATCCCCCTTGTGTATGTCAAACATATGCTCATACCATTCGCTGTGACAACTTATGCTGTATCTTGCCCACATAAAAAGCAGGACATTGATCACACACAGCAGCATATACTACGGCATGGGAATAGCAACTTAATTTACCTTTGATGTCAATCTTCCTACCATTATTTCCAAACTGAAGGTTGCCATAACATGTTTACATTGATTACACATACCACAGGGTGCCATCCTTCCAGCCACACCCAAATTCAAATTTGGAATATGTTCCAAAAGTCCCTTTAAGTTTCTCCCCTTTCGAAACACAAATTTGGGATGTTCACCAAACACCGTAGCCATACTTGGTTCACTCACAAGAATATGCCAATTCTTATTGACAATATCCTGTACCAACTGACTTTCCATAGAAATGGTCGAAACAAATGTGCAGGGTTTGAGTCTCACAAGGGATAATTGGCTAGGCTTAAAATGGCTCGCAAGGGCAGTTAGCTTAGTACTTAACCTATGAATATATACTTCCAATTATAGGACCAACTTCAACATCATCATGAACATTACCTTGTAACACAGCATTGTTGTCCCCCATATTATGATCAATAACAGGCACAGCATTATTAACTAGGTCCACCCCATCATGATTCAATATGGGCCTATAAAAGCCCATCATGCTTTTGTTAATCACTTCTTGTTTAATATTAAAAATCAAATCATGGGGGTAACATCAGTCCAAAAACATTTGACACACAAAATCACAATCTTGTAAAAAATCATCATATAATGAGACCATACAGGCCTTCCTAACCAACTGGCCCTTAACTATAACTTTTTTGATATGAAATGGATGACTACTTAAATAATGCAATATACTATTAGAGAAAGTACACTTCCTAAAAATTGTAGCTTTAAACTTCCCATTATCCATCTTGTGCAACTTAATATCCAAATAAGAAATTTTTTCATAATTCATGGAAAATGTAAACTTAAAATCAGTACTAGAATTAATATAGTCCATAAACCTCAAAATATCATCAGATAGACCCTTCCAGGCAATAAACAAATCATCCAAATAGCGTAAATATAAAGAAATTGAGGAAGTAAAAGGGGAACTGAACAAATAACATCTCTCTCACTATGCCATGACCACATTCGCAAATAAGGGACCACATGCTGAGCCCATGGCAACCCTAAGAAGTTGTTTAAAATAATGCCCCTCAAAATAAATAAAATTATTGCTCAGCACCATCTCCGTTAATTGCGAATAAACATTAATGCAATTCTGCCCCAGACTAAATTCATAAAATAAAAAAATCAGAAAACCAAGTTAAACCAAGCTCATGTGGGATGCAACTATATAAGTCCTTGAGCCCTTTACTTTTCTTCTTGTTTAGTGTATTTCAACTTTGGTATATTTGCTTTTTGGTGGAGGTGTAACCTAACATACAATTGCTTCCCATTACGGAGGCATCTGGGGCAAGAAAAACTGATGTAATGGTGTCGGCTGCATGTTTTAATACCCCTGATGATCTGACTTCATGGAAGAAGAGACAGCAATCCGACACAGGGATCCAAGACTTTGATATTCAGGCCAGCTGAGGGCTACCTGCAGGCAGATAACCCAAATGTAATGACTGCAGCAGTGAATACACTCAACATCTACATTTATGTTAAGTGTACACAACTGTACTTTCTGTTTGGTATGACTGAGTCCGTGCAGTTGTACAGGTGCTTATATATTGCACTGGCATACTGTTCAGCATAGTTGCCTGCATCCTGTGAGGGGGGCAGTGGTGTAAAGCTACTGATACCCTTCCTTAGAAGGTTGTAGTCAGCTTTTGAGAAGTTTTTTTAGTATGGTTATGGCTGGGGTGGGGGGTGGGGTCAGGTCGGATCGGATAGAAACTTCGAATGAGACAGACCGATGATCTGATCTCTCCTGGGAAGACCGTACTATGGGAGTGGTGCAGCTGTCACCCATGTTGTTGAGAACCAAGTCCAGAATGTTATCTCCCCTTGTAGGGTGCTGAGACATGCTGGTCTAGTGCATTAGAACTGATGAAGTCAAGGAGTCGTTGGGTGAGTGCATTAGTGCAGGAATAGTTCACCCAATCTGTTGTGGGGTAGTTGAAGTCACCAAGGATCAGGGTGTTAGGAGGTGCCTTGATGGAGTCAAGTAGATCCAGGTAGGAGGAGTGAGTGTCCTGATTCATGGAATATAGCTGGCTATAACTTGGATGGGTGTCGTGCCCAACTGTCAGTTGCACCTGGAGTAATTCCAGTGTGTCATGCAGGTAAACCAGTCTGGAGGTGTGTCTGTCCTTAATGAAGATAAGACTCCACCACCCTTAGTCTTCCCGACTTAATTTCATGGTTGGAACGTGTGGAATGAGGTATAGCCTGGTAAGGCAGGAGTGCTCTCTGCAGCCCTGAACCAGGTTTCCGTGACTGCACAGACATTGGCATGTTCCTCCAGGGTCGTCTGTTTGTTCTTCCTCCACTGCGATCATGGTGACCACCGGCGCCTCCCTGCTCAGGTGGGGGACCATTGCATGGGAAGGATGGTCCAAGGCACGTGGTCATCCCTGGAGATGAATTTGCATGTCACTGTCCTGGAGATGAGGGTGGTGCTTTTGGAGTTGCAGGCTCTCCATGCCTTTCTTCCTCCCGGGACTATTGCCATTCAGACGGACAGTATGTCGGTAGTTTGGTACATCAGCAAACGGCGGGGGAGATCTTATCCCCTTTGTCGCAAAGCCATGAGATCATGGTAATGGACGATCTCCATTGGCCGTTTTCTGGTAGCAATGCATATTCTGGGGAGGTCCAACATTTTGGCCGACAGGCTCAGCAGGTCTCTTCAGATGCCTTATGAGTGGTCTCTGAATCCTTCAGTAGCGAAAAGGATCTTTCTAAAGTGTGGTCCTCCTTGCTGCAGTCTCTTTGCCTTTCCTTCCAAAGTGAAGTGCAGTGAGTATTTCGATCTGAACCCCCACCTCCAAGAGTCCCCCATATACGCTGTGGTTCATACTTGCCCCTCTGGTCTGCTGTATGCTTATCCTCCACTCCTTGCAATTCCCACATTCATTCAGGATGCTTAACAGCTGGGGAGCTCAGTGATCCTCATTGCCCTTTTCTGACCTCGCCAGGTTTGGTTCCCCACTCTGTGGTCTCATGTAAGATGTCCCCTTTGGATGCCAGATCAGATTCCGGATCAGATTACACATCCCCTCAGGGATGCCTAACCCAGACTTAATCGGCCTGAAGCTGACGGTTTGGCTGCTCCAGTTCTCATAATAGCTAGGACTCCCCAGTTGTCTTCACCTGTTAAGAGGATCTTGGTAGCAGCTTCGCAGGTCTTCTACCAGGAAGGTGTATTCGAGTAAATGGAAGCTTCTTGATCTGGGCTTAGCATGACCTGAATCCTTTCACTGCACCAGTCTCGGCCATTTTAGAATTTTTGGTGAACATTTTTAATAATACAGCTAGTTTCTCTACAGTTAAGGTGCAACTGGCAGCGATTTCTAACTTTCACATTGGGGAAAATTCGGAATCATTGGCTTCCTCTAAGCTTTGTAAGGCCTTTTTGAAAGGTACTTCTCTTCTTAGGCCTCCGATTAGGGACACAACGCTGTTGTGGGATCTTACCTTTGTGTTGCAGGCCTTGGTCTCTCCTCTGCCAGCAGCCACAGTTGATTTGCAGTTTCTTGGAAGATGGCTTTTTTGGTAGTGATTACTTCAGCCAAGAAAGTTTCTGAGATCAAAGCCTCATCTATCAGGATAGTGTCTTTATGGACCAATCCATCCTTTTTACCCAAAGTGGCATCCGAATCTAATATTAACCAGGTCATTAATTTACCCGTTTTCTTTCCAAATTTCCAGAATAAGGGAGAGTACAAATTGCACTTGCTTTATGTTCACAGGCAGCTGTGCTTTTATTTACATAGAACAAAATCCTTTTGTAAGTCAGACCAACTCTTTGTATCTTTTTCCAAACCTTTCCTGGATAAGCCTGTCTCTAAAGTCACTATTGCTCGCTGGATTTCGGAATGCATTTCCGTGACCTGTTGAGCCAAAGGGTCATCTCCCCCTGGACATGTCTTGGTGCATCCTACCAGGTCTGTCGCTATGTCTGCAGCCTTCTGGTCTAGGGTTTCCTTGGATAATATTTGCTCTGTAGCTACCTGGGCTTTATCTCACACATTTATCTCCCATTTATAAACTGGATCTTCTTTTCAGGGGCAGCCCATCCTTTGGCTCAGCCGTGCTCTGGAATATCCTTCCATGGAAGTGACCAGGGTTGATTGGTAGCTAGGGACTCTGTCCCTCAGGTTGAAGAGTAAATGAAAACCGCAACTTCAGATAAATAAGTTATGTATTTACCATAACATTCCGTCTGAGTTGTTGCTATTCATTTGTCTTCAACCATCTTTTCCTCCTTCCCCCTTCCTTGTGTGGGCTGTGTAGTGGACTGGATGGCAGAGTCATAGTTCCTCTGTCCTGGCAAAAATGTTTCCCTCTAAGTCCTTTCAGTGTAGTGCCATTTTTACAGCATGTAGTGTAGTTGGGGATGCTGCTGTTTTTTTTGCAACAAACATGATCTGAGCGGAGGAGGGAGATGGGCATTATGGGTAGGGGAGGAGCTTCGACTTTGGATTGATTGCTGGAGTATGTGGCTGAGTCGGTTCTGCACCGGATCAGAGTTTCCTCCGGTTGAAGAGAAATGAAAAGCAATGACTCAGATGGAACTTTATGGTAAGTACATAACTTATTTTTTCTGCCTCTTCCCCTCTTAGCTGATGAGTTAATTTTGTCTAAGTGCTCTTCAGGCTTACTTAGTTTGAGGTAGTCTGAGGATTTACACTGATGTGTCTGTTTTGTAGCCTTACACCCATGGGCTTAGGTAGGATGTATGGCTGTATAGACTGTTTTGGCTTTGATACCATGGCTGGGCGTCCAGGTGAGATAACCCTATAGCTTGGAATACTGCAAGTGATCTGTAGGACATCTGTTATGGCAAGCTTTTACACAACTGTACTTTCTGGGCTGTTTACAGTCCATGCTTCCTTTCCCTAACTTTTTAAGAACCATACATTAATAATACTTGATGTAACGTGGCCCTATCTCGCCTACATTCATTACTTTCTCGGCTCCGACTCGGCCGATAGTTACTAGAACGAAGTCTCTAATTGGCTGGGCTAACCCGGTATCCCAGTGTGCACCCTGCCCAAACCCCAGATCTCGTTTGCCGCTCGTTGAGTTAGGACGTGGTCTCGAGCTTGGCTGTGACTAAGTACCCTATTTAAACTATTTTCATAGTTTTCTTCTGTTTAACTTTCAGACCAAAAGCTATTTTCATAGCTACGTTGTGTATATTTTGTGTGTGAGTGCTATATATTGTGGTTTAGACTAGTTATAGTTTTGTGGTATCCTTGTGTTTGGCGGGCTATGCCCATTTAAATTAGAGGGCTTTGCTCTCTCCTGTCTCTGTCACCTTTGTTCTTGTGTTGGGGCGTTTAAGTTAGAGTCCCTTTCTCCCTGCCTACCCTTCTCTTGTGTTTGTGTGTTGGCTATGTTTACTATGTCGGGTAAGGACCAGAAGGAGCATAAACCTTCTGGTTTCAAGAAGTGCGCCAAATGCTCTTACAAGATGTCTTTGACGGATGGCCATGCCATCTGCGTGTATTGTTTGGGCCCCATACATGTGCAAGAATCATGTAGCTTGTGTCACTCTTTTAGTTCCAGTCTCTTGCAAGAGAGAAAAAACAAATTGATTTTCAAGGGCCTTCTAAAACCAGCCTTTGAAGAAACTTTGGAATCTTCTTCCCCTAGTGGAAAATCTAAGCCTAAATCAAAAAAGAGGTCTCTGGCTCCGTCTAGTTCTTCGGAGCCATCGGAGAAGAGATTGAAGACAGTTTCACCTTCCTCGGCTCCAGTGGCCTCGGAGCCGCAGGACAGTATTTCTGTGTCGGAGTCGACTCCCTCGGCTCCATTGGTGTCGGTGCCGCAGGAGGTTTCCGTGGTACTGGAGCCGACATCAGTTCCGATTCTCCTGGAGCCGACATCAGTTCCGATTCTCCTGGAGCCGATTCGGAGCCGTTCTCCTAGTCTTATGCTGGATCCTTTGGAAAAGATTTCTCGACCCCCTTCTGTGTCCTCCAAGTCTTCCAGGTTGTCTGATTTGGATGTGGATAGGGTGGTATAGAGGCTCCTCCAGTCGCTGGTGTTGACTAAATTATTTTTGGCTCCGACCATGTCGGCTCCGGAGCCTGCCCTCTTGTCGGTTCCGATTATTCCTCCTCCAAGCACCTCTGTGTCATCGGAGCCGGAGTGCGCTGCCTCGAGTGAGGTCCTTGGGTCAGCCCTGGTACCCCAGTTGGGCCTTTCGGTTCCGACCTCGGCTCAAACCTTCTCGGTTCCATCTTCTGGTTTCAGTACTCTGGTTTCCTCGGTCGGACCAGAGGGGGATACATCGGGACTTCAAACCTCGGCTCCGAGTCTCCCTCTTGGTGCATCGGCTAGGGGAACCCTGACTCCGATTATGGTTTCGGAGACGGGTCGGTCCTTGGATTCTGGTGGACCAGCCTTCGAGGCCATGAGGAGTGCACTGGCCAGGTCCTCAGTGACATCACTCGAGTCAGCCACTCCTTCCCAGGACACCCTGGCTAGAGCCTCTGATGCCCCCCTATCAGTGGACAGCGTGGCTCCAAGGCCTGAGGATACCCCCATGCGTGGTCCCCATCTTTCTGAGAGCCCTTCAGAGTCCTTGCCTGAGGAGCCTCCCAGAAAGAAATTGTGCAAGGTGAAGCACATAGACTCCCCAGACGAGTCAGTCACCTCAGATACCAACCTCGATGATGCAGAGGGGTCCCAAAAATTGTCCTCTGATGATGTCTCATTCTCTGACATCCTGGAGATTTTGAGGCAGAGAGGTGATTGGCCTTCCAAACCCCCCTTCTGAGGAGGAGTCGGTCTTCCTCAAGGCCTTCGGAGCCCGACCTTCCGCCTCCTGGGTGTCTCCGCCCTTCGAACTGTTGGACCTCATTTGTCGAAGGGTGTGGGAACACCCTGACTCCGTGGAACCGGTACCCAGCCGCCCCAACAAGTTTCTGTCTGCACCCCCAGGAAGAGAGTTCTTAACTAAAGGAGTTCCTGTAGATGCCATGGCGGTGGCGTCTGCCACTCAGCAAGAAGTTGCAGAGGCTTCTGCTTCCATTCATCCTCCTAAGAAGGAGTCCAGGAGTATGGATCGGTATGGGAAGCGTACCCTGTCTTCGGCGACCTTTACCCTGCGGTCGTTGAACTACCTTTGTCACTTTACTCTGCTCCAAAGGGATCTCCTCAAAGAATTGGGAGATACCCTATCTGGTAACTTGCCTGAGGCGGTGAATCAGACTGTCAATGCCCAGTTGTCTACCCTTTCCTCTGTTGTCAACTCGTCCATGAGGCTCATATCCTATGCGGCCGAGGGGGCGGGTAGGGCAGCTAGCTCAGGCGTAGCACTCAGGAGGCAAGCCTGGATGCGCCTGTGTCACTTCGCGGAGGCCTTCAAGTCTTCCTTCACGGACGCTCCCTTCGATGGGTCCTCACTCTTTGGACCCAAAGTGAAAGACACTCTCACCAGATGTGAGCAGGAGGGTAAGACTTTGTCTGCCGTAGGGGCCCATTTTTCGCTTCCCTCTAGGCCTTGTCCCAAGGCACAGAGGGGAGGGAAGATGTGGTTCAGGAAGTCTCAGAAGTCTTTCCCTGCCAATCATGGTGACCCCCCCCTCCAGGGGCAGAGGACGGGGGAATTACTCTGGAAGGCGTCGCCCTAGGGGCGGGGGAGGCCCCTGCAACTCAGGAGACCACGAATCCTTTTGTGGATCCTCCTACCAACGTCCCTGAGGGACTGCCCGACTGTGCTACTCCGGAGCCAGTCGGGGGCCGTTTTGCGAGGCACCCTCAAGCCTGGGAAAGCATCACTCAGGATTGATGGGTGCTCCGAATAATTATCGTAGGTTATACCATTCCCTTTATCACGTTTCCTCCCTCATCCAAGAAAATCCCAGACGTTCCACCCAGTCAAAGGGATCAAGCAGCGCTAGAGGTCTCAAAGCTGCTGGAAAAAGGAGTCATCCAACCAGTCCCCTCAGACCAGATCGAATCAGGAACCTACTCAAGATTATTTTTGGTGCCGAAAAGAACAGGGGACCTGAGACCCATCCTGGATCTCAGCCGTTTAAACTGCTTTGTCCTGAAGTCCAAATGGTCACTCTTCAGTCCATTTTTCCCTTATTGGAAAAAGGAGTATGGATGTGCTCCATCGACCACAAGGATGCCTACTACCACATCAAGATAAACAAGGCATCCAGGAGTCACCTACGCTTCCAGCTGGGAGCCAGTCATTTCCAGTTTCGTGCCCTGCCCTTTGGTCTCACCACAGCCCCCAGGGTGTTTACCAAGTGTTTAGCAGTGGTGACAGCTCACCTGAGACGTCAGGGATTCCAGGTGTTTCCATATCTGGACAACTGGCTTCTCACCGCTCCCACCAGGCATCTACTCGTTCGAGCAACGAAGGCTACCATCACATTGGGCCAATACCTAGGGATTACCTTCAACTGGGAAAAATCTGTCTTGCGGCCATCACAGTGTGTTGCGTTTATCAGCACAGAGCTAGACTCCGTCCAAATGAGGGCTTTTCTTCCAGCAGAAAGAAAAAAAGTGCTACAGGCTCAAGGTTTGGCCTTATTACCCCTCAAGAAAGTCCAGGCCAGACTTGTTCTTCAACTACTAGGATCAATGGCGGCTACCATCATGCTAGTGCTGCTAGCCAGGCTACATATGCGGATCCTCCAGTGGCTTCTGTCGGTCCAGTGGTCCTTTCAGGAATTCCCTCTGTCTCATCCAATTCTTATCACGGGACAATGCCGACAGGACCTACGTTAGTGGCTTCATGCACACAATCTGGACAAAGGGAGCCCCCTGACCCTCCCTGTCTCCTACCGCCACAGTGACCATGGACGCTTCCCAGATAAGGTGGGGGGGGCATTATCTGGGCAGAACGGTCCAAGGCACGTGGCAGGACCACGAGGTACACTTGCACATCAATGTCCTAGAGATGAGGGCAGTGCTACTAGTGTTGCAAGCACTTCAGAGCTCTCTTCTCAAGGGAACGATTGCTATTCTTTCCGACAGCATGTCAGTCGTGTGGTACCTGAAGAAGCAGGGAAGAACCAAGTCCTATCCCCTCTGCAGAGAGGCCATGAGAGTGTGGAACTGGGCGGTGTCTTCCCAACGTTTTCTAGTGGCAACGCACATTCCGGGGAAGTCCAATGTGATAGCAGACAGGCTAAGCAGAGCTATTCTGATGCCTCACGAGTGGTCCCTGAATGACTGAGTTGCAACTCAGATCTTCTCTAGGTGGGGTCAATCTTGCTGCGATCTGTTTGCCAGTCCCCTCAATGCCAAGTGCAGCAGGTACTTCACTCTGATCCCCCCTCAGGGGGAGTCACCCAGGGACACTCTAGTCCACTATTGCCCCCCCCCCCCCGGTCTGCTTTATATCCATTTCCTCTATTGTCAAGAGTGATTCAGAAGGCAACTTCTTTGGGAAGCAAGATGATTCTAGTCGCACCACACTGGCCCCGTCAAGTTTGGTTTCCTTTTCTTCAGAAGTACACAGTGGACGGCCCTTGGACTCTGGACCCAGCTCCAGACCTATTAACTCATCTGTCGGGGAAGTTCCATCCATCACTACGAACCCTCAGGTTGACAGCTTGGCTTCTCCACTTCCATCCTTAGACTACACTCTTTTTCGCCTGAGGTGGTACATATCCTGTCTTCCTCCCACAAGTCATCCACTAGAAAGATGTACTCTAGCAAATGGAGGAGATTTGCTATTTGGGCTCAAGCACATAATCTAGACCCCTTCACAGCCCCCTTGTCTGCGGTCTTAGATTTTTTGGCTATGCTCTTCAGACAGGGTTCCGCTCCCTCTACCATTAAGGTACAGCTGGCGGCCATCTGTAACTTCCACGTTTCATATGAGCCTTCCCTTATGTGCCATAAACTTTGTAAAGCCTTCCTGAAAGGAGCCTGGCTACTTCGTCCCCCAGTAGCACAACCAGTCTTGCCATGGGATTTAAACTTGGTGCTTCGAACCATAACTTCTTCTCCCTTTGAGCCGGCTGCCACTTGTGAATTAAAATATTTGTCTTGGAAGACAACTTTTCTGGTCGACATTACTTCGGCAGGGAGGGTATCGGAGCTTCAAGCCCTTTCCATTAAAAGCCCCTATTTGATCTTCCGTAAGGATAGGGTTTCCTTGAGACTCAACCCTTCCTTCCTTCCTAAGGTATCTTCCACCTTTTGTCTTCATCAATCCATTGAGTTGCCAGTTTTCTTTCAAAAATTTTCAAACAAAGCGGAATTCAAATTTCACCAGCTGGATGTACATAGACAGCTAAGGTTTTATTTGCATAGGATGAAACACCACAGGAAATCGGATCAATTGTTTGTGTCCTTTTCAGAGAACAAGAAGGGTAGCCCTGTGACTAAGAGTACTATTGCTAGGTGGATTACAGACTGTATTTCTTTTATTTACGAATCAGCAGGCAGAGTTTTACTTTTCCCAGTTAAGGCTCATTTTACCAGGGCTATGGCTGCCTCAGTAGCTTATCATGCTAGGCTCTCTTTGGATGACATCTGTGCTGCGGTCACCTGGACCTCTCCGCACACCTTTATTTCTCATTACAAGCTGGACATGGCATCTAGAGGCCAGGCTTCCTTTGGTTCCACGGTGCTCAGGAGTATTTTTCTGTGAACCTCCCAGGATATAGGTGCTAGGGACGCTGTCCCGTCAGTAATGAATGTAGGCGAGATTGGGCCACATTACATCAATTAGTTATGTACTTACCATAACGATAGATGTATGTGGTCCATCTCGCCTACATTCTTACGTACCCACCCACCTTTCCCCTTCCTAGTGGACTTTTAGGAATTTACGTTCTTAGACCCTTCTGAGAATGTTATTTTTTTTTCTCTTCTTGCTTGTGTTATTTTCTGTGAGGTTGTGTATGTGACACTGTTATATGGTTGGCAAACAAGATCTGGGGTTTGGGCGTGGTGCATCTTGGGATACTGGGTTAGCCCAGCCAATTAGAGACTTCGTGCTAGTAACTATCGGCCGAGTCGGAGACGATTCTCTGCTCCGAGCCCGTCAGTAATGAATGTAGGCGAGATGGACCACATACATCTATCGTTATGGATTGATTTTAAACATGTGCTAACGTACCTAATTGTTTTCAATTAATATTTATTGTGTGATAAAGCAAGATTTTTTGGGGGTGTTAATAAATGAAGTTTACTGGAAATTAGTAACCCGTTTCTGCACTTCAGAATGTTTCTGTCATAAAATCTGCCACACAATATTGGAAATTCTGTTTAATTTTGTGTTGCTAAGTGTTAGCATTTATTGTCTGTGTTACTCATTGATATTTTTACCTGTGATAAATTTGAAGCTGAACCCTAAGCCTGTAAATTGCAAATTCCTCTCATTCCTTTTTCGCAGCTGAGATCTAGTGTGGCAGTGAAACAGGATTTTTTTTTTGGTGATTGGATAAGCTGATAGTTAACTAGGCTTTACAGTCCAGGGTACTTTTCAGGAGCCTATTCCAAACTCCCAATTGCCTTCAAACACTGTTGTGGTAAGTGACTTACTCACGTTTGCACAGTATGCAAATAATGGCTGAGGGAATCAAACCTTAAACCACAGGAATTAGCTTGTTAATTGCTCTTATCTTTAATCCTTTGTACTGCCAGACATATACATTGGGATTGCAAAGTAGGATTCCCAGACATGCTGTGCACTTTTTAGGTTAGTATGCTGAAGAAGCATGGAAAATGTGTATGCAGTGTGTTGGCAACAGTGTAGTAGAGCTGATAATTATTCCTGACTGCATATGCAGAGTTGCTTTAGTATCAATAACTGTAGTAGTGCAGTACCTTCATGGCTGTACTGTGCACTACTGCCTTTATTTGAAACATTTTATTGCAGTTATGTGGGTGCACTAAGTGGGCAATAGCCACTACATTTCTGTGGTATCATAGCATAACTGTTGCTGCTGGCAGTATCACAGACAGCAGGCTGTCCACCTCACTGTCCCATTCCTCTGACACATGTAGATATATGCTCACACAAACACAAGCTCTAATTAACATAATTTTCTTTAATGTATATCCATCCACAACCCCCTTTCTCATTTTTCACATGGGTTTGGGTGCCACTTCAGTAAGTCACCTAGAGCCAAGGTTCACATTGCCAAGTGGCTTTCCCTGCTGCTGTTCTTTCACACCACTTACTTGCGCGTACACACACACACACACACACACACACACACACACACACACACACACACACACACACACACGTATGGCCAATTTAGAGCATCTAATCCACATACTTCATGTCTTTGGAATGAGAGAGGAGACAGGAGAACCTGGAGAAAACCTACAGAAACGCAGGGAGGACAGGACGTACAGACCCTCGCATAAGGCACCCCAGCCAAGAATCGAACTGGAGAACCTCTTGCTGCGATGCAAAATGCAATTCCCTGTGCCACTGTGCTGCATGTGTCGGTAGTTAAAATAATTAAATTCCATATAAAACATTGCCAGCAATTTAAAACCGCACAGTTTAGTTAATTGTAAATATAACTGTTTTACATGGATGGCAGCATGGAAAAAGAATGCAGCATCCTTGTCTTGTTACCCCCCACCATTATTACAGCCCTGCCCCTTATAGATCCGTTCCTTACCAGATCAAGAGTCCTTTAATCCATTCATTCCCCTGGGCTAGAGATGATTGACCTGAAATCCCTGTGTTGGGTTGTGAGGGTTTTAATTTTATTCTTACTATCCCACTGCACTTGCCTGTGCAGTCAGTATATAGTGGCCCTTTGCAAAGGACATCCATGTATATACATTTGACTTATTCATGTAGCCCTGCTTCCCTTGAAGACCGCACCCCTCATGAAAAGGATGCCTGGGCACACATTCCCCACCCCGTACCCTGTAGAAAGGTGAGTTGGCTAAGTATTGCCATTTGTCTTTCTCTCTTGCCAGCAGCAGGTGCCTGCTAAACCAGATGTATTATTCACTTGCTGCAGTATTCTTAACATGAGGGATATTCCTGTCTGAAGGTGCCCCACGTCAGCCAGCATACAAAAGTCTTTTGCCACTAAAGGGTACCTGGTATGTCTGACGTTGGTTGTAGGCCCTAAAACAGATGTACTCACGTACCATTCATAGAACCATTCTGCCGCTAGTTTGAACGCCAGCTCTGACCATCATTCATACAGTTTTCAGCGTTTGACTCCTGCTCTCAAATAGGTCCCCAATTGGGGAATTTCTTTTTTCCTTTTATTATTCTGTTATGTCATCAAGGAAGGGCAAGTGCCAGTGTTGAAGACAAATTCCACATAGACAGCCATACCCAGTGTCTTTTTTTGCCTAGGCCCCAACCACGACCATAATTCTTGCAGTATCTGCCAGTTATTTCTTCCTAAAATCCTTAAAAATAGGCTGTTGTTTCTAGCTTTATATCTGGAAGCCAATGGCTTAAATTTGCTAACTAAGCTCATGGATGGTTCCTCCAGGCCCGAAGCCGAGCCACTGAGGCATAAGGTCAGTAAATCTCAGCCTACGCCTTCTGCTGTACATCACCCATACAGCATATCTCCCAAGGCGCTCGGTGACCCGGAGGCATGTCCGATTCCAGGAATGGAGTCCTAGGCCAAACTCATTTCTGAGGTCACCTTGACTTCTGCCGCAAGCACGTCTCAAGAGGTGAGCAGGCGTCCGATCTAGATGTTGAGGAGAAACCCGGGCTGGAGTGCATTGAGGAACCCAGGGATTTACCGCAAATGTCTGCTTCTGGTCGGCTACAGCCTGAATCGTTCGAACTCAGGCATTCATCCGGACACCCCCCCCCCTCCCGACATTACAGAAGATAGTCTCTCCAGCAAAGAAAAAACAAAAGACAAAGCATGTCTTCACTGCAAAGGAGGCTTCTGCAGATTGGCAGGCCTTTTCTCAGAGTCTTTTTCAGGCTTTCATGGCTTTTAAACAGCCTACCTCCCAGCTTGGCCCCACCCCAGCCTCTCAACCTTCCCAGAAAAGGGCTAGGGACCCATTCTCTTCAGATGAATCCTCTTCTGATGAATCTTTAGACTACTACACTCAAATCGTGTCGGAGGAGTCAGTGGGTGCAGAAATGTCCTTTGAGGAGACCATCCTTAAAATGCGTGAACATTTCAAGTGGGATTCTTTCCAAATCTCAGATGTCCAAAACAGGTATTACCAGCTCAAGTGGACATTTCCAGCTCTTCTGCAGTGCCACTAGTACATCCAGCCTTTTTGGATGCTTTTTCCCATACATCCCAAAACCCAGACTGTTAGGCTCCAGCTCCCAAAAAGCCAGACCTTTTTTACAAAGTCTGTGCGGGCTGTCAATTTCTTTTCAGGTGTCCACCTGCAGACCCGGCAGTCATCTCTCTTGCTACTGACAAGCATTCTAGCATGGTTCCTTCTACCTTCCTACTCCCAACGGACAAGGAGAGTAGAACTCTGGAAAGGCTACGGAAAAAGGTATACACTTCAGCCACTTTGGCCTTCAGATTCATCAACTGCCTGATGCATATGACTAAATACTACCTAGAACTTGTGTTTCAAGCAACTTCTGTTGTCTCTGACCTCCCAGATTCTGAGGGAAAGCACTTGGTCCTGAATCTTTAAAGAGCTTCTTCCCAAGTGCAGAGGCACTCCATCAAATGCAGCTATGATGCTGCTGAGGCCTGTGCTAGGGCAGCTTGCTACCATGTCAGTAGTCAGAAGATTCTTCTGGCTTAGAATTCAGCCACTGCAGGATGATTACAAATCCAAATTAATGGATCCCCTTCTGAACAATACAGCCTTGTTTGGGCCAGCTGCAGCTGCTCTTTTCAAAACCCTACAAGAAAAGTCTAAGGAACTCTAAGAATTAAAGCAGCTTTTAGTTTCCCCGGTGCCCAGGTTCCATAGGAATTTTCTATCTTTGTTCACAGCCGTTCTCTGCACCAACAAAACTCCAGGGGAAGTAATCGAACACAGAGGACTAGGCTCCTCAGGCACTTCTGGACAGAGCAGGGAGAATGTGACTACGCTGCAAACCCCCCCCCCCCCAATCTCTTAAACGCTGTCAAGACATTGCAAACCATTGCCCAAGACAAGTGGGTCCTTTCCATGATACCAATAGGGTACTTTATGGTTTGGCACTCCACTTCCGCCTTTTGGGGCATTGCACAACCACTCAGAGAACAGCTTCATCTTTTCACAGACCACCTCTCGGATTTGTGGCAACAGGGCTCCATTCAAACAGCCCCCTGTATCTCTTCAGAGGAAGAAGATTTTATTCCAGAATGTTCCTAGTGCCCAGAAAGGATGGCCACTGAAGGCCAATCCTAGATTTATCACAACACTGTCTTAAAAGTCCCCTCCTTCAGAATGCTAACTCTACCAACCCTTTTTCCTCTGCTTCTCCCACAGGGATTCATGGCCTTTCTAGACATAAAATATGCCTATCTCCGCATCTCCATTCACCCTAGGTACAGGAAATTTTTACGTTTTTCTGTGGGTTCATGGCATTTTCAATTCTCTGCATTGCTTTTTGGCCTCTGTACAGGCTCAAGGGTTTTCACAAAATGTTTCGGTCCAGTGATTGTCTACTGCAGGCTCCTGGGCATCCATATTTTCCCATACCTGGATGACCTGCTGTTACAGGCCCTGAATGCTCAGGGTCTTCAGCAGAACCTGCAGACTACCATTACTCTCCTGGGAAATCTGGGGTTCACCATTAACTTCAGAAAATCTACTTGCACTCCATCCCAAGACCACATTTTTCTGGGCTGCCAAATCCAAACAGACATAGTGAAACTGTTTCCACCATCCCAAAAATCAGAGGACCTTCAGGCCTTCTTTCGATCTCTCCTCCCACTAAACCACATGATGACCAGGAAATTCCTCAGGGTAATAGGTTTATGGCCTTAACCATCCTCATGCTACTCCGGCAAGGCTACACATGAGGAAATTCCAGTGGTTCCTCAGATCTAGTGGATGAGAGTGTTTGGTCCAGAAAGAATACCTTATTCCCCTCATCCCATTCCTGAAGAGGGAACTTCTCTGGTGGATCCAGCAGGTACAGCTAAACACAGGACTACCTCTACATCCTGTAGACTCAGTCTAAGAACTTTACACAGACATGTCAGATGTTGGCTGGGGTATGGCCCTGGGCAAATTTGCAGTCCAAGGAAGGCGGTCCTTCTCACAGAAAAGGGAGCACATCAGTGTAAGGGAGATGCAAGCATTGCTGCTAGCCTTACAAACCTTCCATTCCCTCCTTTTCCCAGGTGCACTAAAACTGTTCACCGACAGCATGACACTACTGTGGTATGTGAACAAGCAAGGTGGGGGGGGGGCAGAACCTACCTCCTGTGCAGGCTGGCTCTCCTAATCTGCAATTTCCTGGCTCAACACAACATGACAATCCAGGCCATGTGCATTTCCTTCCA
This sequence comes from Protopterus annectens, assembly GCF_019279795.1. Lineage (NCBI taxonomy): Eukaryota > Metazoa > Chordata > Ceratodontiformes > Protopteridae > Protopterus > Protopterus annectens. The sequence goes on from NC_056727.1 coordinate 128,829,823, forward strand.
ATAGGAATCTTGTGGCAGACTCTCGGGTTCTGGACCCAGTCCCACAAGTGGATGCTTCACAGGGCTGCGTTCCTGGACATAGTCCACCAATGGGGCTATTCCACACACAGACTTGTTTGCCTCCATCATGAACAGTCAACTTCCAAAATTCTGTGCCAGAGTCCCAAGTCCTCTGGCTTGGAAAGTGGGACTCCCTCTCCTTCTCATGTAAAGGAATGCTCCTATATGCATTCCCTCCCTTTCCTGTAATACCAAAAGTTCTAATCAGAATCAGCCAGGATCAGATAGCAATTGGTGCCCCCTTCTTCTGCAGTTAGCCATGGGCCATCACCACAAGATGTTCTTCATCTCACATTGCTGCAGTCCTTACACTTGGGTAGTCCGCTGTCCTCGGTCGGCCCGAATATCAAAGTATTAGGCTGACGTCGGTCAAGGCGCTTAAGACTGACATCAGGACGTCAGGGTATAAATGCGCATGACCGACGTCATATCCTCAGTCTTTTTTGCCGCATGGTCCGATGCAGAAGCAGCGTTGCAAGTGCCGTTCGGCGTTCTGAAATTTTTCGAATTCGGAGTTTCAAACCGAGTCAAAGTTGGCTAAGTACCCCGTTGGGGAATATTTTAGTTTTTTCTTGCCTCAGTGGTTTACCGGATGTCAGAAAAAGTGAATAACTGTATTTCTTGTGGGAAACAGATACCGCATAGAGATTATCATACTTTGTGTATTCCTTGTTTGGGGCCTGAGCACGACGTTGTAGGGTGTCGCTTTTGTGCTAGGTTCAATAAACGCACTATTAAGCGAAGGTTAGATTGTGCCAGGTTGGTCTTCGGGAAGCGGTGCAATTATAATATGCCGTCGGATGCTCCGACGCCCGCTTCTTCGAAGAAGCGCAAAGACAAAGCAGCTAAACCCAGGCAAGAAGAGTCGTCCGTTCCGGACGCCGGTTCTTTAGAGGCGTCAGTGGAACCGGTGGTTCCGCCGGAGGCTTCTTTGGAATCCCAGGGGGAGACTTTGATATTGCAGGATGTGGCCTCTCAGGAGGCAGGTCAGGCTGAAGGGGCTTCTCAAGTTACTGTACTCCCCTCCCTTCCTAGGGTGGTTAGGCCCTCTCCTTCTGTTTCCAAGGCTTCTCCCAGAGGCAGGCCAGGTTTAGCTTCTGTTGGTGTCACTCCTAGTTCATCAGGATCTGTGCCCAAGAAGCATATGCTTAAAATGGCAGAAGATTTAATTACTTTGATTAGAGGTTCTTTGCCCCTCCTGATAAGAGGCCTAGGGTGGAACCAGAGTTGGGGAGTTTTGAGCAGGCTTCGGATGTTTCAGAGTCTTCGGCTGAAGACTTGCAGGAGTATTCTCCTTATTCTGATTCTGATGTGGAAGATTCTACTCCTTCTGCTTCTCCTCCAGAGGATTTTTCTTTTTCAGAGACTCTTCATTCCATGAGGGAACATTTTAAGTGGGAAGGTCAGGACTTCTCTGATTCCAGGAAAAGGCTTAGGAATTTTTGCTTTTACCCCAGCATAGGCCTTTGGCTATACCTCCTGTTCTGGATGTTGTGGAAGATGTGTTTGCAGAGGCTTCACTTAATCCTGATTCTTTGCCTCCTGCTCCTGTTAAACCGGATAGGTATTACAGGGTGCCTGAAGCTCATAAATATCTTTATAAGAGTCCTAGGGCGGACCCAGAAACTGTTAGTCAGGGACCTAAGGGTGTCAAGGCCTCTGTTGTAATATATCCGGTTCCTCCAGATAAAGAGGCCAGGGCTTTGGATAGATGGGGAAAGAAAGTCTATACTTCTTCCACCTTAGCTATGAGGGCTTTGAATTGCCAGTTTCACATGTTGAAATATCAAAACTATCTACTTTCTCAATTGAAGTCTAAGGTAGATGCTCTGGCGGAAGGTATTGAGTGTAAAGAATTACAAGATTTGGTACATGTTTCTGAACAGGTGGGTAAGCATTCTTTACAATGTGGTTTTGATGCTGTACAGGCCTCGTCTAAGGTGGCTGCCACTGGGTCAGTTCTTCGCAGGCACGCCTGGCTGAGGGATCAGAATTTATCTGACCATGTTAAGACAAGGATTTTAGATGCTCCTTTACAGTCTGATGTGTTGTTTGGTTCACCTGTGGAGGCAGTCTTAAAGAAAATGGAAGACAAGGCTAAGTCTATGCAGACTGTTAAAGATTTTTGCAAGTTCAGCCTCCAAGTTTAGTAGGAATTGGCCGGCTAAGGGGTGGTCGTACCCTTCTTATGATTCACAGTCTAGGGGTAGATCTAGGCGTGGTAGGGGCAGAGCTCAGGGCTCTTTCAGGCCTAGAACAGGGAGTTCACCTGCACAGTCTTCGGGTGAGGGCAGGGGCCAGTCCTTTCGTAAACAGGCCCGATGACCTACCTTTTCAGCTGCCAGAGCCTTCTCGTCTGGCAGCACCTTTGGGAGGAAGGTTGGCACTCTTCAAGGAAAATTGGAGTTTAATTACCCAAGACAGATGGGTATTGGATATCATACACCAAGGTTACAAGTTTTATTTCCATACCTTGCCTCCTTTCAAAGGCATGCCAGACGTTCCTCCTCAGCAAAGAATAGAGGCTCACAAACAAATTTCTCTGCTGCTTCAAATAGGGGCCATACAGCCGGTCCCTCTGCCAGAAGTGGGCCTAGGATTTTATTCTCGCCTGTTCCTAGTACCAAAGAAGGGGAACACGTGGAGACCAATTTTGGATTTACCTATCCTCAACACTTATCTGGACATTCCCAAGTTCAAAATGTTGACGTTACAACAGCTTTTACCTCTGCTGGGCAAAGATCACTGGATGGTGACTCTGGATCTCAAGGAGGCTTACCTTCATGTTCCTATCAGGCTAAGTTGCAGGAAGTATCTGCGTTTTCGAGCTGGGACTTCTCATTATCAGTTCTCTGCATTGCCCTTTGGCTTATCTACTGCGCCCAGAGTGTTCACGAAAGTTCTGGCTCCAGTGATAGCTTTCCTCAGGCTAAAAGGAATACAGATCTATCCTTATTTGGACGATTGCCTGATTCTGGCTCAAGGAAGGGACGAACTTCTTCATCATTTGCAATATGTGATAGCAGTGCTAAGATGCCTGGGGTATTCTGTGAACGAAATAAAGTCCAGTCTAGTACCCTCTCAGGACATGTGCTTTCTGGGTGTGAGACTGAATACAGCATCCCAGATGGCCTTTTGACCCCGGACAAACAAAGAATCTTTCCCTTTACTTCCATCAGTTGTCTCATCAGTCCAGGCTGACTGCAAGGACAGTCCTTCAAGCCTTGGGGTTCATGGCATCTTGTATTCTGGTGCTTCCCAATGCCAAACTGCATATGAGGAAGCTACAATGGTATCTCAAAATGTATGGACACAGCACTGCCAGGATATGGACACTGTCATTCAGATAATACCTTGCATTCAAAAGGAATTTTTGTGGTGGGCTCAGGAATGTCACCTAAACAAGGGACTCTCTGTGACCCGGCCAGAGGCGAGTCAGATTCTAACGACAGATGCCTCAGACAAAGCTTGGGGAGCTCATCTAAACGGAAAGTGGATACAAGACACGTGGCCTGCCAGACTACAACATCTACATATCAACTTGAAGGAGATGTTAGCAGTCCAATTTGCATTAATAGCTTTCAAGGATTTACTTCTTCCAGGGCAGGTGTTGATTCTAACAGACAACACAACTGTCATGTGGTACATCAACAAGCAAGGGGGAACACATTCTTATCCTCTATGCAGGCAAGCAATGATTTTGTGGGAGACTGCTCTCAGTTTACAGCTAACTCTTCAGGCAAGGTTTCTGCCAGGAGCACAGAACTCCTTAGCAGATGTGTTGAGCAGACGAATTATGGATCCCCACGAGTGGAAATTGGATCCTCATGTATTTCAGAAATTGACAGTGTCATGGGGAACTCCAGACATAGATCTGTTCGCTTCTCCACTAAACTACCAGCTGCCAAAGTTTTGCACAAAAAGGTTTCATCCCACAGCCTGGAAAGTGGATGCTCTTTCTTTCAATTGGAGCAATCTTTATGTGTATGCCTTTCCACCTCTGCCTCTCCTCCCAAAGGTACTCCTAAAGGTCAGACAGGACAAGCCAAAGATGATTTTAATAGCTCCAGATTGGCCTCGACAGCACTGGTACCCATTACTGAGAAGTCTGGTACAGGAGCCTCCATGGCCTTTGCCTTCGATTCCACACCTGCTGTCTCAGGAGAACAGTCATTTACTCAATGTCAAACTTCACTCTCTTCACCTAACAGCCTGGCATATTCTGTTTTGAACCCTGGAGGGTCTCAGCTTCCACAGCAAGTTTTGAATGTTTTTTTGGAGGCCAGAAGGCCTAGTACAAGGAAAGTGTACACAGATAAATGGAAGAGATTTTTATTTTGGAGTACAGCAAAGGAATTTGATGTTTCTGAGCCTAATTTAAGTGCGGCTCTTCAATATCTTACGGAGTTACTGGACAAAGGTTTGTCCTTCTCTTCTATTAAGGTTCATGCTGCAGCAATTTCTGCTCACTATAACTGTGACCCACCATTGTTTTCTCATCCTTTGTTTAAGCAATTCCTTAGAGGGGCAAAGAATATAAGACCCCCACGTAGAGCTCCTACTCCTGCTTGGGATCTCAATTTTGTGTTGGAGAAACTCACTCTACAACCTTTTGAGCCTGCAGCTACTGCCGAATTGAAATATTTATCATGGAAGACTGCTTTTTTGTTGGCCATTACCTCTGCAAGAAGGGTTTCTGAATTACAGGCCCTTATGGCGGTTGAGCCTTTCTTAATTTTCCATAAGGATAGGGTATCTTTGCGTACTAATCCTTCCTTTATGCCTAAAGTGGTTTCTAGTGTGGCTCTAAACCAAACTATTCATTTGCCTACTTTTTATGCAAACCCCAAAATAAAGGGGAAAAGATTTTGCACACTTTGGATGTACACAGGCAGTTGCGATATTATTTGAGCAGAACTAAAGGGTTCAGGCAGTCTCAGCAGTTATTTGTTTCATTTGCTTTGGGTTCTCAGGGCAAGCCTGTGTCAAAACAAACTATTTCTAAGTGGATTGGGTTTTGTATTGCTTTCTGTTATTCCCATCATGGTAAGGAGATTCCAGCTAGGATTAGGCCTCATTCCACTAGGGCTACTGCCACTTCTACAGCTTTTTTAAGGGGGGTGGCAACTAAAGATATTTTGGAGGCAGCTACTTGGAGTTCAGTACATACTTTCTCTAAGCATTATCACCTTCCACTTTACTCTAAATCTAGGGCTGGTTTTGCCACTGCAATTTTACAGGGCATTTTGGCAGCTCCTACTGCTTTATAGTTTTGCCATCCTGTCAAGTGTAAGGACTGCAGCAATGTGAGATGAAGAACATAGTACAGTTTTGTACCTACCATAAATGTAGATGTTCGAAGATCCACATTGCTGCAGTCCAATTTACCCTCCCTCCTTCCCCTCTGTAGTTAGAGGCGGTTGTGTGGGTTGGGTTGTAAATATTGTGTATATTGTATATATTGTACATATATTTAGTGCAAGGGTGGTTGGTTGGTTTTTGCTGTCTTTTGGTTTTGTCCTTTCTTTTTAGGGTCTTCTGACATCTGGGGCAAGAAAAGACTGAGGGTATGACGTCGGTCATGCGCATTTATACCCTGACGTCCTGATGTCAGTCTTAAGCGCCTTGACCGACGTCAGCCTAATACTTTGATATTCGGGCCGACCGAGGACAGCGGACTACCCAAGGGTAAGGACTGCAGCAATGTGGATCTTCGAACATCTACATTTATGGTAGGTACAAAACTGTACTTTACCCCACAGAGTGCACTTTCTCACACAACAGAGGATCCCTTGTACATCCACGCCTGTCAACACTACAGCTGACACTGTAGGTGATAGGATTTTAATTCCATTCAGACACTTTTTCTCTGAGGACGTGCTCATGGTTTTGCAGGAGCAAAAAGAGAGATTTTAGCCCATGGTGGTATTCAGGAGAAATTTAGTCCGTTTTCCACAGAGCAGCTGTGCACCAATTCTTGTTGCACTGCTGGCTGTCTTATGGAAAGGTCAAGCTTGAATTCACACGTTCATACATGCAGTCCACTTAATCCTGAAAATTTTCATGTAACTGCTGACATGTCAAATAGCATTATCATTGAAAGCTTTAGTGGTTTTTAAAATTAAAAGTTTTTTTTTACCATGTTCTAAACTTTTGCAATTGAAAGTAACATGACAAGGGAATGACGTACCTTTCAAATGATTTTAGCTCAGTCTTTTGCTGTCCACTCCTGACTTTTAGGATTATTCCTTAGCAAAGTCGTAAAGAATGAAACCAATTAATTGGTAAATGGTACAGAGTTGTGGTACAGATGAAGCAAATCCTCTTTTTCTTTCACCAAGGGAGCAGGCAGCATTTTTGTTTCACACCATTTTGTCCTTGTCCTTTATTCTGTAGGTAACATTTTTAGACCTGTGTCTGACACTGACTGCTGCAAAGAGTCCAGAAGGTGTAAAGGTCATTAGCTTGATTATATAACCTGTGAACCTGATGGGTTTGATACCTGTATGGGGTTAGAAAATAATGACATGAGATGGTGGTTGTCTGGCTGTTTTTTTTTTTTTTTTGGTTAGTCAGTTGCTGGTTGGTTAACAGATTAGGTGAGTTGATCCATTGACTTTTTCATTGCTGACCTGGATGAAGGGTAGAGTTTCCATCAGTTGACAGACCTGTAGTAGCTGTAGCACATAATTATAAAGTGGGGTTGTTCTTGTAACTGGCAAGGTTATTAATCAGTTCCAAACTTTTTGAAGGCAGCTCCCTTTGAAACAAGTGATGTTCATGTTTCAGTGTTGCAGTCATCACTTGTAGTTTATCCTTGCTGGGTAGCCCTAGGCCGGCTCAAATACCAGAGTAAAGATTGTCCCTCCTGCGTTGGCTGCAGGTTGCCTGGGACTGACGTCAGGTTGTCAGTGGTATAAAACAGGGCAGCCAACGCCATTACATCAGTTTTTGTGCCGTGGAGCCCGAAGCAGAAGCAGTTTGCGTGTGAGTTGGTCAGCCGTTGCCAGAGTGAAGTCGAAAACGACTAAAGCCAAGTACTCCATTGGGGATCTTTTTCTTGCACTAACCGATGTCCAGAAAAGTAAGTAATTGTCTCCACTGTGGAAAACAAACACCACACCGAGACTTTCATAACCTGTGTGTAACCTGTTTAGGCCCAGACCACGACATCCCCAGATGTCGGTTCTGCACTGTCTTTAATGTTAGGACCATCCACTGTAGAGCAGAGTTTGTAGCTAGATATTTCAAAGAGAGTCCTTCGCAGTACAAAATGGTGTCCGTCGGTCAGCATACAGTGGATATCCCCAGAAAGAGAAAAGATAAAGGGACAGACCACAAAAAGTTAGGCCTTCAGACGACTCTTCCCTGAAGGCAGCCACCAGTTCAGCTAATTCAGTGAGGCGCCTACACAGCCCCTGCTGCTTGACGCAATACCTCTTCAGGCCTCTACCGAGACCCATTTGGAGTCCAGTACACCGCCAGATCAGACTACACCTGCCGAGTTTTCGGCTGTCAGCCCCGCGGTTGGGTCTGGAGCCGCTCTGCAGGCACCGGCTTCTGAGGAGGCTTTTCGGATAACCGATGCCATACAAAGACCACCAGCCGTGCCACCAGTCAGAGCCACACCCAAGCCCATTGAAGCTCTTAAGGCCTAAAACCAAGACCACTCGCAGAAAAATTATTCGCAGTCGCCATCTTCAAGCCCAACCTGCTCAGTCACAACAGCTTCTTAAGATGGCTGAGGATCTTATTACCCTTATCAGAGGTAACCAGACTACCCCAGCAAAAAGAAAAAGGGACCTTTCCCAAGAGATTCTCTCAGATCCTGACACTGAAGAATCTGATTGCTTTGGATTCATTCAATGAGTAACAACCGCTTACCACCTATGAGGATTCTAGTGCAGAAGAATCCATCCCATCTGTACCCCCCCCCCCCGGACCTATATTTTGGAGAGACCTTACACACTCTTAAGGAACACTTCCATTGGGAAGCTTAGGATTACCTCCAGTCTAAGAAGAGGCTAGGAGAGTTTCTGACCTTCCCCAGCACAAACCCTTGGCCATTTCTCCCATTTTGGATGTGGTGGAGGATGTTTTCATGGAGTCTAGCCTCACACTTGATGCCCAACCTCCTGCAGCTAGAAAGCCAGACGGGTACTACAGGGTGCCAGACACCCACAAATACTAATCCTGCACCGGACCCAGAGGTCATCACCCAGGGACCCAAAGGGGCTGGAGCTAGTTCCCCCAAAACCCTATTCCATCTGATAAGGATAGCAGAGCCCTAGACAGATGGGGTAAAAAAGTATACACCTCTGCTACCGTAGCTATTGGAGCTCTTAACTGCCAGTTCCATATGTTAAAATATCAGTAACATACCTTGGAACTATTAAAGCAGAAAATTTCCTCCTTGCCTAACAGTTCTACTTCCAGAGAGCTAGGGGAACTCTTACACTCCAGCTCTCAAGTGGCAAAGCATTTCCTCCACTGTGGATACGATGCCCTAGAAGCCTTCAGCAGACTGCTGTTGCCTGGTCAGTGATTAGGAGGCATGCATGGCTGAAAGAGCAGCCTCTGCCTGATCTTGTTAAATCCAAACTCCTAGATGCCCCCCTAGATAAGGAATGCCTGTTTGGATCTAAGGCAGAGGAGGTGATCAAGAAAATGGAGGATAAGGCAAAATCAATGCTGACAATAAAAGATTCCTCCAGGTACAGCCTTCCAGATTCTGCAGGAACTTTCCCACCAAACACTGGTCCTTTCCTTCCCAATCCAGGCCTGTGCAAAGAAAAGGGTGTAGGGACAGACCTGCCAGGCAGCAACAATAAGGACAGCAGAGGCCCAGACAGCGGACCTCTACAACCCCCTGGCAGGGAGTTCTAAGTCCACTCCCTACCCCAAGGACTCGCAATGACCCCCCCCCCCCCAAAGTTCAGCAGGTAGGCTATCCTTTTCCTAAGACAACTGGCAGTCCGTCGCAAAGGATCAATGGGTCCTAAAAATCATTTTCCAAGGGTACATATTCTCCTTCAAAGAGCCCTATCAGGGTACCCAAACATACCATCAAATCAGCGGGCAGAAGCCCTCTGCCAAATTCAGAAACTCTGTGATGTTCTTTGTGTTTCACTGATGTTCTTCATTCCACATTGCTGCAGTCCTAACTATTGGGTAGTGCGCTGTCCAGTCGGCCCGAATACCAAAGTATATGGCTGACGTCGGTCACGGCGCATTAGACTGACGTCAGTACGTCAGGGTACTAATGCGCATGACCGACGTCATATCCTCAGTCTTTTTTGCCGCATGGTCCGATGCAGAAGCAGTTTTTGCGAGTGCAAGTTGGCGTTCTGAAAGTTTCTGAAGTCAGAGTTTCAGACCGAATCAAAGTTGGCTAAGTACCCGTTAGAATATTTTGGTTTTTTCTTGCCTCAGTGTTTAACCGGATGTCAGAAAAAGTGAATAACTGTATTTCTTGTGGGAAACAGATACCTCATAGGGATTACCATACTTTGTGTATACCTTGTTTAGGGCCTGAGCACGACGTTGTTGGATGCCGCTCTTGTGCTAGGTTTAACAAACGCACTATTAAGAGAAGGTTAGACTGTGCCAGGTTAGTGTTTGGGAAGCGTTGTAATTATAAAATGCCGTCGGATGCTCCGGCCGCTAAGCCAAAAGCGCAAGGACAAAGCGGGGAAGCCTAGAGTGGAAGAACCGACAGTCCCGGACGTCGGTTCTTTAGAAGGCTCAGTGGAGCCGGAGGTTCTGCCAGGAGTTTCTTTGGAGTCTCAGGGAGAAACTTTCCTGTTGCAGGATGTAACTCAGGAAGTAGGCCAGCCTGAAGGGGCTTCTCAGGTGGCTGTTCTTCCCTCTCTTCCTAAGGTGGTTAGGGCCTCGCCTTCTGTTTCTAAGGCTTCTTTAAGAGGCAGGCCTGCTTTAGCTTCAGTGAGGGTTTCTCCGAGTGTTTCAGGGTCTTTGCCTAAGAAGCATATGCTAAAAATGGCAGAGGATTTGATTACAATGATTAGAGGTTCTATGCCCCCTCCTGATAAGAGGCCTAGGGTGGAACCTGAGTTTGAGAGTTTTGAACAATGTTCGGAGGCTTCTGAGTCTTCGGCTGAAGACTTGCAGGAGTATCCTCCTTATTCTGATTCTGATGTGGATGATTCTACTCCTTCAGCTTCGCCTCCTGAGGATTTTTCATTTTCAGAGACTCTGCATTCCATGAGGGAGCATTTTAAATGGGAAGGTCAAGATTTCTCTGATTCCAGGAAGAGGCTTAGAGAATTCTTGTTTTTACCCCAGCATAGGCCTTTAGCTATACCTCCTGTTCTGAATGTGGTAGAAGATGTTTTGCAGAGGCTTCCTGAATCCTGACTCTCTGCCTCCTGCCCCAGTTAAACCGGATAGGTACTATAGGGTGCCTGAAGCCCATAAGTATCTTTTAAGAGTCCTAGGGCAGACCCAGAAACTGTCTCTCAGGGGCCTAAAGGTGTGAAGGCTTCTGTGGTTAAAAATCCTGTTCCTCCTGATAAAGAGGCAAGGGCTTTGGATAGATGGGGAAAGAAGGTGTATACTTCTTCCACTTTAGCCATGAGGGCGTTGAATTGTCAGTTTCATATGTTAAAATATCAGAATTATCTCCTTTCACAATTGAAGTCTAAGGTGGATGCTCTGGCTGAAGGTATTGACTGTAAAGAATTGCAGGATTTAGTTCATGTTTCTGAACAGGTGGGTAAGCATTCCTTGCAGTGTGGTTTTGATGCTGTGCAGGCCTCCTCGAGGGTGGCTGCCACTGGTTCTGTTCTTCGAGGCACGCCTGGTTGAGGGATCAGAACTTAGCTGAGCATGTTAAGACAAGGATTTTGGATGCTCCTTTACAGTCTGATGTGTTGTTTGGTTCGCCTGTGGAAGCTGTTTTAAAGAAAATGGAGGACAAGGCTAAGTCTATGCAAACTGTTAAGGATTTTTTGCAGGTGCAGCCTCCGAAGTTTAGTAGAAATTGGCCTACTAAGGGGTGGACTTATCCTGCTTATGATTCCCAGTCTAGGGGTAGGTCTAGACGTGGTAGAAGCAGAGCTCAAGGTTCTTTTAGGCCTAGGACAGGAGTTCACCTGCTCAGACTTCTGGTGAGGGCAGGGGTCAGTCCTTCGTAAGCAGACCCAATGACCTGCCTTTTCAGCTGCCTGTGCATTCTCGCCTGGCAGCACCTTTGGGAGGAAGGCTGTCTCTTTTCAAAGAAAATTGGGATTTAATTACCCAAGACAGATGGGTTCTGGATATCATTCACCACGGTTACAGGTTTTATTTCCATACCTTGCCTCCTTTCAAAGGCATGCGGACATTCCTCCTCTACAAAGAACAGAGGCTCACAAGCAAATTTCTCTGTTGCTCCAAATAGGGGCTATTCAGTCAGTTCCTGTGCCAGAAAAGGGCCTAGGATTTTATTCTCGTCTGTTCCTAGTACCAAAGAAGGGGAACACGTGGAGACCAATTTTGGATTTATCTATCCTCAACACTTATCTGGACATTCCCAAGTTCAAAATGTTGACGTTACAACAACTTTTACCTCTGCTGGGCAAAGATCACTGGATGGTAACTTTAGATCTCAAGGAAGCTTACCTTCATGTGCCAATAAGACTAAGTTGCAGGAAGTATCTGCGTTTTCGAGCTGGAAATTCTCATTATCAGTTCTCTGCATTGCCCTTTGGCTTATCTACTGGCCCCAGAGTATTCACAAAGGTTCTGGCTCCAGTGATAGCTTACTTCAGGCTAAAAGGAATTCAAATCTATCCTTACTTGGGCGACTGCCTGATTCTGGCTCAAGAAAAGGAAGATCTTCTACAGCATTTGGAATATGTCATAGCAGTGCTAAGATGCCTAGGGTATTCTGTGAACGAAATAAAGTCCAGTCTAGTACCCTCTCAAGACATGTGCTTTCTGGGTGTGAGACTGAATACAGCAGCCCAGATGGCCTTTTAACCCCGGACAAACAAAAGAATCTTTCCAGTTACTTCCATCAGCTATCTCTTCAGTCCGGGCTGACTGCAAGGACAGTCCTTCAAGCCTTAGGGTTCATGGCATCTTGTATTCTGGTGCTTCCCAATGCCAAACTGCATATGAGGAAGCTACAATGGTATCTCAAAATCTGTGGACACAGCACTGCCAGGATTTGGACACTGTCATTCAAATAATACCTTGCATTCAAAAGGAATTTTTGTGGTGGGCTCAGGAATGTCACCTAAACAAGGTACTCTCTGTGACCCGGCCAGAGGCAAGTCAGATTCTAACGACAGATGCCTCAGATATTGCTTGGGAGCTCATCTAAATGGAAAGTGGATACAAGACAAGTGGCCTGCCAGACTACAGCATCTACATATCAACATGAAAGAGATGTTAGCAGTCCAGTTTGCATTAATGGCTTTCAAGGAGTTACTTCTTCCAGGGCAGGTGTTGATTCTAACAGACAACACAACTGTCATGTGGTACATCAACAAACAAGGGGGAACACATTCTTACCCATTGTGCAGACAAGCAATGATTTTATGGGAGACTGCGCTCAGTTTGCAACTAACTCTTCAGGCAAGGTTTCTGCCAGGAGCACAGAACTCCTTAGCAGATGTGTTAAGCAGACAAATCATGGATCCCCACGAGTGGAAACTGGATCTTCATGTATTTCAAAAATTGACAGTGTCATGGGGAACTCCAGACATAGATCTGTTCGCTTCTCCACTAAACCACCAGCTGCCAAAGTTTTGCACGAAGGAATTTCATCACACAGCTTGGAAAGTGGATGCTCTTTCTTTCAGTTGGAAAAATCTTCATGTGTATGCCTTTCCACCTCTGCCTCTTCTCCCAAAGGTGCTTCTAAAGCTCAGACAGGACAAGCCAAGGATGATTTTAATAGCTCCAGATTGGCCTCGGCAGCACTGGTACCCATTACTGAGGAGTCTGGTAAGGAAGCCTCCATGGCCTTTACCCTTGATTCCACACCTGTTGTCTCAGAAGGACGGTCGTCTGCTCAATGTCAAGCTTCACTCTCTTCATCTAACAGCCTGGCATATTCTGTTTTGAAAGACAGCAGGTCTCAGCTTCCTCAACAAGTTTTAAATGTGATTATGGAAGCCAGAAGACCTAGTACAAGGAAAGTGTACGCAGAAAAATGGAAGAGATTTTTATTTTGGACTGCAGCAAAGAATTTGGAGATTTCTGAGCCTAATTTGAGTGTGGCTCTTCAATATCTTACTGAGTTATTGGACAAAGGTTTGTCTTTCTCTTCTATTAAGATTCATGCTGCAGCAATTTCAGCTCACTATGATTGTGACCCACCATTGTTTTCGCATCCTTTGTTCAAGCAATTTCTTAGAGGGGCAAAGAATATAAGACCCCCACGTAGAGCTCCTACTCCTGCTTGGGACCTCAATTTTGTGTTGGAGAAACTTACTCTACAACCTTTTGAGCCTGCGGCTACTGCTGAACTGAAATACTTGTCATGGAAGACTGCTTTTTTGTTGGCCATTACTTCTGCTAGAAGGGTTTCTGAGTTGCAGGCCCTTATGGCGGTGGAGCCTTTTTTGATTTTTCATAAGGATAGGGTATCATTACGTACTAATCCTTCCTTTATGCCTAAGGTGGTTTCTAGTGTGGCTTTAAACCAAACTATTCATTTGCCTACTTTTTATGCAGATCCCCAAAATAAAGGGGAAAAGATTTTGCACACTTTAGATGTACACAGGCAATTGCGTTATTATTTAAGCAGGACTAAGGATTTTAGGCAGTCTCAGCAGTTGTTTGTTTCTTTTGCTTTGAGTTCCCAGGGCAAGCCTGTGTCAAAACAAACTATTTCTAGGTGGATTGGGTTTTGCATTGCATTTTGTTATTCCCATCATGGCAAGGAGATTCCAGCTGGGATTAGGCCTCATTCCACTAGGGCTACTGCCACTTCAACAGCATTTCTAAGGGGGGTGGCAACTAAGGATATTTTGGAGGCAGCTACTTGGAGTTCAGTGCATACTTTCTCTAAGCATTACCACCTTCCTCTCTACTCTAAGTCTAGGGCTGGTTTTGCCACAGCTATTTTGCAAGGCATGTTATCAGCTCCTGCTTCCTTATGATTTGCCAGCCTCCTTATCTCTGCTTTGGGATTCTACCCAATAGTTAGGACTGCAGCAATGTGGAATGAAGAACATAGTACAGTTTTGTACCTACCATAAATGTAGATGTTCGAGGATCCACATTGCTGCAGTCCAATTTACCCTCCCTCCTGCCCCTCTGTGTTTAGGGGTGGTTCTGTAGGTGAGATTTTATTCTGGTACCTTTGTATATATTGTATATATTTTTGGTGCAGGTATGTTTGGTGTTTTTGGTTTTGGCCTTGTCTTTTTAGGGTCTTCTGACATCTGGGGCAAGAAAAGACTGAGGATATGACGTCGGTCATGCGCATTAGTACCCTGACGTACTGACGTCAGTCTAATGCGCCGTGACCGACGTCAGCCATATACTTTGGTATTCGGGCCGACTGGACAGCGCACTACCCAATAGTTAGGACTGCAGCAATGTGGATCCTCGAACATCTACATTTATGGTAGGTACAAAACTGTACTTTGCAGTCATCACACTTGGGTTTATCTGCCTGCAGGTAGCCCTCAGTTGGCCCGAATACCAGAGACTTAGTATTTCTGCGTTGGATGCTGCCGCTCCAGGACTGACGTCAGGTCATCAGGGGTATAAAAACAGGCAGCCGACACCATTACATCAGTCTTTCTTGCCGAGGAGCCCAAAGCAGAAGCAGTTTGCAAGTGCCGGTCGACCGCTACCTGAATTTTCGTTTACAAATTGAATAATCCTGAAGTCTTCTAAAGTTGAGTACCCAGTTGGGGATCCTTTTTTCTTCCTCTAACCAATGTCAGAAAAAGTTAATAATTGTCTTCCCTGTGGAAAGCAAATATCTCACAGAGATTTTAGTTCTTACTGCGTCACCTGTTTAGGCCCAGACCACGACATACCTCGCTGTCGGTTTTGTGCCTTAACACCCGAACCATTCGTCATCAGACTCTCTTTGTTGCTAAATTCTTTTGCTCTCTATCTCCGTATTCTGAAATGGCTTTGGTAAGCCATCTGACTACCGACATTCCGAAAAAACATAAGGATAAAGACAGAGACAGACCGCATAGGTCCAAAGCTGCAGATGACGCTTCCGTTAAGCAAGTCACCAGTCTGCTGGTACTCGGAGAGGGGCTTTCACAGCCCCTGATGCCCGCTTCAGTGGATTCGCAGACCTTTACCGAGACCCATTCGGAGACCGGTATGCCGCGAGACTCTTCTTCAACTATGGAATCTGCGGATGTCTCTACCTTGGATGGGTCCGGAGCCGCTGTGCAGACACCGGCTTCTGAGTTAGATGTTCTTCATGTTTCACTGTGGCAGTCATCACATTTGGGTTATCTGCTTGCAGTAGCCCTCATTCGGCCTGATTAGCAAAGTCTTGGGTCTTGCGCCTGTTGCTGTCTCTTCTTCCGTGATGTCAGGTCGTCAGGGGTATAAAACATGCAGCCGACGCCATTACATCAGTCTTTCTTGCTGTGCGGTGCCCGAAGCAGAAGCAGTTCGCAAGTGCTGGTCGACCGACTCCTGAAATTTTCGTTTTCGAGTTTCAGAACTGAAGTCTTCAACTGAAAGCCAAGTACCCCATTGGAGAAACTTTTTCTTGCTCTAAACCGATGTCAGTAAAAGTAAATAATTGCATTTCTTGTGGAAAGCAAATACCTCATAAAGATTTTTAATTCGTACTGTATTCCTTGCCTAGGCCCTGACCACGACATACCTCGCTGTCAGTTTTGAGCCTTATTTAAACCACGAACTGTCCGTCGTCGGTATATTTTCGCTTCTAAATATTTTGGTGCTTGGTTCAATTATCCTGATATGTCATCGGTAAGCCATCCGACTACCGACATTCTGAAAAAAACGCAAAGATAAAGACAGAGACAGGCCGCCTAATCCAAAACTGCTGATGACGCTTCTCCTAAGCCAGTCACCAGTTCGCTGGTACTCAGTGAGGCGCTTTCGCAGCCCCTAATACCTGCTACTTCAGATACGCAGGCCTCTACTGAGACCCATTCGGAGTCCGGTATGCCACGAGATGCTTCAACTGTGGAACCTGCGGATGCTTCTACCTTGGATGGGTCCGGAGCTGCTGTGCAGGCACTGGCTTCTGAGGGTGTATTCAGGCCTACTGACTTGCATATTAAACCGACGCCATCTTCTTCTTCAAGGCCTAAAACTCAAACCATGCCTAGAAAACTGACGCCCAGACCGCAAGGTCAGGCCTCTATACCTAAAAAACAAATGATAAGAATGGCTGAAGACCTTATTCCTTTAATCAGGCGAGGCCAACCTTCCCCCTCTAGGAGACCTAGGTTTGCTTATGTTACTTCTGACCAGGATTCTGAAATTTCTGTCTCCTCTGATGACCAGGATTTACCCTCATCTACCTATGAGGATTCTAATGCTGAGGACTCTTATTCCCTCTGCTTCCCCCCCAGAGGACTTCTCTTTTGGTGAAACCTTGCATACTCTGAGAGCATTTTCGTTGGGAAAGTCAGGATTTCTCTGATTCTAAAAAGAGGCTTAGGGATTTTTTACTCCTGCCCCAGCACAGGCCTTTAGCTATACCTCCTGTACTAGACATTGTTGATGATGCCTTTTCTGAATCTAGCTTGGCCCCTGACTCTTTACCTCCTGCTCCCAGAAAACCTGATAGATATTACAGGGTGATGACTCTCACAAGTTCCTTTTCAAAAATCCTACTGCGGATCTTGAAACCATTTCACAAGGACCCAAGGGCATTAAAGCTACTACTGCCAAAAGTCCTATCCCCTCTGATAGAGACTCCAGGGTGCTGGATAGATGGGGGTAAGAAGGTATACACATGTTCATCATGTTACACTGCTGCAGTCATTACACTTGGGTTATCCTGCCGTAAGGTGGTCCCGCAGCCGGCCTGAGTTCCAAAGTCTTGGTCCGGTGTCGGTTGCTGTCGCCTCCTCCCTGACGTCAGTGCGCCAGGGATATATAAGATGCATCCGACGCCATTTTCTTCAGTCTTTCTTGCCGCGCGGTGCCCGAAGCAGAACCAGTTCGCAAGTGCCGGTCGGCCAACTCCTGAGATTTTCGAAGTCGAATTTCAGATCCGAAGTCTTCAATAAAGCTAAGTACCCCGTTGGGGAAACTTTTTTCTTGCCTCAGACCGATGTCAGAAAAAGTTAATAATTGTATTTCTTGTGGGAAGCAAATACCTTATAAGGACTTCCACTATTACTGTATTCCATGCCTAGGTCCTGATCACGACATCACTAGTTGTCGGTTTTGTGCTAGATTTAACAAACGCACTATAAAATGATGTTTTTATTTTGCTTTGCACTACTTTGGCCGAAGGTTATATTATATGATGTCGTCGGATCACCTGACGACCTCAGTACCGAAAAAACGCAAAGGCAAGGATAAAGACAGGCATCCGAGGTCCAACACTGATGACGAAACCTCTTCTAGGCCAGTCGCCGGTTCTCAGTGAGGCGCTTTCGCAGCCCCTGACACCCGCTACCTCAGAGACACAGGCCGCTGCCGACTCCCACGTGGAGACATCTAGGCCTCTGGAAACTCAAGGTATTGGGCCTAGGGAAACTAATCCCTCAGATGAGTCCGGAGCCACTGAGCAGGCATCGGCTTCTGAGGGTGTTTTCAGAGCTTCACAACTTACCTTTAAATCAACAGCCAAGACAAAGGTACCATTAAAGACAAAGAAACAAGTACAGCATTCTCCTGGACAGTCCTCCATGCCTAAGAAACAGATGCTTAAAATAGCCGAAGACCTCATTACTCTAATCAGGGATTCCCATCCCCCTCAAGAGAAAAGGCCTTGGCAGGATACAGACTATGACTCCTCTGATCAGGTTTCCATTTCCTCTGATTCCTCTTCAGACCAGGGATACCCCCCCCCCCCCCCCCCCCCCCATTAGGACTCTGATGCTGAAGAATCTATCCCTTCAGCCTCTCCTCCTGAGGATTACTCTTTTGGGGAAACTTTGCATACCATGAGGGAGCATTTCCATTGGGAAAGCCAGGATTATTCAGAATCCAAGAAAAGGCTCAGGTATTTCCTCTTATTGCCTCAACACAGGCCCCTGGCTATTCCGCCTGTGCTAGATATTGTGGATGATGTGTTCTCTGAATCCAGCTTGTCTCCTGACTCTTTGCCCCCTGCTCCAGCCAAGCCAGATAGGTATTATAGAGTCCCTGACTCTCACAAGTTTCTTTACAAAAACCCTTCTGCTGATCCAGAAACTATTTCCCAGGGTCCAAAAGGGGTTAAGACTTCCATTGCAAAAAATCCAGTACCCTCTGACAGGGATTCCTGAGCTTTGGATAGATGGGGGAAAAAAGTATACACTTCTGCAACTTTAGCAGTAAGGGCTTTAAATTGCCAGTTTCACATGCTTAAGTACCAACAGTATTTAATGGCTCAGTTAAAACAAAATGCTTGCAAGCTCAGAAGCTCCTGATTGTAAAGAAATGCAGGATTTATTGCATGCAGTTGAACAGGTGGGAAAACATACTCTGCAATGTGGTTTTGATTCTTTAGAGGCCACTTGTGGAGCCACAGTTACAGGTTCTGTGATTCGAAGACCTGCTTGGTTAAAAGAACAAAGTTTACCTGATCATGTTAAGGCAAAATTATTGGATGCTCCTTTGCAGCATGATTCTTTGTTTGATGTTAAGGCAGAAGTATTAAAGAAAATGGAGGATAAAGCTAAATCTATGTAAACAGTCAAGGATTTCTTACAGGTACAGCCACCTCGGTTTAGCAGAAATTGGCCTGCAAAGAATTGGTCCTTTCCAGTGTCAGACAGGCCACAGAGAGGCAGATACAGACGCCCAAGAGCCAGATCTCAACCCCAAGGCTCAGACAACGACAGTGGGGCACCTCAACCCCAAAAGGTGGTGAGGACAAGTCTCAACCTTACAGGAAACAGTCACAATGACTTTCCCCTTCGTACGCCAAGCACGTCCCTTCTGGAAGCCCCCTTGGGGGAAAACTAGCACTTTTTTCTCAAAACTGGCAATCACCCAAGACAAATGCGTCCTGAATATTGTGTCTCAAGGTTACAGATTCGACTTTCATACTTTACCAAGGTTAAAAGGAATGCCAGACCTGCCACAAAATCAATGGGGAGAGGCACAAAAACAAATTTCAGCCCTCATGGACATGAGAGCTATTCAAGAAGTACCACAACAGGAACAAGGACAAGGATTTTACTCAAGACTCTTCCTGGTCCCCAGAAAGGACAAGGCCTGGAGGCCCATACTAGATTGTTCAATTCTGAATACTTACCTGGATATTCCGAAATTCAAAATGTTGACATTACAGCAGCTTCTACCCATGCTGGGCAAGAAGGCTTGGCTTGTTACTCTGGACCTCAAAGAGGCATACCTGCATGTCCCTATCAGACAAAATTGCAGAAGATACCTCAGATTCAAAGCTGGTACAATGCACTACCAATTCTCTGCAATGCCCTTTGGCTTATCTACTGCGCCCAGGGTCTTCACAAAGTGCCTGGCACCAGTAATTGCATTTTGCAGACAAAAAGGAATTCAAATATATCCATACCTGGACGACTGCCTCATTCAAGCAGAGACAAAGGACATTCTTCTACAGCATCTGGCGTTTGTAAAAAGGTTGCTAATTTCTCTAGAGTACACAGTAAACGAAAAGAAGTCAAAACTAGTACCCTCGCAACAGATTATATTCCTGGGTGCCAGCTTAAATACAACGACCCAGATGGCTTACCTCACGCTAGACAAGCAAGTTCAACTAACTCAATATTTTCAATTGCTGGCAACAAAGTCCCATCTCCCTGCAAGAAAAATTCTGCAGGCCCTGGGATTCATGGCATCCTGCATACTACTAATACCATATGCCAGACTGCATATGAGGAAATTCCAATGGTACCTGAAAAGAGTTTGGACTCATAACTCTCACAGTTTAGAAGCAGTAATACCAATGATTCCCTGCCTCCAACAGGAGTTTCGATGGTGGGCACAGGCATGTCACCTAAACAAGGGTCAGCCTTTTACCCAACCCAGAGCCAGGCATACTCTAACAACAGATGCTTCGGATTACGCCTGGGGAGCGCACATGGCAGGAAAATGCATTCAGGGCAAGTGGACCACAGACCAGATGCATCTTCACATCAATCAAAAAGAGATGTTGGCTGTTCAAAATGCCCTAACAGCTTTCAAGGACCTTCTACATCCAGGACAATTACTACTAAAGACAGACAAAACCACAGTAATGTGGTACATAAACAAGCAAGGGAGCACTCATTCTTACCCCCTATGCAGGCAAGCCATGACCTTGTGGAACACAGCTCTAACGTATCAAGTTCACCTGCAAGCACAATTCCTGCCAGGAAAGAAAAATACTCTGGCAGACTATCTAAGCAGAAATATCATGGACCCTTACGAATGGAAATTGAATCCACAAATCTTCAGCATGGTAACGCAAAAGTGGGGATGCCCAGACATAGATCTTTTTGCGTCCCCACTGAATTGCCAACTACAACAATTCTGCACAAGGACTTATCACAAACAAGCATGGAAAGTGAATGCTCTTCTGTTCAGCTGGAAAAACCTAAAAGTTTATGGCTTCCCGCCACTGCCTCTCCTTTCAAAGGTACTCCTAAAAGCCAGACAAGAAAAACCAGAGATGATCCTGATTGCTCCAGACTGGCCACACCAGCACTGGTACCCTATCTTAAGGAACTTGGCTCAATGCCCACCATGGATTTTGCCTCAAATTCCACACCTTGTGACTCAGCAAAACAATCAGATCCTGCACGGTCAGCTCAAAACACTAAACCTGGCTGCATGGCAGATATATTAGTCAAACAGGCAACACCTCTCTCTAAAGCTGTTATGGATGTCATTTTGGAGGCCAGGAGGCCTAGAACCAGGAAAGCTTACTCAGAAAAATGGAAGAGATTCTGCACCTGGAACCAGGCTCAAAGCCTTGACCCTCTTGTTCCAGACATTCCTCAGATTTACAATACTTAACTGAGATGCTGGACAGAGGCTTATCATTCTCATCAATTAAAATCCACGCCGCTGCCATTTCAGCACATTATAACACGGGTCCTCCTTTACTCTCTCATCCCTTGCTAAAGCAGTACCTCGGAGGGGCTAAAAACATAAGACCGCCCCGGAGAGCACCAACACCAACTTGGGACCTCAATTTAGTTTTGGAAAAAGTGACCCTGCCACCTTTTGAGCCAGCCAATACAGCTGATCTAAAATTTTTATCATTGAAAACAGCTCTGCTCCTGGAAGTAACTTCAGCACGAAGAGTCTCAGAGCCACAGGCATTAATGGCAGTGGAACCTTTTATAATTTTTCATCAGGACAGGGTATCTTTAAGGACAAACCCTACCTTTATGCCAAAGGTGGTATCTAGTGTGGCTCTTAACCAAACCATCCATTTCCCAACTTTTTATCCAAACCCCCAGAATAAAGGGGAGAAACTTCTGCATTCTTTGGACATACACAGGCGGCTACGCTTCTACTTGGACAAAACAAAGGCTTTCAGGAAAACTGAGCAACTGTGTTTGTAGCATATGCTGCAGGATCACAGGGCAAGGCTATCTCCAAGCAGTCTATATCCAAATGGATAGGACACTGTATTCGGTACTGCTACACACAGCATGGAAAATCAGTCCCAAGTAACATTGGGCCACATTCCACCTGGGCAACAGCCACTTCAACAGCCTTTCTCAGAGGAGTTCACCTACCAAGGAAATTTTGGAGGCTGCAACTTGGAGTTCAGTGTACACCTTTACCAATCATTAACACCTGCCTCTTTACTCTAAATCCAGAGCAGGATTTGCCACTGCAGTTCTGCAGTGCCTCATAGCCCATCCTAACTCTTTATAGACCAGGCGCCCAACCTCAGCTTTGGGATTCTACCCAAGTGTAATGACTGCAGCAGTGTAACACGATGAACATAGTACAGATGTTCATCATGCATACAGCTGCAGTAATCACAGATGGGTTCTCTGCCGTCAGGCGGATCCTCAGTCGGCCGAATTCCAAAGTCTAGGTCCGGCATCGGTTGGTGTCGCTTTCTCTGCTGACGTCAGTGAGGCCAGAGTATATAAGACACAGCCGACGCCATGTTCTTCAGTCTTTTTTGCCGCGCGGTGCCCGAAGCAGAAGCAGTTCGCAAGTGCCAGTCGGCCAGCTCCTGAATTACAAAAAAATTGGAAACCGAAGTCTTCATTAAAGCTAAGTACCCCGTTGGGGAAACTTTTCTTGCCTCAGACCGATGTCAGAAAAAGTTAATAATTGTATTTCTTGTGGGAAGCAAATACCGCATAAGGATTTCCATTCCCTCTGCATATCTTGTTTAGGCCCAGACCACGACGTCTCGGGCTGTCGCTTTTGCGCTACTTTCAATAAACGCACTATTAAGCGTCGGGCGGAGTTCGCCCAACACTTTTTTGGTAAAACCTTTGATTATAAAATGTCGTCGGAGACTCCGACTACCGCTTTGTCCAAAAAACGCAAGGACAAGGACCGACACGCGAGGTCCGCAGTCCCCACCGACACCACGCCAATACCGTCTACACGTGGTCCGGTTCTCAGCGAGACGCCTTTGCAGTCCCTGACTACCGACGACACTCCTTTGGCGGTGTCCTCTGTACCCGAGACCGCAGGTACCTCGGCCCTTTCCCAGACTACAACCACCGAAGCCATTGCTAATGTTGAGCCTCCTAATGTGGACAGGTCCACTTCCACCCATGGTGTCTTTAGACCCTCATCTTCTTTTTCTGTTAAGGCCTTTACTAAATCCAAAGCAACCAAGCATCCCAAGAGGCCTGTTGCACATGGCCCTTCTCCAGGCCCCATGCCTAAAAAACGTATGCCTAAAATGGCTGAGGATTTAATTACTCTTATCAGGGGTTCTCAACCCCCTCCAGACAAGAGACCCAGAATGGAGGAAGATTCTCCCTCTTCTGATCAGGGCTCCATTTTATCAGAACATTCTGATGTAGAGGAACACTCTTACTCCCCTTTTGAAGATTCGGATGCAGAGCAGTCCATTCCTTCTGTATCTCCTCCTGAGGATTTTTCCTTTGGGGAAACCTTGCACACTTTGAGGGAACACTTCTATTGGGAAGGCCAAGACTTTTCCGATTCCAAGAAAAGACTTGGGGAATTTCTTTTGTTACCTCAACACAGACCTCTGGCGATACCTCCTGTTTTGGAGTTACTTGATGATGTTTACTCGGAGGCTTGCCTTAACCCGGATTCCCTGCCTCCTGCACCAGTCAAACCTGATAGGTACTACAGAGTTCCTAACTCCCACCAATTTCTCTACAAAAGCCATAATGCTGACCCTGAAACCATTTCTCAAGGCCCCAAGGGATTGAAGGCCTCTACTGCCAAGAATCCACTTCCTGCCGAAAGAGAGTCAAGATCCTTAGAAAGGTGGGGAAAAAAGGTATATACCTCGGCCACCCTAGCCATGAGGGCCTTAAATTGTCAGTTTCATATGCTTAAATATCAACAGTTCCTGTTATCACAATTAAGGAATAAAATGTCTCAACCTGAACAACCAGATTTGAAGGAGTTGCAGAATATGATGAATAGTGCAGAGCAAGTGGGTAAACACACCTTACAATGTGGCTATGATGCCCTAGAGGCCTCAAGTAGAGCGGCTGCTACAGGATCAGTCATTCGTAGACATGCCTGGCTTAGGGAACAAAGCTTGCCTGATCATGTGAAAGCTAAACTTCTAGATGCTCCTTTACAAAAGGATGTGCTGTTTGGTACTAATGCTGAGGAGATATTATGAAAAATGGAAGAAAAAGCCAAATCTATGCAAACTGTCAAAGCTTTTTTACAGGTCCAACCACCACGTTTTAGCAGAAATTGGCCTTCAAAAAACTGGTCCTTTCCAGCCACTGACAAGCCCCAAAGAGGTAGATACAGACACACAAGGGGCAGAGGGCAATCACAAGGATCATATAGAGGCCGACAATGGCAAACTCCAGCACCAAGAGGTGGCGAAGACAGTGCACAACAATACAGGAAACAAACCAAATGACACCCTCATTTCCATGCCAAGCAAGTCGGCACCTTTGGGAGGAAAGCTAGCACTATTTGCAAGAAATTGGCATATTGTCACAACAGACAAATGGATCCTGGACGTTATAAACAGAGGCTACAAATTTCAATTCCACACTCTTCCAAAAATGAGAGGCATGCCAAACCTGCCACACAATCAAAGGGCAGAGGCACAACTACAAATTTCAAAGCTCATAGGCATGAGAGCTATTCAAGAGGTACCTACTCACGAACAAGGTCAAGGTTTTTATTCCAGACTTTTTCTGGTACCAAGGAAAGGAACCGACTGGAGACCCATTTTGGACTTATCCACCCTAAACACATTTTTACTCGTACCAAAATTCAAGATGCTCACATTACAGCAACTTCTTCCCATGCTGGGCAAGGAGTTTTGGCTGGTAACATTGGACCTCAAGGAGGCATACCTGCATGTCCCAATCAGACAAAGCTGCAGAAGATACCTCAGATTTCTTGCAGGTTCAATCCACTATCAATTCTCTGCATTGCCCTTTGGCTTATCTACTGCGCCCAGAGTATTCACAAAGTACCTGGCATCAGTGATTGCCTACTGCAGACTTCAAGGGATACAAATTTACCCTTATTTAGACTGCCTGATCCAACCGGACAGCAAGCACATACTTCTGGAACATCTTTCCTATGTAACTCGGTTACTGCATTCTCTGGGATACACAATCAACAAAGAGAAATCCAGGCTAACACCATCTCAGAAAATAACTTTCCTGGGTGCCAACTTGGACACAAACACCCAGATGGCCTATCTTACGCCATAAAAACAGGGGCAACTAACTCAGTACTTCAAAATATTAGCAAAATGTACCAGGCTTACTGCAAGGAAAATCCTGCAGGCTCTGGGCTTCATGGCATCTTGCATTCTTTTACTCCCATATGCAAAGTTGCATATGAGGAAACTTCAATGGTACCTAAAAAAACATATGGTCTCAACACAGTCACAGTTTGGAAACAATAATACCAATAATTCCATGTTTGCAAAAGGAATTTCTATGGTGGGCCCAAGCATGTCAAGCAAACACAGGTCTCCCATTCTGCAAGCCTCAAGCAAATCAAGTCATCACAACAGACGCCTCAGATTACGCCTGGGGGGCACACATGACAGACAGGTGCATTCAGGGCAAATGGTCCCAAAAGGAAAAGCATCTTCACATCAATCAAAAAGAAATGCTAGCAGTAATAAATGCAATTACAGCTTTCAAGGACCTCCTGCATCCAGGACAATTACTGATAAGAACAGACAACACCACAGTAATGTGGTACATAAACAAACAAGGAGGAACACATTCATACCACTTGTGCAGACTAGCCATGACTCTTTGGAACTTGGCTCTGGAATGGCAAATCGAACTTCAAGCACAGTACTTGCCAGGATTGGAAAACACGCTGGCAGACAATCTAAGCAGAAATATGACAGATCCACACGAATGGAAGTTGTATCCTCAAGTGTTTACAGAGATAATGCAAGCGTGGGGGAGGCCAGACATAGATCTTTTTGCCTCCCACAGGAATCATCAGTTGGAAAAGTTTTGTTCAAGGACCTTTCATCCAAAGGCCTGGAGAGCGGACGCCCTTTCATTCAATTGGACAGCATGGACAGTTTACGCCTTCCCACCTCTGCCTCTTCTGCCCAAGGTGCTCTTGAAAGTAAGAGCGGACAGACCGAAGATGATACTGATTGCTCCGGATTGGCCAAGGCAACACTGGTATCCGCTCCTGAGGAGTCTAACACATACTCCTCCCTGGTCCCTACCTCTAATGCCGCTTCTGCTGACTCAGCACAGCTACAAAACTCTTCACAGTCAGCTGAAAACACTCAATCTTGCTGCATGGAAAATTCCTTAACACCACAACAGACCCTACTCTCCAAGGAGGTGCAGGATGTCATTTTGGAGGCCAGAAGACCATCTACTAGAAAGGCTTACACTGCCAAATGGAAACGGTTTTGCTCTTGGAATGAGAAAAAAGGCCAGGACCCTAGAAAACTGAATTTGCCTCAGATATTACAGTATCTTGCTGAGCTACTGAACAGTGGGCTTTCATTTTCTTCCATAAAAATCCATGCCTCAGCCATTTCTGCAGAATTCAACACGGATCCACCTTTATTTTCTCACCCACTCTTACAACAGTTCCTCAGAGGGGCTAAGAATATAAGACCACCAAGGAAACGACCAATACCAGCCTGGGATCTTAATTACATTCTGGAAAAATTAACATTGCCTCCTTTTGAACCAGCTGCATCAACAGATTTGCAATATTTGTCCTGGAAAACAGCCTTCCTTCTGGCCATCACTTCAGCTCGTAGGGTTTTTGAACTACAGGCCCTCATGGCGGTGCAGCCCTTCCTCATCTTCCATCAGGACAGGGTTTCCCTTCGTACCAACCCGTCATTTATGCCTAAAGTGGTATCCAGGGTAGCTTTAAACCAAGCCATACACTTACCTACCTTTTACCCCAATCCTCAAAACAAAGGGGAAAGGCTGCTACACTCTTTAGACATCCATAGGCAGCTACGTTATTATTTGGACAGAACAAAGTCCTTCAGGAAATCAGAACAACTTTTTGTGTCCTATGCTGTAGGGGCTCAAGGGAAGCCAGTGACCAAGCAGACAATTTCTAAGTGGATAGGCCACTGCATACGGTTCTGTTATTCTTATCATGGGAAATCTGTTCCCACAGGCATCAGATCCCACTCCACCAGGGCCACAGCTACCTTTACAGCCTTCCTCAGAGGAGTTCCTACCAAAGACATTTTGGAGGCAGCCACTTGGAGTTCTGTACATACCTTCACAAAACACTACCACCTGCCTTTATATTCCAAAACTAGAGCAGGCTTTGCCACTGCTGTGTTGCAGGACATTCTGGCTCATCCCAGTTCCACCTAGTACCTACCACCCTGTGTGTAGCTTTGCGACTCTACCCATCTGTGATTACTGCAGCTGTATGCACGATGAACATAGTACAGTTTTGTGTCTACCATAAATGTAGATGTTCGAGTGCTAATACAGCTGCAGTACAGGTTACCCTCCCGCCTTCCCCACTTCATACAACCTGACTGGGTTATCCTTCTATGGTTTATTTGCTTGCAACTACTGATTTTGGATTATATTGCATTGCATGTATATATATATATATATATATATATATATATGTATGTATATATATATAGATATATATATATATATATATATATATATATATATATATATATAATTTATATATTGCCTTCCTTCTGGGGGCACCTGACATCTGGGGCAAGAAAGACTGAAGAACATGGCGTCGGCTGTGTCTTATATACTCTGGCCTCACTGACGTCAGCAGAGAAAGCGACACCATCCGACGCCGGACCTAGACTTTGGAATTCGGCCGACCGAGGACCCGCCTGACGGCAGAGAACCCATCTGTGATTACTGCAGCTGTATTAGCACTCGAACATCTACATTTATGGTAGGTACAAAACTGTACTTTTTGTACCTACCATAAATGTAGATGTTCGAGTGTTCACACTGCTGCAGTCCAGGTTTCCTTCCCTCCATCCCCTCTGAACTAGCTGCACTTATCTATACCTTTCTATCCTATACAACCTTTGGGGTGTATTTGTTGGTAACTGAAGGTATTGTTTTTGCTGTATATTTTTGATTAGCAAAATATGTATTGCCTACCTACTTGGGGACACCTGACATCTGGGGTAAGAAAAACTGAAAAAAATGGCGTCTGATGCATCTTATATACCCCTGCACACTGACGTCAGGGAGGAGGCGACAGCAACCGATGCCGGACCAAGAGTTTGGAACTCAGGCCGGCTGTGGGACCGTCTGACGGCAGGATAACCCAAGTGTAATGACTGCAGCAGTGTGAACACTCGAACATCTATATTTATGGTAGGTACAAAACTGTACTTTCTGCAACTTTGGCCATTAGAGCCTTGAATTTCCAGTTTCATGTGTTAAAGTATCAGCAGCATATTATTGCATTGCTTAAACAGAAAATGATGTTGATTCCTGATTGTGCTGAAAATAAGGATTTACAGGATTTTAATGCATTCTCCTGAACAAGTTGGTAAACATACTTTGCACTGTGGTTTTGATACACTAGAGGCATCTTGCAGGGCTGCTATAACTGGGTCTGGACTTAGAAGGCATGCTTGACTTAAGGAACAATCCTTGCCAGATCATGTTAAAGTGAAATTACTGGACGCTCCCTTAAATCAGGACCGCCTGTTTGGCCACAAGGCAGAAGAAGTTCTTAAAAAGATGGAGGACAAAGCCAAATCTACTCAAACTGTTAAAGTTTTTTTTACAAGTACAACCTCCAAGATTTAGTATGCATTGGCCTTCTAAGAATTGGTCCTTTCCTGTCTCTTCCAGACCTTCTCAGTCCAAACCCAGATCCAGCAGAGCACCCAGGCTTCAGTCCCAGGGAACGCACGGGACTAAGCAGTGGGGGGCATCCACTTCCAAATCTGGGGGTAATAAAACTCCCCCCTATGGTAAACTGTCTCGGTGACTTCTTTTTAAAACTTCCAAGCACTTCTCAACTGTCTGCCCCTTTGGGGGGAAAGATTGCGCTTCATGCAAAGAACTGTGGACTCATTACCCAGGACAAATGGGTTTTAAATACAGTGCCCCAAGGATACAGATTTCACTTCCACACGTTACCAACTCCAAAAGGTTGGCCGGACCTACCTCCAATTCATTGGGCAGAGGCCCAAAAGCAAGTACTCTCTCTCTTAAGCATAGGGGGCTATTCAGTTGGTACCTGAAGTGGAAAATGGACAAGGTTTCTACTCGAGACTTTTCCTGGTACCCAGAAAAGACAATTCATGGTGTCCTGTCCTGGACCTGTCTACTCTAAACACCTTTTTGGTGATGCCAAAATTCAAGATTCTGACCCTTCACCAGTTGCTTCCTATTCTAGGCAAAGATGCCTGGTTGGCAACACTAGATTTACAGGAATTATACCTGCACATCCCAATCAGGGAATCTTGCAGAAGATACATACGCTTCAAAGCAGGCTACACGCATTATCGGTTCTCTGCACTGCCCTTTGGTTTGTCTACTGCGCCCAGGGTATTCACAAAGTGCCTAGCTTCAGTCATTTTATTTTGCAGGCAAAGAAATATTCAGATGTACCCATACCTGGACGATTGTCTAATTCAGGCAGAAAGCCAGGACATACTTTTGAAACATCTGGCCTTTGTACAAAGGGTGCTAACTTGTCTGGAGTACACCATAAACAAAAAGAAGTCACACCTGGTACCCTGTCAACAAATCATATTCCTGGGAGCAAGCTTGAATACAACTTCCCAGATGGCTTTCCTCACGCCAGAGAAACAAATTCATTTGACAACCTACTTCAAACAAGGGCCACAAAAACCCTTCTATCTGCAAGGCAAATACTACAAGCCTTGGGGTTTATGGCCTCCTGCATTCTTCTAATTCCATATGCAAGACTGCGTATGAGGAAACTACAATGGTATTTAAAAAGCCTACGGTGTCAACATTCTCAGGATCTAGAAGCTATGATTCCTGTCATACCTTGTCTACGCCTAGCGTTCCTTTTGTGGGCAGAGGCCTGCCACCAAAACAAGGGACTACCATTCACTCTACCACCTGCCGCCCAAACCATAACAACAGCCTCATCAGACTATGCATGGGGGGACTCCCCTGGCAGGGAATTGCATTCAGGGCAAATAGAACCCAAGTCAAATGCACCTGCATATCAATCAAAAAGAAATGTTAGCTGTACAGAATGCTCTGACAGCCTTCAAGGATCACATTCTTCCAGGACAGTTAATGGTAAAGGCAGACAACACCACTGTTATGTGGTACATAAAGTAGCAGGGGGGTATGCATTCTTACCCCCCTCTGCAGACTAGCCATGGCATTGTGGAACACAGCCTTCAGCTACCAAGTGCATTTACAGGCTCAATTCCTGCCAGGGAAACTAAATTCACTGGCAGACAAACTAAGCAGAAACCTCATGGACCCACACGAGTGGAAACTGGAACCAAGGATTTTCAACATGTTGACAAGCAAATGGGGGAGGTCAGATCTGGACCGGTTTGCCTCCCCCCAGAACTATCAGTTGGGCAAATTTTGCACAAGGACTCCCCACAGACAAGCTTGGAAAGTGGATGCTCTGTCCTTCAGCTGGAAAAACCTATCAGTTTATGCCTTTCCTCCTCTGCCTCTGCTCTCCAAGGTACTACTAAAGATCAAGCAAGACATACCAAGGACGATTTTGATTGCACCAGACTGGCCACCCCTCAGCCATTTTAGCTCATTGTAACACAGGACCTCCCCTCTTCTCCCATCTACTGCTGAAGCAGTTCCCTAGAGGGGCCAAAAATTTAAGACCACCCAGGAGAGCTCCAACTCCAGCCTGGGACCTTAACTTTGCATTGAATAAGCTCACCCTTCCTCCTTTCGAGGTAGCTGCTACTGCAGATTTAAAATTCCTTTCTTGGAAAACAGCTTTCCTTTTAGCAATCACTTCAGCAAGAAGGGTATCTGAATTACAGGCCCTTATGGTAGTGGAGCCTTTCATCATCTTTCATGCAGACAGAGTGTCCCTCAGGACCAATCCCTCTTTCATCCCAAGGTGGTATCCAGTGGGGCCCTTAATCAATCCATTCATTTGCCAACGTTCTTTCCTAATCCACAGAACAAAGGGGAACGGATACTGCACTCCTTAGATGTGCACAGACAACTTAGACTCTACTTGGACAGGACTAAACCTCAAAGGAAAGCAGAACAACTGCTGGTGGCATTTGCTGCAGGGACAGAGGGAAAGGCTATTTCAAAGCAAACCATTTCTAAATGGATAGGCCATTGCATTCATTTCTGCTATAAGCACCATGGAAAACCTATCCCACAGGGGATCAGACCCCATTCAACCAGGGCTGCATCTACCTCTACAGCCTTTCTCAGAGGATACCTACCAGGGAATCCTGGAAGCGGCTACCTGGAGTTCTGTACATATTTTCACCAAGCATTACCATTTGCCAATTTTCTCAAAATCCAGAGCTGGCTTTGCCACTGCAGTCTTGCAGGGCCTTATAGCTGGTCCTAATGCTATCTAAATTCCTCCTCCCATACTTAGCTTTGGGAATCTACCCAAATGTGATGACTGCAACAGTGAAACATGAAGAACATAGTACAGATGTTCATCGTGCATACAGCTGCAGTAATCACAGATGGGTTCTCTGCCGTCAGGCGGGTCCTCGGTCGGCCGAATTCCAAAGTCTAGGTCCGGCGTCGGTTGTTGTCGCTTTCTCTCCTGACGTCAGTGAGGCCGGAGTATATAAGACACAGCCGACTCCATGTTCTTCAGTCTTTTTTGCCGCGCGGTGCCCGAAGCAGAAGCAGTTCGCAAGTGCCGGTCGGCCAGCTCCTGAATTACGAAAAATTGGAAACCGAAGTCTTCATTAAAGCTAAGTACCCCGTTGGGGAAACTTTTCTTGCCTCAGACCGATGTAAGAAAAAGTTAATAATTGTATTTCTTGTGGGAAGCAAATACCGCATAAGGATTTCCATTCCCTTTGCATACCTTGTTTAGGCCCAGACCACGATGTCTCGGGCTGTCGCTTTTGCGCTACTTTCAATAAACGCACTATTAAGCGTCGGGCGGAGGTCGCCCAGCACTTTTTTGGTAAAGAATTTGATTATAAAATGTCGTCGGAGACTCCGACTACCGTTTTGTCCAAAAAACCTCTTGTTTTGGACATACTTGATGATGTTTATTCGGAAGCTTGCCTTAACCCGGATTCCCTGCCTCCTGCACCAGTCAAACCTGATAGGTACTGCAGAGTTCCTAACTCTCACCAATTTCTCTACAAAAGCTATAATGCTGACCCTGAAACCATTTCTCAAGGCCCCAAGGGATTGAAGGCCTCTACTGCTAAGAATCCACTTCCTGCCGAAAGAGAATCAAGATCCTTAGAAAGGTGGGGAAAAAAGGTATATACCTCGGCCACCCTAGCCATGAGGGCCTTAAATTGTCAGTTTCATATGCTTAAATATCAACAGTTCCTGTTATCACAATTAAGGAATAAAATGTCTCAACCTGAACAACCAGATTTGAAGGAGTTGCAGAATATGATGAATAGTGCAGAGCAAGTGGGTAAACACACCTTACAATGTGGCTATGATGCCTTAGAGGCCTCAAGTAGAGCTGCTGCTACAGGATCAGTCATTCGTAGACATGCCTGGCTTAGGGAACAAAGCTTGCCTGATCATGTGAAAGCTAAACTTCTAGATGCTCCTTTACAAAAGGATGTGCTGTTTGGTACTAATGCTGAGGAGATATTACGGAAAATGGAAGAAAAAGCCAAATCTATGCAAACTGTCAAAGCTTTTCTACAGGTACAACCACCACGTTTTAGCAGAAATTGGCCTTCAAAAAACTGGTCCTTTCCAGCCACTGACAAGCACCAAAGAGGTAGATACAGACGCAAGGGCAGAGGGCAATCACAAGGATCATATAGAGGCCGACAATGGCAAACTCCAGCACCAAGAGGTGGCGAAGACAGTGCACAACAATACAGGAAGCAAACCCAATGACTCCCTCATTTCCATGCCAAGCAAGTCTCAGCTGGCAGCACCTTTGGGAGGAAAGCTGGCATTATTTGCAAGAAATTGGCATATTGTCACAACAGACGAATGGATCCTGGACGTTATAAACAGAGGCTATAAATTTCAATTCCACACTCTTCCAAAAATGAGAGGCATGCCAAACCTGCCACACAATCAAAGGGCAGAGGCACAACTACAAATTTCAAAGCTCATAGGCATGAGAGCTATTCAAGAGGTACCTACTCATGAACAGGGTCAAGGTTTTTATTCCAGACTTTTTCTGGTACCAAGGAAAGGAACCGACTGGAGACCCATTTTGGACTTATCCATCCTAAACACATTTTTGCTCGTACCAAAATTCAAGATGCTCACATTACAGCAACTTCTTCCCATGCTGGGCAAGGAGTTTTGGCTGGTAACATTGGACCTCAAGGAGGCATACCTGCATGTCCCAATCAGACAAAGCTGCAGAAGATACCTCAGATTTCTTGCAGGTTCAATCCACTATCAATTCTCTGCATTGCCCTTTGGCTTATCTACTGCGCCCAGAGTATTCACAAAATGCCTGGCATCAGTGATTGCCTACTGCAGACTTCAAGGGATACAAATTTACCCTTATTTGGACGACTGCCTGATCCAAGCGGACAGCAAGCACATACTTCTGGAACATCTGGCCTATGTAACACGGTTACTGCATTCTTTTGGATACACAATCAACAAAGAGAAATCCAGGCTAATACCATCTCAGAAAATAACCTTCCTGGGTGCCAACTTGGACACAAACACCCAAATGGCCTACCTTACGCCAGAAAAACAGGGGCAACTAACTCAGTACTTCAAAATACTGCAAAATGTACCAGGCTTACTGCAAGGAAAATCCTGCAGGCTCTGGGCTTCATGGCATCTTGCATTCTTTTAATCCCATGTGCAAAGTTGCATATGAGGAAACTTCAATGGTACCTAAAAAACCTATGGTCTCAACACAGTCACAGTTTGGAAACAATAATACCAGTAATTCCATGTTTGCAAAAGGAATTTCTATGGTGGGCCCAGGCATGTCAAGCAAACACAGGTCTTCCATTCTGCAAGCCTCAAGCAAATCAAGTCAGCACAACAGACGCCTCAGATTACGCCTGGGGGGCGCACATGACAGACAAGTGCATTCAGGGCAAATGGTCCCAAAAGGAAAAGCACCTTCACATCAATCAAAAGGAAATGCTAGCAGTAATAAATGCAATTACAGCTTTCAAGGACCTCCTGCATCCAGGACAATTACTGATAAGAACAGACAACACCACAGTAATGTGGTACATAAACAAACAAGGAGGAACACATTCATACCCCTTGTGCAGACTAGCCATGACTCTTTGGAACTTGGCTCTGGAATGGCAAATCGAACTTCAAGCACAGTACTTGCCAGGATTGGAAAACACACTGGCAGACAATCTCAGCAGAAATATGACAGATCCACACGAATGGAAGTTGCATCCTCAGGTGTTTACAGAGATAATCCAAGCGTGGGGGAGGCCAGACATAGATCTTTTTGCCTCCCACAGGAACCATCAATTGTAAAAGTTTTTTCGAGGACCTTTCATCCAAAGGCCTGGAGAGTGGACGCCCTTTCGTTCAGTTGGACAGCATGGACAGTTTACACTTTTCCCACCTCTGCCTCTACTTCCCAAGGTGCTCCTGAAAACAAGAGCGGACAGACCGAAGATGATACTGATTGCTCCGGATTGGCCAAGGCAACACTGGTATCCGCTCCTGAGGAGCCTAACACATACTCCTCCCTGGTCCCTACCTCTAATGCCTCTTTTGCTGACTCAGCACAGCTACAAAACTCTTCACAGTCAGCTGAAAACACTCAATCTCGCTGCATGGAAAATTCCTTAACACCACAACAGACCCTACTCTCCAAGGAGGTGCAGGATGTCATTTTGGAGGCCAGAAGGCCATCTACTAGAAAGGCTTACTCCGCAAAATGGAAACGGTTTTGCTCTTGGAATGAGAAAAAAGGCCAGGACCCTAGAAAACTGAATTTGCCTCAGGTATTACAGTATCTAGCTGAGCTGCTGAACAGTGGACTCTCATTTTCTTCCATAAAAATCCATGCCTCAGCCATTTCTGCAGAATTCAACACGGATCCTCCCTTATTTTCTCACCCACTCTTACGACAGTTCCTCAGAGGGGCTAAGAATATAAGACCACCAAGGAAACAACCAATACCAGCCTGGGATCTTAATTACATTCTAGAAAAATTAACATTGCCTCCTTTTGAACCAGCTGCCTCAACGGATTTGCAATATTTGTCCTGGAAAACAGCCTTCCTTCTGGCCATCACTTCAGCTCGTAGGGTTTTTGAACTACAGGCCCTCATGGCGGTACAGCTCTTCCTCATCTTCCATCAGGACAGGGTTTCCCTTCGTACCAACCCGTCATTTATGCCTAAAGTGGTATCCAGGGTAGCTTTAAACCAAGCCATACACTTACCTACCTTTTACCCCAATCCTCAAAACAAAGGGGAAAGGCTGCTACACTCCTTAGACCTCCATAGGCAGCTACGTTATTATTTGGACAGAACAAAGTCCTTCAGGAAATCAGAACAACATTTTGTGTCCTATGCTGTAGGGGCCCAAGGGAAGCCAGTTACCAAGCAGACAATTTCAAAGTGGATAGGCCACTGCATACGGTTTTGTTATTCATATCATGGGAAATTTGTTCCCACAGGCATCAGATCCCACTCCACCAGGGCCACAGCTACCTCTACAGCCTTCCTCAGAGGAATTCCTACCAAAGATATTTTGGAGGCAGCCACTTGGAGTTCTGTACATACCTTCACAAAACACTACCACCTGCCTTTATATTCCATAACTAGAGCAGGCTTTGCCACTGCTGTGTTGCAGGGCATTCTGGCTCATCCCAGTTCCACCTAGTACCTACCACCCTGTGCGTAGCTTTGGGACTCTACCCATCTGTGATTACTGCAGCTGTATGCACGATGAACATAGTACAGTTTTGTACCTACCATAAATGTAGATGTTCAAGTGCTAATACAGCTGCAGTACAGGTTACCCTCCCTCCTTCCCCACTTGGTAAAGACATGGGGCCTAACCCCCTCTTCATACAACCTGACTGGGTTATCCTTCTATGGTTTATTTGCTTGCAACTACTGATTTTTTATTATATTGCATTGCATGTGTATATATATATATATATATATATATATATATATATATATATATATAAATATATATATATATATATATATATATATATATATATATATATATATATATATATATATATATATATATATATATATATATATATGTATATATATATATATATATATATATATATATATAATTTATATGTATATATATATAATTTATGTATTTCCTTCCTTCTGGGGGCACCTGACATCTGGGGCAAGAAAGACTGAAGAACATGGCGTCGGCTGTGTCTTATATACTCCGGCCTCACTGACGTCAGGAGAGAAAGCGACGACAACCGACGCCGGACCTAGACTTTGGAATTCGGCCGACCGAGGACCCGCCTGATGGCAGAGAACCCATCTGTGATTACTGCAGCTGTATTAGCACTTTAACATCTACATTTATGGTAGGTACAAAACTGTACTTTGTGTACACTTACCATAAATGTAGATGTTCAAGTGTATTCACTGTTGCAGTCCTGGTTACCCTCCCTCCAGCCCCCTGACTTCTTTTGGCTATACTTCTCTCCTTTACTATGTTGAAAAGCTTTTTGGTGTATTTGCTTTTTTGTTGGAGGTATAACCTTGTATATTTATAGATTTAATTGCTTCCCGTTAGGGGAACACCTGCCATCTGGGGTAAGAAAAACTGATGTAATGGCGTCGGCTGCATGTTTTATACCCCTGACGACCTGACATCACGGAAGAGAAAGCATCCGACGCAGGACCCGAGACTTTGTTAATCAGGCCGACTGAGGGCTACTGCAAGTAGATAACCCCAATGTGATGACTGCAACAGTGAATACACTCGAACATCTGCATTTATGGTAAGTGTACACGGTTTACTATTGAAATATCGAACGGCACTACATCGACTGTGCTATAGTCGAACACGGAAGTTCGAAAATAGTAATGTCGACGACAAAAAAACAATCTAGGAATGGTTTTAACATGGGCGAGGTTAGGTGTTCAGTATTATTCAGAACTACAAACATCTCCCCTACCTCACCCCATGTTAAAACACAGTCCTAGATTGTTTTTTTTTGTGGTCGACATTATTATTTTGTTCGACTATAGTACAGTCGATGTAGTGCCGTTCGACATTTCAGTAGTAAGCCGTGTACACAACTGTACTTTCTTGACTCAAACCGATGACTTTTTTAACCAAAACTACCGGGTTTCTTAGGCCCAGAGTACACACTACACGTAGAAAACCGACGACCAAAGCACATGCACCTGCTCCCATGCCACAAAAACAAATGCTTAGAATGGCAGAAGACTTTATTATGCTGATTAGGGGAAGTCAACCTTCCCCTGCTAAGAGAGAAAGAGACCAGTCCCCTACAGCTTCTACAGACCAGGAGTCAGATGACTGAGATTTCTGATTATGAAGACATGCCTTTATCTGCTTATGAGGATTCAGATGCAGATTAATCCATTCCCTCTGCCTCCCCATCAGAGGATTTTTCTTTTGGTAAAACCTTGCATACCTTAAGAGAGCATTTCCGCTTTGAATGCCAAGACTTTCCTCAGTCCAAAAAGAGACTCAGAGAATTCCTAGAGTTGCCTCAGCACAGGCCTTTAGCAATACCCCGTCTTGGATGTTGATGATGTTTTTATGGAATCCAGTCTTACTCCTGACACTTTATCTCCTGCCCCTAAGAAACCAGACAGGTACTGCAGAGTAAAGTACCTGACACTCACAAATTTAGTTTCAAGAATCCTACTGCTGACCCAGAGATCATTTCCCAGGGGGCTAAAGGTATCAAGGCTACTACAGCCAAGAATCCCACCCCTTCAGACAAGGATTCCAAAGCTTTGGACAGATTGGGTAACAAGTTATATACCTCTGCAGCTCTTGCTTTAGGGCATTGAATTATCAGTTTCACATGCTGAAGTACCAGCCACATAATATGGAACTTATTAAAGAAAAAGTGGCAGCCTTTACAGACTCTGCAAAAAATAAAGAATTGCAGGAGCTTATGCACTCTGCAAGCCAAGTCAGTAAGCATACTTTGCAGTGTGGCTTTGATGCCCTCAAAGTATCTTGCCAGGTAGCAGTGACTAGATCTGTACTGAGAAGACCTGCTTGGCTCAAGGAGCAGACCTTGCCAGACCATGTCTAATCAAAGTTATTAGACGCTGCTTTGAACAAGGACAGTTTGTTTGACACCAAAGCAGAAGAGGTTATTAAGATGGAAGAAAAAGCTAAGTCTATGCAGACTGTTAAAGAATTCTTACAAGTGCAACCCCCTAGATTCAGTAGGCATTGCCCTTCCAAACACTGGTCCTTTCCAGCCACCTCCAGGCCTTCTCAAACCAGACCCAGGGGAAACAGATCACCCAGACTACAGTCTCAGGGTATGCATAGATCTAATCAGTGGAGTGCCCCCAACCCTAAAGCCAGGGAGTGGTAAGCCACCTTCTTAAGGAAAAAAAACTCACAATGACTTCTTTACTCCACTCCCCAGCCCTGCCCAATTGCTTGTGCCCCTAGGAGGAAAACTTGCCCTTCATGCAAAAAATTGGATGTCCATCACACAGGACCGGTGGGTCCTCAGCATTGTATCCCAGGGTTACAAATTTTATTTCCAGTCACTGCCAACCCCAAGCGGGTTTCCAGACCTTCCTGCAAACCATTGGGCAGAGGCTCAAAGCTAAGTAGCTTCCCTGCTCAATATCAGAGCTATTCAGCCGGGACTAGTAGAACAGAGAAGGGTCAAGGATTCTACTCCACACCTCTTCCTGGTACCCAGGAAATAGGGCTCTTGGCGCACAATCCGGGATCTTTCAATTCTGAACACCTTCGTGGTGGTACCAAAACTCAAAATGCTTACCCTGCAACAGCTTCTTCCTGTGCTAGCCAAGGATGCCTGGTTAGTCACCCTAGACTTAAAAGAAACCTATCTGTACATCCCCATAAGGGAGTCATGCAGAAAGTACCTGCGTTTCAGGGCAGGATCTATGCATTATCAGTTCTCTGCACTTCCCTTTGGCTTATCTTCTGCACCCCGAGTTTTCACAAAATGCCTGGCTCCATCCATTGCATACTGCAGGCAGAGAAATATTCAAATTTTCCCGTACTTGGACGACTGCGGATAGTCAGGAATTGCTGTTGTAGCACCTGACATTTGTGAAACACCTTCTCCCTTCCTTGGGGTACATCATCAACGAAAAGAAATCAAAACTGGTACCCAGTCAAAAGATTATATTCCTGGGAGCAAGCTTGGCCACAACATCCCAGATGGCATTCCTCACTTCAGAAAAACAAGTCTGACAGCCTACTTCAAACAAATGACCACCAAAACCCAGCTATCCGCAGGAAAAATAATGCAGGCCTTAGAGTTCATGGTCTCGTGTATACTGCTAATTCTACATGCAAGACTGCATATGAGGAAACTTCAGTGGTACTTAAAAAGTCTTTGGTG
The DNA here is from genome assembly GCF_019279795.1 of Protopterus annectens. Classification (NCBI taxonomy): domain Eukaryota; kingdom Metazoa; phylum Chordata; order Ceratodontiformes; family Protopteridae; genus Protopterus; species Protopterus annectens. The sequence goes on from NC_056727.1 coordinate 128,869,305, forward strand.
CCAACATTCTCAGGACCTGGAAACAGTCATTCCTATCATACCCTGTCTAAGGACAGAGTTCCTTTGGTGGGCAGAAGCATGCTTTCACAAGGGACTGCCCCTTTTCTCAACCCCACGCCGTCCAGACCCTAGCCACAGACGCATCTGACTATGCCTGGGGGAGCACACATGGACAGCAAATGCATACAGGGCCACTGGAGCCCAAGTCAGATTCATCTGCACATCAACCAAAAAGAGATGCTAGCTGTACAGAATGCCCTGACAGCTTTCAGATCCCTACTCTTTCGAGATCCCTACTCTATCCAAGACAACTGGTAATAAAAACAGACAGCACTACAGTTATGTGGTACATCAACAAGCGGGGGGAACCCACTCTGCAGGTTAGCCATGGCCCTGTGGCACACGGCCTTGGACATGCAAGTCCATCTGCAAGCTCAATTCCTGCCAGGCAAACAAAACTCACTGGCCAACAATTTGAGTAATAATCTTCTAGACCCACACTAGTGGCAATTGGAGCCCAGCATCTTCAACTTTCTGATTCAGTAATGAGGGCCCCAGAGGTGGATCTCTTTGCCTCCCCCTACAACCACCAGCTCAGCACATTCTGCACTAGGAATCCTCACAGCAGGGCCTGTAAAGTGGATGCCTTATCTTTTTTCAGTGGGTAAATTTCTCAATCTATGCCTTTCCCCCTTCTCTCAAGAGTATTACTCAAGATAAGACAGGACAGACCAAGGACAATTCTGATTACCTTGGACTGGCCATGCCAGCACTGTTACCCACTCCTGCACAGCCTATCACCGGTGCCACCCTGGCACCTACACCAGAACCCAACCCTGCTGTCTCAGCAGAAGGGACAGATTTTGCATCCACAACTGCAATCCCTAAATTTTGCAGCCTGGCTTATTCCCTGAATTCTCTCCCAGCAACCCTAAGCAAGCAGATGCTGGACGTCATTCTTGAAGCCAGAAGACCCAGTACAAGAAAGTGGAAATGGTTCTGCTCCTGAATTCTATCTAAAGGAGAGGACACAACTCTGTCCTCCCTACCTCTAATCCTGGATTACTTAGCAGATCTACTCCACAAAGGCCTGTCCTCCTCCTCCATTAAGATACATGCCTCAGCCGTTTCGGCTCATTGCAGCACTGAGCAACCTCTCTTCTCGCACCCTCTTATCAAACAGTTCCTGAGAAGGGCAAACAATTTAAGGCCACCAAGGAGTGCTCCCACTCCTGCTTGGGACCTTAACTTTGTACTGGAAAAGCTCACGCTTCCCCCTTTGAATCTACTGCATCAGCAGACTTAAAATTCCTCTCTTGGAAAACAGCCTTACTTCTGGCCATCACTTTAGCTAGAAGAGTGTCTGAGCCACAAGCATTTATGGCTGTGGAACCATTCATTATTTTCCATGCTGACAGGGTTTCCCTCAGGACTAACCCTTCCTTCATGCCTAAAGTGGTGTCCAGTGTGGCTCTCAACCAATCCATCCATTTGCCAACTTTCTTCCCTAATCCTCAAAGTAATGGGGAAAGGATCCTGCACTCCTTGGACGTGCACAGAGACAGCTCAGATTCTACCTTGATAGGACTAAGCCCTTCAGAAAGTCTGACCAGTTACTAGTCAGCTTTGCAACAGGAGCAGAGGACAAGGCCATTTCAAAACAAACAATTTCCAAATGGATAGCACACTGCATCCATTTCAGCTACAAGCACCATGCGAAAGCAACCCCTCAGGTGGTCAGAACACATTCCACTAGGGCAACATCTACCTCTACAGCATTTCTCAGGGGTGTCCCTACCAGGGACATCCTGGAAGCTGCTACCTGGAGTTCAGTACACACCTTCACCAAACATTACCACCTGCCTATCTTTTCCAAATCCAGGGCAGGTTTCACAACACCTGTCCTGCAAGGCATACTAGCCAGCCCTAACTCTTCTTGACTGCCTCCACCTTTCTTCAGCTTTGGGAATCCACCCAAGTGTGATGACTGCAACAGTGAAACACGAAGAACATAGTACAGTTACCATAAATGTAGATGGTCGAGTGTATTCACTGTTGCAGTCCTTGTTTCCCTCCCTCCAGCCCCCTGATTTTTCTCTCTCTCTCTCTCTCCTCTCTATGGCTATTACTCACCCCTTTCAGGGTATTCGTATTGGTATTTACTTTTTACTGGTGGTGTTTTCCCCACCATTACTTTGCTCCCTATTTGTGGAGTTCCTGACATTTGGGGCAAGAAAAACTGATGTAATGGCGTCGGCTGCCTGTTTTTATACCCCTGACGACTTGATGCCAATCCTGGAGCTACAGCATCCGATGCAGAAATACTAAGTCTCTGGTATTCGGGCCGACAGAGTTACCTGCAGGCAGATAATCCAAGTGTGATGACTGCAACAGTGAATACTCTCGAACATCTACATTTATGGTAAGTGTACACAACAGTACTTTTCAAGAAGCAGATGAACGTGTGTATCCCAGGAACAAGCCAGAAAAGGGTTTTATTCAAGATTGTTCCTAGTACCCAGGAAAGAGGGCTCCTGGCACCCTATTCTGGATCTATCCACATTAAATCTTTCCCTGCAAGTGCCAAAATTCGAAATGCTTACACTCCAAAAACACTTACTCATAGTGACCCCAAATGCCTGGCTAATCACCCTGGACCTAAAAGATGCCTACTTCCATATCCGTATAAGGGAGTCCTGCAGAAGGTTCCTCTGCTTCAGGGCAGGCTCACAACTCTTTAAGTTCTCTGCTCTGCCATTTGGCTTATCTACTGCTCCCAGGGCTTTCACCAAAATGTCTGGCCCCTGTCATTGTCTTCTGCAGGCAGAAATACATTCAAATTTACCCTTATGTGGATGACTGTCTCATCCAGACAGACAGCAGGGAAAAGGTCCTGCAAGACCTCAACTTTGTCCAAACACTCTTCATCTCTCCGGCATTTAACATCAGCAAGAAAAAATTCCATTTCCAGCCCACCAGACAGATCACCTTGGGATGTCTCCTGGACACATCCACCCAAAGAGCCTTCCTCTCTCCAGAAAAACAAAGTTTCCTGCCCCAATACTTCTCGCAGTTGGCTTACAGAACACACCTCCCAACAAGGAAGTTCCTTCAAGCTTTGGGGTACATGGCATCCTGCATCCTATTGGTGCCAGGGTGCCCTTGGCCAGACTACACATGAGAAAACTACAATAGTACCTAAGAAACCTGTGGTGCCAGCACTCAGTCTCTGGAGCTGCAGCTGCCTCTGATTCCCTGCTTAAGAGAGGAAACTCCTATGGTGGGCAGAAGTCTGCACCCAGAACAAAGGCCTACCTTTTCAAATTCTTCCCCATGGTCAGACCGTCATCACAGATGCCTTAGACAAAGTCTGGGGGACACACTTAGGAGACATGTTCATGCAAGGCACTTGGGACCTCAGGGAACTAAACCTACAGGTCAGCCTAAAGGAAATGATGGCAGTACTCAGGGCTGTCACAGCCTTCCGTTGCCATCTGAAACCAGCGGTGTCCTTATCAAAACAGACAATGTTACAGTCATGTGGTACATCAACAAGCAGGGGGGAACACACTCCTGTCTGCTTTGTCGCCTAGCCATGCTTCTCTGGCAGACTGCATCGATGATGAGCCCTCACCTGACAGCCCAGTACATCCTGAAGGAGCACAATACCCTAGCAGACCACCTCAGCAGAAGTGTCCTGGACCCCCACAAATGGCAGCTTCGGAGGGAAACCTTCCTCTGCATCTCCAAAACTTGGGGGACCCCAGAGGTAGACCTCTTTGCATCCATAGACAACAGGCAGTTAGACATGTTTGGCACCAGGGAGTTCCAACCAGAAGCCTGGAAAGTGGATGCTCTCTCCTTCCACTGGTGCAACCGGTTTGTCTACGCTTTCCCCCCTTGCCAGTGATCCCAAGGATACTGCTAAAGATCAGGGAGGAAGGGCCAAGAGCTATACTAATTGCACCAAATTGGTGCAGGCAACATTGGTACTTTTTGCTACTCAGCCTAACCAAGGAGCCTCCCAGGAATGTGCCCCTCACAGAAGGACTTCTAACCCAGGAAAAAGGGTCAGTACTGCATCCCAGAGTGCAAATTCTCAACATATCCACATGGTTTATACCCCAAAGGTGGATACCAACCCTCTTGTTGAGGAAGCAGGTCCTGGATATAATTAAGGAGGCCAGGAGGCCCAGCAACAGGAAGTCATACTCTGAAAAATGGAAAAGATTCAATGCTTGGTGCCAAACTAAGGCTAACAGCAGCTGCTTTGCATCTCTGTCTCTCTCTCTGATTTTCGACTACCTGGTGGAGAGTGCAAAAAGGATAATCTTACTCTTCCATCAAAATTCATGCTTCAGCTGTGTCTGTCCATACAGGGCAGCATTTGTTCTCCCACCCCCTGCTAAAACAATTCCTTAGAGGGGTATCTCACATCAGGCCACCCACCCCTGCCTAGGACTGGAATTATGTCTGGGAAAAATTGACCTTACCTTCCTTTGGAGCATCTGCCTCAGCAGAGGTAAAACACCTCTCTTGGAAGACGGCCTTCCTGCTGGCCATAATTTCAGCTAGTAGGGTTTCCGAGCTGCAGGCACTCATGGCCATTGAACCCTTCATTATCTTCCATGTAGACAGGGTGTCTCTTAGAACTAACCCCTCCTTTATGTCTAAGGTTGTGTCTGACGTAACATTGAATCGGGGTATACCTCTTCCCACCTTCTTTCCTAATCCTCAGAATGGGGGGGAGGGGTTCCTTCATTCACTAGATGTGCTCAGACAACTTGGGTACTATCTGGATAGAACCAAGTCTCTCAGAAAGACTGACCAGCTTCTGGTCAGCTTCACCCCAGGGGCAGAGGGGAAACCTATTACCAAGCAGACCATTTCTAAATGGATATCCAACTGTATCCATTTCTGCTACCACTTACATGGGAAAATTCCTCCCAATCCAGTCCGAAGCCACTCCACAAGGGCAGCATATACTTGCACAGCCTTCCTCAGAGGAGTCACTACCAAGGACATCCTAGAAGCTGCCACGTGGACGTCCGTCCACACCTTCACCAGGCAACTACCATTTACCTATTTTCTCCGAAACCCGGGCATGCTTTGCCTCTGCAGTCCTGCAGGGCATGCAAGGCCCTACTTAGAACAGTACAACCCTGTTCTACTATTCCTTCCCTTCTACTATCCACCCTACCTTCAGCTTTGGGAATCTTCCTACAAGTGATGACTGCAACAGTGAAATACGAAGAACATAGTACAGTTGTGTACACTTACTATAAATGTAGATGTTCAAGTGTATTCACTGTTGCAGTCCTGTTTTCCCTCCCTCCTTCCCCTCTATTTCTCTCTTGATGTCCTTCATGGATGCATCTGCAGTCATAACAAGTGGGTTGTCCTGTCGTCAGGCAGCCCTGCAGTCGGCCGGATTCCAAAGTCCGGGTCCTGCTTCGGCTGATGTCGCACTCCACCCGACGTCATCTCTGTTGGTCTTCGGGTATAAAAGCATCAGCCGACGCCATTTTCCCCAGTCTTTCTTGCCGCTGGCCAAGCAGAAGCTGTTCGCAAGTGCCGGTCGGTCAGATCCAGAGATTACTTCTACCGAATACTACTTCGAAGACTTCTAAAGCTAAGTACCCCATTGGGGACTCTTTCTTGCCTCAGCCGATGTCAGAAAAAGTTAACAATTGTTTAACCTGTGGGAAACAAATACCTCATAAAGATTTCCACTCTTACTGTCTGCCTTGTTTAGGCCCAGCCCACGACGTAGCAGCCTGTTCGGCCTGTGCCTCTTTCTACCGACGAACGCTTAGGTGTCGGTCGGAGTTTGCAGAACAGTTTTTCGGTTCTGATTTTGCGTACATTATGCCGTCGGATCCTCAGACTACTCCCAAAAAACGCAAAGATAAAGACCGACACTCGCGGTCCGCGGTTTCGGCCGAAACCACGGTAAAGCAAACCGCGAGTGTCTCGGTTTCGGCCGAAACCGAGAAAACTGCTCAAAGTACAGCTGAACCTATTCTTACAACTGAGGCCCCTGCTACAACTCTTGAATCGACCTCAGAAATTTTACCCACTACGGTGGTTGACTTATCAGACACCATCCCCTTGGATGTCTCTACCCCAGCACGTGGTGCTGCTAGGCCTCCAGCTGCCATGTCCATTAAGGCCTTCGCCAGGGCTAAAGCAGCCAAGACTACTAAAACAGTGCCTGTTAAACCCCCCACATCCAGGCCCTCTTCTAGTTCTCAAATGCTTTCTTTGGCAGAAGATTTAATTTCTTTAATTAGAGGATCTCAATCTCACCCAGACAGGGCCTCACCATCCCCAGAGTAGAGACCCTGGGCAGGGCCCCATGCGACAGTGGCTTCTGATGATTCTGCTGATGAATCAGACATAACTGACCAGCCTGGGCCTTCTCCAATTTTGAAGATTCTGATGCTGAAGAATCCATTCCAGCTGCTTCCCCACCAGAAGAATTCTCCTTTGGGGAAACCTTGCATGCCATGCGAGAACAGTTCCAATGGCAGCAACAGGATTTTTCAGACTCCAGAAAAAGACTTAGGACCTTTCTGCACCTCCCACAGCACAGGCCCTTAGCTATACCTCCTGTTCTCTCTGTGGTGGATGATGCTTTCAATGATGTTTGCTCCGCTCCAGATTCTTTACCCCCAGCCCCTGCCAAACCAGACAGATTTTACAGGGTGCCAGATACTCATCACCACCTTTACAAGGCCCCACTTGCAGACCCAGAAACTATATCCCAGGGTCCCAAGGCAGTAGCCGCGACCACAGCTAAAACCCTATTCCTTCTGAAAGGGAAGCAAGGTCACTAGACAGATGGGGTAAAAAGGTCTACACTTCAGCTACTCTCTCAGCTAGAGCTTTAAACTGTCAGTTTCACATGATACAATACCAAGAGTTTATGCTTGATCAGTTAACTAAAAACTAACCACTGATGAATCTCTTGATAAGAAATATGTATTAGAGATGGTAAATAACATACAACAGGTTAGCAACCATTCCTTAAAATGTGGCTATGATGCACTGGAGGCTTCATTTAGATCAGCCATGACAGGCACAGTGATAAGAAGGCATGCATGGCTAAAGGAACAAGCTTTACCGGATCATGTTAAAGCTAAGTTGCTAGATGCTCCTATGGACAAGACAAGTTTGTTTGGTACACCTGCCCAGCAGGTTATGAAGAAAATGGAAGAAAAGGCAAAATCTGTTCAAACTGTTAAAGATTTCTTGCAGGTTCAACCCCCAAGGTTTAGCAGGAACTGGCCTGCCAAAAATTGGTCCTTTCCTGACTCCACAAAATTTCAAAGGGGCAGGAATAGACGTTCCAGAGGCAGAAACCAATCCAGAGGAGGTGCCTACAGAGGACGACAGTGGCAAGGTAACAACAGAGGCACAGACACAGCCACTGCCACTACATCAGCACAACCACAGTGACTTAATCCTAAATCCGCCTACCAGGGAACAAATAGCAGCTCCTCTAGGCGGAAAGCTAACCTTATTTTCAAAGAACTGGCACTACATAACAAAAGACAAGTGGATTTTACAAACCATAGATCAAGGTTACCGGTTTCACTTCCACACTTTACCAGTCAAAAGAGGAATGCCAAATCTACCTCCAAATCAAAAAACAGAGGCTCTACGCCAGATAATGGAGTTAGCAAACATGAGAGCTGTGGAAAGAGTGCCAACAGCAGAACAAGGAAAGGGGTTCTACTCCAGACTATTCCTAGTTCCAAGAAAGGAAAAAAGTTGGAGACCAATTCTCGACCTGTCCACCTTAAATACATACATCATTGTCCCAAAATTCAAAATGCTGACCCTACAGCAACTTCTTCCCATGCTGGGCAAGGAGTCTTGGCTGGTAACTCTAGATCTCAAGGAGGCATACCTGCACGTCCCCATTCGACCAATCTGCAGAAGATACCTCAGATTTCTTGCAGGATCAGAGCACTATCAATTCTCAGCATTGCCCTTTGGCTTATCTACTGCCCAGAGTATTCACAAAATGCCTGGCATCAGTAATCGCCCATTGCAGACTACAGGGAATTCAAATTTACCCATACCTGGACGACTGCCTGCTACAAGGGACAACAAAAGCAAGCTGACAACAGATTTACAAAGGGTCATTTACTTGCTACAAGGACTGGGATACACAGTCAATTTACAAAAGTCAAGGCTGATACCATCCCAAACAAGGACATTCTTGGGCTGAATTGGACACAGTACAACAAATGGCATTCCTGACTACAGAAAACACAAAGAACTTCCTCCTTACTTCTTGGCACTAACAAAACTGAACAAGTTAACAGCAAGAAAAGTTCTGCAGGCCTTGGGCTTCATGGCATCATGCATAATCTTGGTCCCATTTGCCAGACTACATATGAGGAAACTACAGTGGTACCTAAAGAATTTATGGTCCCAACACAGACACAGTCTAGAAACAGAAATCCCACTAATTCCATGCTTAAAACAGGAGTTCCTATGGTGGGCTCAGGCATGCCAGTCAAACCCAGGCCTACCCTTTCGCAGATGTCAACCAAGCCAGACCATCACAACAGACGCTTCAGACCTAGGATGGGGCCCACATGCTGGACAAATGCGTGCAAGGATTGTGGACACAGGATCAACTTCACCTGCACATCAATCTAAAAGAAATGCTGGCAGTAAAACTGGCAATCCAAAAGTTCAAACCATTTCTCAAAGAGGGCCAGTTGATGATAAGGACAGACAACACCACAGTCATGTGGTACATCAACAAACAGGGAGGCACTCATTCATACCCCTATGCAGAATGACCTTGGAGCTGTGGACCCTGGCACTCAGCTACAACATTCAGTTACAGGCAATATTTGTACCGGGAAAGACAATACTCTAGCAAACATATTAAGCAGAACCACTTCGGATGCCCACGAATGGAAGCTGCACCCGACATCTTCAAGACCATCTCAAGAAATGGGGAATGCCACAGATAGACCTATTCGCATCACCTCTCAATCACCAGCTCAAAAATTCTGCACAAGGACATTCCACCCACTAGCATGGAAAGTGGACTCACTCTCCTTCAACTGGAAAGGCCTAACAGCATATGCATTCCCACCTCTTCCTTTGATACACAAGGTACTACTAAAAATCAAGGAAGAACGTCCAAGGATAATCCTGATAGCTCCACACTGGCCAAGACAACACTGGTACCCACTACTGAAGAGCATGTCTCGACACACTATGTGGCCAATAGCCCTGATGCCTTTGATGTTAACTCAGAACAACTACAGCATCATACATCCAAACCTAAAATCGCTGCAACTGACTGCATGGAACATCACATAGCAGCAGCTAATCCAGAACTTTCCCAAAGAGTTAAAGACATTATTCTTGAAGCACGCAGACCTTCAACAAGAAGGAACTATGCTGGAAAATGGAAAAGGTTTGTCATTTGGAGTACGGAAAGAGGAAAAGATGTGTCAAACATAGATGTGCCTAACATTCTGGAGTATCTGGCGAACTTCTTCATTCAGGCCTGTCCTACTCCTCCATCAAGATACATGCATCAGCTATTTCAGCAGAATACAGCTTTGATCCACCTGTTTTTCGCACCCTTTGCTCAGGCAGTTCCTCAGAGGAATCAAGAATGTAAAACCTCCAAGGAAACCACCATTACCAGCTTGGGATTTAAACTTTGTGCTAGAAAAGTTGACACTATCACCCTTTGAACCAGCAGCAACAGCAGACCTACAACACCTGTCATGGAAAACTGCTTTCCTACTGGCAATTACTTCAGCAAGGAGGGTTTCAGAACTACAGGCCTTAATGGCAGTGCAACCCTTCCTAATCTTCCACCAAGATAGAGTGTCCATGAGGACTAATCCTACATTTATGCCCAAGGTGGTATCCAGAGTGTCTTTAAACCAGGCAATCCACCTACCTACCTTCTTTCCCAACCCACAAAACAGAGGGAAAGAATACTGCATACCTTGGATGTACATAGACAGCTACGCTACTACTTGGACAGAACAAAAATAGCAGAAAGACTGACCAACTTTTGTAGCCTATGCAACAGGAAGGGAAGGAAAAGCTATTTCCAAACAGACAATCTCCAAATGGATAGGAAATTGCATACGATACTGTTACTCCTTCCATGGAAAACCAATTCCACAGAACATAAGACCTCATTCTACAAGGGCAACAGCCACTACCACAGCCTTCTTACGAGGAGTGGCAACCAAAGACATTATTGAGGCGGCTACTTGGACCTCCGTGCATACATTTGCCAAGCATTATAATTTGCCTCTATATTCCAGATCCCGAGCAGGGTTTGCCACTGCTGTACTGCAAGGGATCCTAAACACACCATAATCTACTTTTATCCTCCTTCCCTAGTTGGCTATGGTATTCTACCCACTTGTTATGACTGCAGATGCATCCATGAAGGACATAGTACAGTTTTGTACCTACCATAAATGTAGATGTCCGAACTGGATAGCATCTGCAGTCAGGATTACCCTCCCTCCTTCCCCTCTGTGGTACTCCTAGGGTGTTTACCCTCCTAATAGCTAGCTGTTGTGGAGTCTTTATGGTGTATTTGTTTGTATATATGTACATATATGCTTATTGCTGTGTTTACCTCTATCTATTTGGAAACATTGGCATCTATCCAAATTTTTAGCCTGCAAGAGGGCTACTGGCATCTGGGGCAAGAAACACTGAGGAAAATGGCGTCGGCTGATGCTTTTATACCCGAAGACCAACAGAGATGACGTCGGGTGGAGTGCGACATCAGCCGAAGCCGGACCCGGACTTTGGAATCCGGCCGACTGCAGGGCTGCCTGACGACAGGACAACCCACTTGTTATGACTGCAGATGCTATCCAGTTCGGACATCTACATTTATGGTAGGTACAAAACTGTACTTTTCCTTCACAGTTATCTGTGCCTATGGGCATCCTCCAGGTTGGCCTTCCTCAAGCCTTCTGGACAGGGCTCCTGTAGGTTGGGGTAAGGAAAACTGATGTAATGGTGTTGGCTGCCCTGTTTTATACCACTGATGACCCGACGTCAGTCCCAGGTGACCTGCAGCCGATGCAGAAGGGACAGTCTTTACTTTGGTGTTCGGGCTGGCCTAGGGCTGCCCAGAAAGGATAACCCACAAGTGATGACTGCAACAGTGAATACACTCAAACATCTACATTTATGGTAAGTGTACACAACTGTACTTTCCTAAGTACTTATCACAGAATTTTTTTGTTTTGTGGCCATTTCATTTGCCAGAATGGTCTTTGAGCTGTGAGCTGCTAGCCCTTATGTGCAGAGTGTCCTGCATGTTGCATCATGAGGATAGGTTAAAACTTGAAAGTATGATAGCTGGCATTAAGTCAAGCCATATATAACTACTGGCATACCACAATCCACAGAAGGGGGAGAGGATGTATGCACTTGAGAAATAGGTAGGTGAGCCTTTATACAGAAAAATTGGCTCAAGCTGTCTGACCAACTGTTAGAATCCATTGATTTTCATGCCTGTATCACCATTGCAGTAGCCTAAGCTTTATGGGTTTACCCCTCCTGCACCAGCCAGCTTCTCAAAGCTTTGGACACCTACCAGGTGTTCCACTTGGCAGGAGCATGCAGGGCACTCTAAAAGACAGAAGGAGCATTAAAAGCTTCAGAATTTTTTTGCAGCCGGAGTGATCCCTTTTTTGGCATCCCCTCAGTACTGTCCTATCAGTTGGCTGCAGTCTTCAAGCTGAGTATGTAAGCCACAATTTGGGGAAAGGCCTTCTTTTTAAAATTTAATTTTATGTGGAAAACTTGTGATTTTGTTTGTTTATTTATTTATTTATTTTTAGGCAAGAGGAATTCTGTTTTTAAGTGCCAATGAAATAGAGAAAGGAACTGTCATTTCATTAACTGACATGGTTAGTGTTTTTGTGAATTTTGTTTTTTGTGATGAAAAGGTTTATTGTATGACTAAAAACCTAGCTTATTTAGTCTGTTAGGGAGAGGACTGTACTTGTGGGGGATTCATTAGTGCTGTATTTATTTCAGAATGAATAGTTCTCCATTCTTCTTCTTCTTCCAAATGACTCTTTTGGACTATGCTACCTGCCCTCCCTATTCTCTGTCTTAACTTACTCATCAGTTGGTCTTTCTGATTTTTTGTTAAGGAGTCTTTTAAGGTTTGTATAATTCCTTCTTTGCCTTTGCTGCCATTGGGTAATTCTTCTGTGGCTGATTGTTGATCTTCTTCCCGCAGTCCTCTTGATGTAGCGTGTGCAGGCACCAAAGACTGAGGGATTGCCACTTCCTTTGCAGCTGTAGAGAAACTCTGGGCAGGACAGGAAGAGCCGCTTTTGTTGCTGGCTAGGGAAGGGATAGGGTGAAGGGTCTTCACTTGGATGGGTGGTGATGGTGGAAGTTGGGGGACACTGCTTGGTGAGAAAAACTTCCAGCATCTTGTCTGTCACTATGGACAGGGCAGATTTACATCGCTTTTCTAAGGAATTTATTTTTGTATTTTTCCAAGATGGGTCAAATCTTAGACAAGGGAAAAGGGGAGGATGTTCATCGTGCATACAGCTGCAGTAATCACAGATGGGTTTTCTGCCGTCAGGCGGTCCCTCGGTCGGCCGAATTCCAAAGACTTGGTCCGGCGTCGGTTGTCGTCGCTTTCTCTTCTGACGTCAGTGAGGCCAGAGTATTTAAGACACAGCCGACGCCATGTTCTTCAGTCTTTTTTGCCATGCGGTGCCCGAAGCAGAAGCAGTTCGCAAGTGCCGGTCGGCCAGCTCCTGAATTACGAAAATTTTGGAAACCGAAGTCTTCATTAAAGCTAAGTACCCCGTTGGGGAAACTTTTCTTGCCTCAGACCGATGTCAGAAAAAGTTAATAATTGTATTTCTTGTGGGAAGCAAATACCGCATAAGGATTTCCATTCCCTCTGCATACCTTGTTTAGGCCCAGACCACGACGTCTCGGGCTGTCGCTGGCGCTACCTTCAATAAACGACTATTAAGCGCCGGGCGGGGTTCGCCCAACACTATTTTGGTAAAGCTTTTGATTATAAAATGTCGTCGGACACTCCGACTACCGTTTTGTCCAAAAAACGCAAGGAAAAGGACCGACACGCGAGGCCCGCGGTCCCCGCCAACACCACGCCAAAACAGGCTACACGTGGTCCGGTTCTCAGCGAGACGCCTTTGCAGTCCCTGACTACCGACGACACTCCTTTGGCGGTGTCCTCTGTACCCGAGACTGCTGGGACCTCGGCCCTTTCCCAGACTACAACCACCGAAGCCTTTGCTATTGTTGAGCCTACTAATGTGGACAGGTCCACCTCCACCCATGGTGTCTTTAGACCCTCATCTTCTTTTTCTATTAAGGCCTTTACTAAATCCAAAGCAGCCAGGCACCCCAAGAGGCCTGTTGCACAGGGCCCATGCCTAAAAAACAGATGCTTAAAATGGCTGAGGATTTAATTACTCTTATCAGAGGTTCTCAACCCCCTCCAGACAAGAGACCCAGAGTGGAGGAAGATTCTCCCTCTTCTGATCAGGGATCCATTTTATCAGAACATTCTGATGCAGAGGAACACTCTTACTCCCCTTTTGAGGATTCGGATGCAGAACAGTCCGTCCCTTCTGTATCTCCTCCTGAGGATTTTTCCTTTGGGGAAACCTTGCACACCTTGAGGAAACACTTCCATTGGGAAGGCCAAGACTTTTCAGATTCTAAGAAAAGGCTTAGGGAATTTCTTTTGTTACCTCAACACAGACCTCTGGCGATACCCCCTGTGTTGGACATACTTGATGATGTTTATTCGGAGGCTTGCCTTAACCCGGATTCTCTGCCTCCTGCACCAGTCAAGCCTGATAGGTATTAGAGTACCCAACTCTCACCAATTTCTCTTCAAAAGCCATAATGCTGACCCTGAAACCATTTCACAAGGCCCCAAGGGATTGAAGGCCTCCACTGCCAAGAATCCACTTCCTGCAGAAAGGGAGTCAAGATCTTTAGAAAGGTGGGGTAAAAAGGTATATACCTCGGCCACCCTAGCCATGAGGGCCTTAAATTGTCAGTTTCATATGCTTAAATATCAACAGTTCCTGTTATCACAATTAAGTAATAAAATGTCTCAACCTGAACAACCAGATTTAAAGGAGTTACAGGATATTAAGCATAGTGCAGAGCAAGTGGGTAAACACACTACAATGTGGTTATGATGCCCTAGAGGCTTCAAGTGGAGCGGCTGCTACAGGATCAGTCATTCGCACACATGCCTGGCTTAGAGAACAAAACTTGCCTGATCATGTCAAAGCTAAACTTCTAGATGCTCCTTTACAAAAGGATGTGCTGTTTGGTACGAATGCTGAGGAGATACTAAGGAAAATGGAAGAAAAAGCCAAATCTATGCAAACTGTCAACGCCTTTTTACAGGTCCAACCACCACGTTTTAGCAGAAATTGGCCTTCAAAAAACTGGTCCTTTCCAGCCACTGACAAGCCCCAAAGAGGTAGATACAGACGCACAAGGGGCAGAGGGAAATCACAAGGATCATATAGAGGACGACAATGGCAAACTCCAGCACCAAGAGGTGGCGAGGACAGTGCACAACAATACAGGAAGCAAACCCAATGACTCCCTCATTTCCATGCCAAGCATGTCTCAGCTGGCAGCACCTTTGGGAGGAAAGCTAGCATTATTTGCAGCCAATTGGCATATTGTCACAACAGACAAATGGATCCTGGACATTATAAACAGAGGCTACAAATTTCATTTTCACACTCTTCCAAAAATGAGAGGCATGCCAAAACTGCCACAGAATCAAAGGGCAGAGGCACAACTACAAATTTCAAAGCTCATAAGCATGAGAGCTATTCAACAGGTACCTACTCACGAACAAGGTCAAGGTTTTTATTCCAGACTTTTTCTGGTACCAAGGAAAGGAACCGACTGGAGACCCATTTTGGACTTATCCATCCTAAACACATTTCTACTGCATCAAAATTCAAGATGCTCACATTACAGCAACTTCTTCCCATGCTGGGCAAGGAGTTTTGGCTGGTAACATTGGACCTCAAGGAGGCATACCTGCATGTCCCAATCAGACAAAGCTGCAGAAGATACCTCAGATTTCTTGCAGGTTCAATCCACTATCAATTCTCTGCATTGCCCTTTGGCTTATCTACTGCGCCCAGAGTATTCACAAAGTGCCTGGCATCAGTGATTGCCTACTGCAGACTTCAAGGGATACAAATTTACCCTTATTTGGACGACTGCCTGATCCAAGCGGACAGCAAACACATACTTCTGGAACATCTGGCATATGTGACACGGTTATTGCATTCTCTGGGATACACAATCAACAAAGAGAAATCAAGGCGAACACCATCTCAGAAAATAACTTTCCTGGGTGCCATCTTGGACACAAACACCCAGATGGCCTATCTTAAGCCAGAAGAACAGGGGCAACTATCTCATTACTTCAAAATACTAGCAAAAAGTACCAGGCTTACTGCAAGGAAAATCCTGCAGGCTCTGGGATTCATGGCATCTTGCATTCTTTTAATCCCATGTGCAAAGCTGCATATGAGGAAACTTCAATGGTACCTAAAAAACCTATGGTCTCAACACAGTCACAGTTTGGAAACAATAATACCAATAATTCCATGTTTGCAAAAGGAATTTCTATGGTGGGCCCAAGCATGTCAAGCAAACATAGGCCTCCCATTCTGCAAGCCTCAAGCAAAGCAAGTTATCACAACAGACGCCTCAGATTACGCCTGGGGGGCGCACATGACGGACAGGTGCATCCAGGGCAAATGGTCCCAAAAAGAAAAGCACCTTCACATCAATCAAAAAGAAATGCTAGCAGTAATAAATGCAATTACAGCTTTCAAGGACTTCCTGCATCCAGTGCAATTACTGATAAGAGCAGACAACACCACAGTAATGTGGTACATAAACAAACAAGGAGGAACACATTCATACCCCTTGTGCAGACTAGCCATGACTCTTTGGAACTTGGCTCTGGAATGGCAAATCGAACTTCAAGCCCAGTACCTGCCAGGATTGGAAAACGCGCTGGCAGACAAATTAAGCAGAAATATGACAGATCCACATGAATGGAAGTTACATCCTCAGGTGTTTACAGAAATAACCCAAGTGTGGGGGAGGCCAGACATAGATCTTTTTGCCTCCCACAGGAATCATCAATTGGAAACGTTTTGTTCGAGGACCTTTCATCCAAAGGCCTGGAGAGTGGACGCCCTTTCATTCAGTTGGACAGCATGGACAGTTTACGCATTCCCACCTCTGCCTCTTCTGCCCAAGGTACTTTTGAAAGCAAGAGCAGACAGACCGAAGATGATACTGATTGCTCCAGATTGGCCACGGCAACACTGGTACCCACTGCTGAGGAGCCTAACACATACTCCTCCCTGGTCCCTGCCTCTAATGCCTCTTCTGCTGACTCAGCACAGCTACAAAACTCTCCACAGTCAGCTGAAAACACTCAATCTCGCTGCATGGAAAATTCCTCAACACCACAACAGACCCTACTCTCCAAGGAGGTGCGGGATGTCATTTTGGAGGCCAGAAGGCCATCTACTAGAAAAGCTTATTCCACAAAATGGAAGCGGTTTTGTTCTTGGAATGAGAAAAAAGGCCAGGACCATAGAAAACTGAACTTGCCTCAGGTATTACAGTATCTAGCTGAGCTGCTGAACAGTGGACTTTCATTTTCTTCCATAAAAATCCATGCCTCAGCCATTTCTGCAGAATACAACACGGATCCTCCTTTATTTTCTCACCCACTCTTACGACAGTTCCTCAGAGGGGCTAAGAATATTAGACCACCAAGGAAACAACCAATACCAGCCTGGGATCTTAATTACATACTAGAAAAATTAACATTGCCTCCTTTTGAACCAGCTGCCTCAACAGATTTGCAATATTTGTCATGGAAAACTGCCTTCCTTCTGGCTATCACTTCAGCTCGTAGAGTTTCGGAACTACAGGCCCTCATGGCAGTGCAGCCCTTTCTCATTTTCCATCAGGACATGGTTTCCCTTCGTACCAACCCATCATTTATGCCTAAAGTGGTATCCAGGGTAGCTTTAAATCAAGCCATACACCTTCCTACCTTTTATCCCAATCCTCAAAACAAAGGGGGAAAGGCTGCTACATTCTTTAGACATCCATAGGCAGCTACGTTACTACTTGGACAGAACAAAGTCCTTCAGGAAATCAGAACAACTCTTTGTGTCCTATGCTGTAGGGGCTCAAGGGAAGCCAGTTTCCAAGCAGACTATTTCAAAGTGGATAGGCCACTGCATACGGTTTTGTTATTCCTATCATGAGAAATCTGTTCCTACAGGTATCAGATCACACTCCACCAGGGCCACAGCTACCCCTACAGCCTTCCTCAGAGGAGTTCCTACCAAAGATATTCTGGAGGCAGCCACTTGGAGTTCTGTACATAACTTCACAAAACACTACCACCTGCCCTTATATTCCAGAACAAGAGCAGGCTTTGCCACTGCTGTTTTGCAGGGCATTCTGGCTCAACCCAGTTCCTCCTAGTACCTACCACCCTGTGCGTAGCTTTGGGACTCTACCCATCTGTGATTACTGCAGCTGTATGCACGATGAACATAGTACAGTTTTGTACCTACCATAAATGTAGATGTTCGAGTGCTAATACAGCTGCAGTACAGGTTTCCCTCCCTCCTTCCCCACTTGGTAAAGGCATGGGGCCTAACAACCTCTTCATACATCCTGACTGGGTTATCCTTCTATGGTTTATTTGCTTGCAACCACTGATTTTGGATTATATTGCATTGCATGTATACACATATAAGCATAATTTATGTATTGCCTTCCTTCTGGGGGCACCTGACATCTGGGGCAAGAAAGACTGAAGAACATGGCGTTGGCTGTGTCTTATATACTCTGGCCTCACTGACGTCAGAAGAGAAAGTGACGACAACCGACGCCGGACCAAGACTTTGGAATTCGGCCGACCGAGGGACCGCCTGACGGCAGAAAACCCATCTGTGATTACTGCAGCTGTATTAGCACTCATGGTAGGTACAAAACTGTACTTTTCTTTCCCATTCTGACAATATTCTTCAGTCAAAAGAACAATCAGTGCAGAGAATGGGGTTTACGTCAGAGAATTCTTCTCTGTCCGAGCATACAAATTCTGTAGAAAGCACAATGTTTTTCGTGTTTCACTGTTGCAGTCATCACACTTGGGTTATCTGCCTGCAGGTAGCCCTCAGTCGGCCCGAATACCAGAGACTTAGTATTTCTGTGTTGGTTGCTGTCACTCCAGGACTGACGCCAGGTCGTTAGGGGTATAAAAACAGCCAATGCCATTACATCAGTCTTTCTTGCCAATGAGTCCTGACGCAGAAGCAGTTCGCACGAGTGCCGGTCAGCCGCTACCTGAGTTTTCTTTTCTGAATTGAATCATCCTGAAGTATTCTAAAGCTAAGTACCCCATTGGGGATCCTTTTTTCTTGCTCTAACCGATGTCAGAAAAAGTTAACAATTGTCTCGCCTGTGGAAAGCAAATACCACACTGAGATTTCCATTCTTACTGCGTCACCTGTTTAGGCCCAGACCACAACGTTCCTCGCTGTCGGTTTTGTACTTTGTTCAATGCCCAAACTATTTGTCGTCTGGCTCTTATCTTATTGTCACTAAATACTTTCGCTCTCTATCTCCGTATTCCGAAATGGCTTTGGTAAGCCATCCGACTACTGTTCTTCCGAAAAAAGTAAGGATAAATACAGAGACAGACTGCACAGGTCCAAAACTGCCAACGACGCTTCCGTTAAGCTAGTCGCCAGTTCACCGGTACTCAGTGAGACACTTTCGCAGCCCCTGATGCCCACTTTGATGGATTCGCAGGCTGCTACCGAGACCCGTTCGGAGTCCAGTATGCCGTGAGACTCTTATTTGACTATGGAACCTGCGGATGTCTCTACCTTGGATGGGTCCGGAGCCGCTGAGCAGGCACCGACTTCTGAGGAAGTTCTTCGCATTACTGATACTTGACACAAACTGACGACTTCTTTCACGCCTTCAATTTCGTTTAATACTGCCGAGTTTCTAAGGCCATGAGTATGAGCTATGCCTAAAAAAAACGACGACCTAATCTCAAGCACCTGCTTCCTTGCCACAATCTCATATGCTTAAAATGGCAGAAGATCTGAGCATGCTGATTAGGGAATGCCAGCCTTCCCCTGCTAAGAAAAAAAGGGACTTTTCCCCAGCACCTTTAACTGACCAAGAGTCTAACGACACTGACGTTTCTAAATATAAAGACATGCTTTTATCTGCTTATGAGGATTCAGATGCAGAGGAACCCATTCCCTCTGCTTCCCCTCCGTAGGGTTTTTCTTTTGGTGAAGCCCCTCATATTTAAGAGAGCATTTCCACTGGGAATGCCAGGATTGTCCTCAGTCCAAAAAGAGACTCGGAGAATTTTTAGATTTGCCACAACATAGACCCTTAGCTATCCCTCCTGTTCTGTATGTTGTGGATGATGTCTTTATGGAATCCAGTCGGACTCCTGATGCTTTGCCCCCTGCTCCAAGGAAACCAGACAGGTACTACAGAGTTCCTGACTCTCACAAATTTATTTTCAAAAATGCTACTGCTGATCCAGAAGTCATTTCCCAAGGGCCTAAAGGTATAAAGGCAACCACAACTAAGAATCCCACCCCTTCGGACAGGGATTCCTGAGCTTTAGACAGATGGGGTAAAAAAGTATGCACCTCTGCAATTTTAGCAGTTAGGGCATTGAATTGCTAGTTTCACATGCTGAAATACCAGCAACATAGATAATTTTTGCTTAATAAATTCCATACCTTTACAGACTCTGCAGAAAATAAAGAATTGCAGGAGCTTATGCATTCTTCAAGCCAAGTCAGCAAGCATACCTTACAATGTGGGTTTGATGCCCCAGAAGTTTCTTGCAGGGCAGTAGTCACTGGTTTTGTACTGACTAAGGAACAGACCTTGCCAGACCATGTCAAATTAAAATTACTAGACACTCCTTTGAATAAAGACAGTTTGGCACCAAAACAGAAGAGGTTCTAAAAAAGATGGAAGAAAAAGCTAAGTCTATGCAGGCAGTCAAATATTTTTTGCAGGTGCAGCCTCCAAGATTCAGTAGACATTTCCCCTTGGAACATTGGTCCTTTTCAGCCCCCTGAAAGCCATCTCAAACTAGACCCAGGGGAAACAGACCCCCCCCCCCCCCAGATTACAGTCTCAGGGTATGCAGAGATCTAAGCAGTGGAGTACCTCCACTTCTAAAACAGGGTGTGCTAAGCCACTCCCTTACGGAAAGAATTCACAATGACTTGTCAACCCCACTCCTCACCTCTGCTCAATTGCTCGTGCCCCTAGGAGGAAAACTTGCCCACCATGCAATAACTGGACGTCATCACCAAAGACCGATGAGTCCTCAACATTGTATCCCAGGGGTACAAATTTTACTTCCACACACTGCCAACCCCGAAAGAGTTCCCAGACCTTCCTCCAGACCAGTGGGCAGAGGCACAAATCCAAGTTCAATCCCTGCTGTTCATAAGGGCAATTCAACCTGTTCCTGCAGAACTGATAGGTCAAGGGTTTTATTCCAGACTTTTCCAGGTACCCAGAAAAGAGGGCACTTGGCGCCCAATCCTAGATCTTTCCATTCTAAACACCTTCCTGGTGGTACCAAAATTCAAAATGCTTACCCTTCAGCAGCTTCTTCCTATGCTGACCAAAGATGCCTGGTTAGCCACACTAGACCTAAATGAAGCCTATCTGCACATCTCTATCAGGGAATCATGCAGGAAATATCTGCGTTTCAGGGCAGGATCTATGCATTGTCAGATGTTCTTCATGTTTCATTGTTGCGGTCATCACATTTCGGTTATCTGATTGCAGTAGCCCTGAGTAACAAAGTCTTGGGTCCTGCATCGGTTGCTGTCTCTTCTTCTGTGGCGTCAGGTAGTCAGGGGTATAAAACATGCAGCCGACGCCATTACATCAGTCTTTCTTGCCATGCGGTGCCTGAAGCAGAAGCAGTTCGCAAGTGCCGGTCGGCTGACTCCTGAAATTTTCATTTTCGAATTTCAGAACCAAAGTCTTCAACTAAAGCTAAGTTCCCCATTGGAGAAACGTTTTATTGCTCTAAACCGATGTCAGTAAAAGCAAATAATTGTATTTCCTGTGGAAAGCAAATACCTCATAAAGATTTCCATTCGTACTGTATTCGTTGCCTAGGCCTTGACCACGACGTACCTCGCTGTCGGTTTTGTGCCTTATTTAAACAACGAACTGTCCGATGTTCTTCGTCTTCCATTGCTGCAGTCCTTACTATTGGGTATAGTCCGCGTCCAGTCGGCCCGAATACCAGAGTATAAGGCTGACGTCGGTCAGGGCGCATTAGACTGACGTCAGTACGTCAGGGTACTAATGCGCATGACCGACGTCATATCCTCAGTCTTTTTTGCCGCATGGTCCGAGGCAGAAGCAGTTTTGCGAGTGCAGGTTGGCGTTCTGAAATATTTCCGAAACCGGAGTTTCAGACCCAAACAGAGTTGGCTAAGTACCCCGTTGGGGAACATTTTGGTTTTTTCTTGCCTCAGTATTTTACCGGATGTCAGAAAAAGTGAATAACTGTATTTCTTGTGGGAAACCGATACCTCATAGGGATTACCATACCTTGTGTATACCTTGTTTAGGGCCTGAGCACGACGTTGTTGGTTGCCGCTCTTGTGCTAGGTTTAACAAACGCACTATTAAGAGGAGGTTAGACTGTGCCAGGTTAGTGTTTGGGAAGCGTTGCAATTATAAAATGCCGTCGGATGCTCCGACGCCCGCCCAAGAAGCGCAAGGACAAAACAGTGAAGCCTAGGGTTGATGAACCGCAGTCCCGGACGCCGGTTCTTTAGAAGGCTCAGTGGAGCCAGAGGTTTTGCCAGGAGTTTCTATGGAGTCTCAGGCAGAAACTTTACTGTTACAGGATGTGCCTTCTCAGGAAGTAGGCCAGGCTGAGGGGGCTTCTCAGGTAACTGTTCTTCCCTCTCTTCCCAAGGTAGTTAGAGCCTCTCCTTCTGTTGCCAAAACTTCTTTGAGAGGTAGGCCTAGTTCAGCTTCAGTGGGGGCTTCTCCTAGCATTTCGGGTTCTGTACCTAAGAAACATATGCTTAAAATGGCAGAAGATTTGATTACTATGATTAGAGGTTCTATGCCCCCGCCTGATAAGAGGCCTAGGGTGGAACCGAGTTTGATAGTTTTGAACAGTGTTCAGAGGCTTCAGAGTCTTCTGCGGAAGACTTGCAGGAGTATCCTACTTATTCTGATTCTGATGTGGATGATTCCACTCCAACAGCTTCTCCTCCTGAGGATTTCTCATTTTCAGAGACTCTGCATTCCATGAGGGAGCACTTTAAATGGGAAGGCCAGGATTACTCTGATTCCAGGAAAAGGCTTAGGAATTCTTGTTTTGCCCCAGCATAGGCCCTTAGCTATTCCTCCTGTGTTGAATGTGGTGGAAGATGTTTTGCAGAGGCTTCCTGAATCCTGACTCTTTGCCTCCTGCTCCTGTTAAGCCTGATAGGTATTATAGGGTGCCCAAGCTCATAAGTATTTGTTTAAGAGTCCTAGGGCGGACCCAGAAACTATTTCTCAAGGGCCTAAAGGTGTTAAGGCTTCTGTGGTTAAAAATCCTGTTCCCACTGATAAAGAGGCAAGGGCCTTGGATAGGTGGGGAAAGAAAGTGTATACTTCTTCCACTCTAGCCATGAGAGCGTTGAATTGTCAGTTTCACATGCTAAAATATCAGAATTATCTCCTTTCACAATTAAAATCTAAGGTGGATGCTTTGGCGGAAGGTATTGAGTGTAAAGAGTTGCTGGACTTGGTTCATGTATCTGAGCAAGTGGGTAAGCATTCTTTGCAATGTGGTTTTGATGCTGTACAGGCCTCCTCGAGGGTGGCTGCTACTAGTTCTGTTCTTCGCAGGCATGCCTGGTTGAAGGATCAGAATTTAGCTGAGCATGTTAAGACAAGGATTTTGGATGCTCCTTTACAGTCTGATGTGTTGTTTGGATCGCCTGTGGAAGCAGTTTTAAAGAAAATGGAGGACAAAGCTAAGTCTATGCAAACTGTTAAAGATTTTTGCAGGTGCAGCCACCAAGTTTAGTAGAAATTGGCCTGCTAAGGGGTGGACATATCCTGCTTATGATTCCCAGTCTAGGGGTAGGTCTAGACGTGGTAGGGCAGGGCTCAAGGTTCTTTAGGCCTAGAACAGGGAGTTCACCTGCTCAGACTTCTGGTGAGGGCAGGGGTCAGTCCTTTCGTAAACAGACCCAATGACCTGTCTTTTCAGCTGCCAGTAGATTCTCGTCTGGCAGCTCCTTTGGGAGGAAGACTGTCTCTTTTCAAAGAAAATTGGGATTTAATTACTCAAGACAAATGGGTGTTGGATATCATTCACCACGGTTACAGATTTTATTTCCATACAATGCCCCCTTTCAAAGGCATGCCAGACGTTCCTCCTTCACAAAGAAAGGAGGCTCACAAACAAGTTTCTCAGTTACTCCAGATGGGGGCCATTCAGCCAGTCCCTGTATCAGAAAGGGGCCTAGGATTTTATTCTCGCCTGTTCCTAGTACCAAAGAAGGGGAACACGTGGAGACCAATTTTGGATTTATCTCTCCTCAACACTTTTCTGGACATTCCCAAGTTCAAGATGTTGACGTTACAACAGCTTTTACCTCTGCTGGGCAAAGATCACTGGATGGTAACTTTAGATCTCAAGGAAGCTTACCTTCATGTGCCTATACGGCTAAGTTGCAGGAAGTATCTGCGGTTTCGAGCTGGAAATTCTCATTATCAGTTCTCTGCATTGCCCTTTGGCTTATCTACTGCCCAGAGTATTCACAAAGGTTCTGGCTCCAGTGATAGCTTACTTCAGGCTTCAAGGAATTCAAATCTATCCTTACTTGGACGACTGCCTGATTCTGGCTCAAGAAAAGGAAGACCTTCTACAGCATCTGGAATATGTTATAGCAGTGCTAAGATGCCTAGGGTATTCTGTGAACGAAATAAAGTCCAGTCTAGTACCCTCTCAAGACATGTGCTTTCTGGGTGTGAGACTGAATACAGCAGCCCAGATGGCCTTTTAACCCCGGACAAACAAAAGAGTCTGTCACTTTACTTCCATCAACTATCTCATCAGTCCGTGCTGACTGCAAGGACAGTCCTTCAAGCATTAGGGTTCATGGCATCTTGTATTCTGGTGCTTCCCAATGCCAAACTGCATATGAGGAAGCTACAATGGTATCTCAAAATGTATGGACACAGCACTGCCAGGATTTGGACACTGTCATTCAAATAATACCTTGCCTTCAAAAGAATTCTTGTGGTGGGCTCAGGAATGTCACCTAAACAAGGGACTCTCTGTGACCCGCCAGAGGCAAGTCAGATTTTAACGACAGATGCCTCGGACATTGCTTGGGAGCTCATCTAAATGGAAAGTGGATATAAGACAAGTGGCCTGCCAGACTACAGCATCTACATATCAACATGAAGGAGATGTTAGCAGTCCAATTTGCATTAATGGCTTTCAAGGAGTTACTTCTTCCAGGGCAGGTGTTGATTCTAACAGACAACACAACTGTCATGTGGTACATCATCAAGCAAGGAGGAACACATTCTTATCATCTATGCAGGCAAGCAATGATATTATGGGAGACTGCTAAGCTTGCAACTAACTCTTCAGGCAAGGTTTCTGCCAGGAGCACAGAACTCCTTAGCAGATGTGTTAAGCAGACAAATCATGGATCCCCACGAGTGGAAACTGGATCTTCATGTATTTCAGAAATTGACAGTGTCATGGGGAACTCCAGACATAGATCTGTTCGCTTCTCCACTAAACCACCAGCTGCCAAAGTATTGCACAAAGGGTTTCATCACACAGCTTGGAAAGTGGATGCTCTGTCTTTCAGTTGGAAAACCTTCATGTGTATGCCTTTCCACCTCTGCCTCTTCTTCCAAAGGTACTATTAAAAGTCAGACAAGACAGGCCAAGGATGATTTTGATAGCTCCAGATTGGCCTCGCAACACTGGTACCCACTACTACGGAGTCTGGTAAAGAAGCCTCCATGGCCTTTACCTCTGATTCCTCATCTGTTATCTCAGAAGGACGGTCATCTGCTCAATGTCAAGCTTCACTCTCTTCATCTAACAGCCTGGCATATTCTGTGTTGAAACACAGCAGGTCTCAACTTCCTCAACAAGTTTTAAATGTGATTATGGAAGCTAGAAGACCTAGTACAAGGAGAGTGTACGAGAAAAATGGAAGAGATTTTTATTTTGGAGTACAGCAAAGAATTTGGAGATTTCTGAGCCTAATTTGAGTGTGGCTCTTCAATATCTTACTGAGTTATTGGACAAAGGTTTGTCCTTCTCTTCCATTAAGATTCATGCTGCAGCAATTTCAGCTCACTATGATTGTGACCCACCTTTGTTTTCGCATCCTTTGTTCAAGCAGTTTCTTAGAGGGGCAAAGAATATAAGACCCCATGAGAGCTCCTACTCCTGCTTGGGATCTCAATTTTGTGTTGGAAAACTTACTCTACAACCTTTTGAGCCTGCAGCTACTGCTGAATTGAAATACTTGTCATGGAAGACTGCTTTTCTGTTGGCTATTACTTCTGCAAGAAGGGTGTCTGAGTTGCAGGCCCTTATGGCAGTAGAGCCCTTTTGATTTTCCATAAGGATAGGGTATCATTACGCACTAATCCTTCCTTTATGCCTAAGGTGGTTTCTAGTGTGGCTTTAAACCAAACTATTCATTTGCCTACGCTTTTATGCAGACCCTCAAAATAAAGGGGAAAAGATTTTGCACACTTTAGATGTACACAGGCAATTGCTATTATTTAAGCAGGACTAAGGATTTTAGACAGTCTCAGCAGTTGTTTGTTTCTTTTGCTTTGAGTTCACAGGGCAAGCCTGTGTCAAAACAAACTATTTCTAGGTGGATTGGCTTTGCATTCCATTTTGTTATTCCCATCATGGCAAGGAGATTCCAGCTGGGATTAGGCCTCATTCCACTAGGGCTACTGCCACTTCAACAGCATTTCTAAGGGGGGTGGCAACTAAGGATATTTTGGAAGCAGCTACTTGGAGTTCAGTACATACTTTCTCTAAGCATTATCACCTTCCTATCTACTCTAAGTCTAGGGCTGGTTTTGCCACAGCTGTTTTGCAAGGCATGTTGTCAGCTCCTACTTCTTTATGATTTGCCAGCCTCCCTTACCTCTGCTTTGGGATTCTACCCAATAGTAAGGACTGCAGCAATGGAAGACTAAGAACATAGTACAGTTTTGTACCTACCATAAACGTAGATGTTCGAGGATTCCATTGCTGCAGTCCAATACCCTCCCTCCTTCCCTCTGTGTTTAGGGGTGGTTGTGTAGGTGAGTTTACATGCTTATATTTTTGTATATATTCTTGTATATATTGTACATGTTTTTGGTGCAGGTATTTTGGGACTTGTCTTTTTAGGGTCTTCTGACATCTGGGGCAAGAAAAGACTGAGGATATGACGTCGGTCATGCGCATTAGTACCCTGACGTACTGACGTCAGTCTAATGCGCCCTGACCGACGTCAGCCTTATACTCTGGTATTCGGGCCGACTGGACGCGGACTATACCCAATAGTAAGGACTGCAGCAATGGAATCCTCGAACATCTACATTTATGGTAGGTACAAAACTGTATTTCGTCTGTATAGTTTCACTTCTAAATGTCTTGGTGCTTGGTTCAATTATCCAGATATGTCTTCGGTAAGCCATCCGACTACCGACATTCCAAAAAACGCAAAGATAAAGATAGACAGGCCGCCTAGGTCCATAGCTGCCGACGACGCTTCTCCTAAGCCAGTCGCCAGTTCGTCGGTACTCATTAAGGTGCTTTCGCAGCCCCTGATACCCACTATTTCAGATTCGCAGGCCTCTACTGAGACCCATTCGGAGTCTGGTATGCCACGGGATGCTTCAACTGTGGAACCTGCGGATGTCTCTACCTTGGATGGGTCTGGAGCTGCTGTGCAGGCACCGGCTTCTGAGGGTGTATTCAGGCCTACTGACTTGCATATCAAACCGATGCCATCTTCTTCTTCAAGGCCTAAAACTCGAACTATTCCTAGAAAACCGATGCCCAGACCGCATGGTCAGGCCTCTATGCCTAAAAAACAAATAAGAATGGCTGAAAACTTTATTACTTTAATCAGGAGAAGCCAACTTCCCCCTCTAAGAGACCTAGGACTGATTTTGCTTATGATACTTCTGACCAGGATTCTGAAATTTGTTTCCTCTGATGACCAGGATTTACCCTTATCTACCTATGAGGATTCTGATACTGAGGACTCTATTCCCTCTGCTTCCCCCCAGAGGATTTCTCTTTTGGTGAAACCTTGCATACCCTTAGGGAGCATTTTCGTTGGGAAATTGAGGATTATTCTGATTCTAAGAAGAGGCTTAGGGATTTCTTACTCCTGCCCCAGCACAGGCCTTTAGCTATCCCTCCTGTACTAGACATTGTTGATGATGCCTTTTCAGAATCTAGCTTGGACCCAGACTCTTTACCTCCTGCTCCCAGAAAACCTGATAGATATTACAGGGTTCCTGACTCTAAAGTTCCTTTTCAAAAATCCTACTGCGGATCCTGAGACCATTTCACGGGGACCCAAGGGCATTAAGGCTACTACTGCTATAAATCCTATCCCTCTGATAGAGACTCCAGGGTGCTGGATAGATTGGGTGAGAAGGTATACACTTCTGCAGCCTTTGCCATTAGGGCCTTAAACTGCCAGTTTCATATGTTAAAGTATCAGTAGCATATTATTGAATTGCTTAAACAGAAAATTATGTTGATTCCTGATTGTGCTGAAAATAAGGATTTACATGATTTAATGCATTCTGCTGAACAGGTTGGAAAACATACTTTGCAATGTGGTTTTGATTCACTTGAGGCATCTTACAGGGCTGCTGTCACTGGGTCTTTACTTAGAAGGCATGCTTGACTTAAGGAGCAATCCTTGCCAGATCATGTTAAAGCTAAATTACTGGATGCTCCCTTAAGTCAGGACCGCCTGTTTGGCAACAAGGCAGAAGAAGTTCTTAAAAAAAAAAAGGAAGAAAAAGCTAAAGCTAGGCAAACTGTTAAAGATTTCTTACAAGTACAACCTCCCAGGTTTAGTAGGCATTGGCCCTCTAAGAATTGGTCCTTTCCTGCCTCTTCCAGACCTTCTCAGTCCAAACCCAGATTCAGCAGAACACCCAGGCTTCAGTCGCAGAGTATGCACTGGACTAAGCAGTGGGGGGCTCCCACTTCCAAATCTGGGAGTAGTAAACCCCCCCCCCCCCCATGGTAAACTGTCTCAGTGACTTAACTTTAAAACTTCCAAGCACTTCTCAACTGACTGCCCCTTTGGGGGGAAAGATTACTCCGCAGGCAAAAAACTGGGAACTCATTACCCAGGACAAATGGGTTTTAAATATAGTTTCCCAAGGATACAGATTTCACTTCCACACGTTACCAACCCCAAACGGTTGGCCAGATCTACCCCCAAATCGGTGGGCAGAGGCTCAAAAGCAAGTACTCTCTCTCTCAAGCATAAAGGTTATTCAAACTGTACCAGAAGAGGAAAAGGGACAAGGTTTCTACTCAAGACCTTTCTTGGTACCCAGAAAAGACAACTCATGAAGTCCTGTCCTGGACCTGCCTACTTAAACACTTTTTTGATGATTCCAAAATTCAAGATGCTAACTCTTTACCAGTTGCTTCTTATGCTAGGCAAAGATGCCTGGTTAGCAACACTCGATTTAAAGGCAGCATACCTGCACATCTTCCAATCAGGGAATCTTGCAGTAGATACCTATGCTTCAAAGCAGGCTACATGCACTATCAGTTCTCTGCACTCCCCTTTGGCTTATCTACTGCTCCCAGGGTATTCACAAAGTGCCTAGCTCCAGTCATTGCATTTTGCAGACAAAGAAATATCCAGATATACCCATACCTGGACGATTGTCTAATTCAGGCAAAAAGCCAGGACATACTTTTGAATCATCTGGCTTTTGTACAAAACTTGTCTGGGGTACACCATAAATGAAAAGAAATCACACCTGGTTCCCTGTCAACAAGTTATATTCCTGGGAGCAAGCTTGAATACAACTTCCAAGATGGCTTGCCTCACGCCAGAGAAACAAATTCATTTGACAACCTACTTCAAACTAATGGCCACAAAAACCTGCTTATCTGCAAGGCAAATACTGCAAGCCTTTGGGGTTCATGGCCTCCTGCATTCTTCTAATTCCATATGCAAGACTGCATGTGAGGAAACTACAATGGTATGTAAAAAAGCCTATGGTGTCAACATTCTCAGGATCTAGACGCAATGATTCATATCATACCTTGCCTATGTATAGAGTTCCTTTGATGGGCAGAGGCCTGCCACCAAAACCAGGGACTACCATTCACTCTACCCCCTGCCGCCCAAACCCTAATAACAAACTCATCAGACTATGCATGGGGGGCTTATCTGGCAGGGAAGTGCATTCATTGCAAATGGAACACAAGTCAAATGCAGCTGCATATCAATCAAAAAGAAATGTTAGCTGTGCAGAATGCTCTGACAGCCTTCAAGGACCACATTCTTCCAGGACAATTAATGGTAAAGACAGACAGCACCACTGTTATGTGGTACATAAACAAGCAGGGGGTTACCCATTCTTACCCCCTCTGCAGACTAGCCATGGCACTGTGGAACACAGCCTTGAGCTACCAAGTGCATCTACAGGCTCAATTCCTGCTAGGAAAACTAAGTACACTAGCAGATGGACTAAGCAGAAACCTCATGGACCCACACGAGTGGAAACTGGAACCAAAGACTGTCAACATGTTGACAAGCAAATGAGGGAGCCCTGATATAGACCTGTTTGCTTCCCCCCAGAACTACCAATTGAACAAATTTTGCACAAGGACTCCCCACAAACAAGCTTGGAAAGTGTATGCTCTGTCCTTCAACTGGAAAAACCTATCAGTTTATCCCTTTTCTCCTCTGCCTCTCCTCTCCAAAGTACTACTAAAGATGAAGCAGGACAAACAAAGGACGATGTTGATTGCACCAGACTGTCCACGCCAACACTGGTGTACCCCCTCTTGCGCAGTGTGTCACTGTTGGCTCCATGGCACCTGCCTCAGACCCCTACCCTGTTGTCT
Organism: Protopterus annectens; assembly: GCF_019279795.1. Lineage (NCBI taxonomy): Eukaryota > Metazoa > Chordata > Ceratodontiformes > Protopteridae > Protopterus > Protopterus annectens. The sequence continues at coordinate 128,899,627 of NC_056727.1, forward strand.
CAGCAGGAGAACCAGATTCTGCACCCTCAGCTTCAAACCCTGAACCTAGCAGCCTGGCTAATTACCTTTACCATCCCTCAGTAAACAAGTGTTGAATATCATTTTAGAGACAAGGAGGCCTAGTACTAGAAAATCTTATGTTGAAAAATGGAAAAGATTCTGTGCCTGGAACCAGTCTCAAGGGATAGGCACAGCAGCGCCCAACTTACCTCAGATTCTTCAATACTTAACTGAGAGGGCCTTTCTTTTTCCTCCATCAAAATTCACGCCTCAGCCATTTCAGCTCATTATAATACAGAACTACCCCTCTTCTCTCATTCACTGCTCAAGCATTTCCTCAGATCGGCCAAAAAATTAAGACCACCCAGGAGAGCCCCAACTCCAGCCTGGGACCTTAACTTTTTATTGGAGAAACTCACTCTTCCTCCTTTCGAGCCAGCTGCAAGTGCAGATTTAAAATTCCTTTCTTGGAAAACAGCCTTCCTTTTAGCAATCACTTCAGCAAGAAGGGCATCTGAATTACAGGCCTTTATGGCAGCGGAGCCTTTCATCATTTTTCATGCAGACAGGGTGTCCCTCAGAACCAATCCCTCCTTCATGCCCAAGGTGGTATCCAGTGTGGCTCTTAACCAGCCCATTCATTTGCCAACCTTCCTTCCTAATCCACAGAACAAAGGGGAACAGATACTGCACTCCTTAGATGTGTGCAGACAACTTAGATTTTACTTGGACAGGACTAAACCTCAATGGAAGTCTGAACAACTGCTGGTGGCATTTGCTGCAGGGGCAGAGGGGAAGGCTATTTCAAAGCAAACCATTTCTAAATGAATTGGCCATTGCATTCAGTTTTGCTTTAAGCACCATGGAAAACCTTTCCCACAGGGGATCAGACCCCATTCAACCAGGGCTGCATCTACCTCTACAGCCTTTCTCAGAGGTGTCCCTACCAGGGACATCCTAGAAGCTGCTACCTGGAGTTCAGTACATACTTTCACCAAGTATTACCATTTGCCAATTTTCTCTAAATCCAGAGCTGGTTTTGCCACTGTAGTCTTGCAGGGCCTTATAGCTGGTCCTAATGCTATCTGAATTCCTCCTCCCATCCTTAGCTTTGGGAATCTACCCAAATGTGATGAGTGCAACAGTGAAACACGAAGAACATAGTACAGTTGTGTACACTTAACCATATATGAAGATGTTCGCGTGAATTCACTGTTGCAGTCCTGGTTACCCTCCCTCCAGCCCCCTGACTCCTTTTGGCTATACCTCTACTCTCCTTTACTATGCTTAAAAGCTTTTTGGTGTATTTGCTTTTTTGTTGGAGGTATAAACTTGTGTGTATATATGTATGTGATGTGTGTGTGTGTGTGTAATATATATATATATATATATATCTATATATATGTAAAATATAATGTGATAGTGTTCAATCTCGCCGTTTGTTCTTACGCATGGGTTCGGGGCCGATCCTCGGCTCCGTGTCGGCCGCTTGCAAGCTCTGCATCGAGAAGAAGCTCGAGACAACCTAATACCCACAATCCCCCTCTGCCTTTACCTCAGATCTAGTTTGCCGCTGCTGCGTTCGCATCACTGGGATCGAGCTCGAGCAACTTCAGATAAGAAATAACTTTTATTATTGTTATTTTTGAGAAAAAAATTATTCTAAAAGTACTATTTAGTGACTTAGTGTATGTGTGTGTGGTAAGGTAGAAATACTCGGTACCGTTAAAGTTTATTTAACTTGTTAGAGTTTTTCGGGGCCTTCCACCCCTTACTCGATTTTGACAACCGGACTGACTGACTTATCGGATTCGACATTTTTACTGGATTTGTCTCTACTACTGGACTTGACCTTTTCTCTCTTACCTGTTTTTTCTTCAAGATGTCTGAGAAAATTAAATCAGGTTTTAAACGTTGCCAGTGTAGCCAAAAAAATGTCAGTTACTGACAACCATAGTTCCTGTGTCTACTGCCTTGGCCCTCTCCACTTACAAGAGGACTGTTCAATTTGTCACTCTTTTAGTGGGAGGGTCATGACAGATAGGCGCAGGAAACTCATGGACAGGGGGTTATTAAAACCTTCCTTTCAGGAGGCTCTGGATGCTTCAGACCAGGCATCCAAATCCTCGAAGGAATCGAAGACGTCGGAGCCCAAGTCATCGGCTCCGAGCTCTTCGAAAGTTAGATCACCGGTTCCACAGACTCGGGCCGAGTGTTCAACTGTTGTCAGTTCTCGAGCCTCGAGTCTTGGAACCGGTGATGGAGCTCCTCCTCGACACTATTGAGGTCGGCTCGCCTTCGTTCCTTCGACCGCTCTTCTTCTAAGCTCTCCGATGTCGATGTGGATCGTGTGGTGCAGAAGTTATTGGAGCATTCTGCCCTATCCAAACTTATTTCGGTTTCCACCCAGTTGGTGTCGAAACTTGAAGGCCTCCCATTGTCTCCATCCATTCCTCCTCCGAGACCTGTCCAGTCTTTGGAGCCGGAAGAGGTTGATCTATTGATTGTGGAGCCCTCGGGTCCAGAACCGTCCTTTCTCGGTCTGTTCCTCACCTCGACTGGCCGGATCCGTACCGAGTCTCGAGCCGATGATCTGTCTTTGGTTCCGGGCCGAGTCGAACCGACGCCGTTCCGACTCTCCCTCGGGCCTCGGCGGATCGATTCGGCTCCCTCGGGTCGATGCCTTCGTGCCTGTCTCGGGGATTCTTCCCATTTCTTCGGAACCGGGAGATTCTTCGACTCGGGACCCGGGGGCCTTCGATCTCATGAGGAAGGTGTTGTCTACCCAGACAACCACATCGGTAGATGCAACCTCTCCTCCCATAAAGGGCCGTTATCCTCCTCTGCACCCACGGCTACATCCAAGCTGCCGAGCACCGTGTCTCAGCCACCCCTGGAGGGTGCCCTCTTCCTCGGAGGCTTCTTCGGATGCTCCCCACGAAGAAGTCCCTAGGAAAAGATTGTGTAAGAGGAGACACTTAGATTCTCCACAAGAATCTTTGACATCCGATACTGACTTAGATGAGTCAGAAGGGTCCCCTAAGTCACCTTCAGAAGATGTCTTTTTCTGACATATTGGAGATCCTGAAACAGAGAGGTGACTGGCAGTCCCTTCCCCTTCTGAGGATGAGTCAGTCTTGCTGAAGGCATTTGGTGCTCGCCCTTCCTCCTCCTGGGTCACTCCGCCTTCGATGAATTAATGGAACTTATTGCTCGAAGGCGTGGAGGCTCCTGACACAGTGGAACCAGTCCCTAGGAAGCCTAATAAGTATATCACTGCACCCCAGGACAAGACTTACTTGACAAAAGGAGTTCCAGTGGACGCTATGGTGGTGGGAGCGGCCACAAAAGGAGATGTCGGAATCTTCCTCATCTGTCCATCCCCTAATAAAGATTATAGGACTATGGACAGGTATGGGAAGCATTTTTAGTTCAGCGCTTTTTCCATGCGATCCCTGAACTATTTGACCCACTTTACACGACTACAGAGGGATCTAGTCAAAGAGTTGGGAGATATCCTCCAGGGTACTACAGATGCTGCTGTCTCAGAGAAAGTGACAGCAACTTAATACCCTTACATCCATTGTGAACTCGTCCATGAGGCTGATCTCTTACGCAGCCGAAGGTTCGAGTAGGGCAGCAGCTTCAGCGATTGCTCTTCGCAGACAATCCTGGATGCGCTTATGTTCATTGCGGAAGCCTTCAAGTCTTCCTTTACTAACGCCCATTTGACGGTGCCACTCTTTTGGCCCCAAAGTAAAGGAGACCCTTACCCGTGTGAGCAGGAGGGAAAGACTCTGTCTGCTGTCGGAGTCCGCTTTTTCACCCCATCCAGACCGTACCCCAAAGGCAACGTGGTGGAAAATGTGGTTTCAAAACCCCAAGGATCTTTCCCAGGCACACAGGGTGATGCCCTTCTAGAGGCAGAGGAGGGGCAGAGGTGGAAGACGCCGCCTGGCGGCAGAGGGGTCCGCAGAATCAAGGTGACAGGGATACACTCCCTGGTAAACCTTTCCAGCACTCCTGAGAGGAGGCCCGACTGTCCTGCTCTGGAGGCAGTCGGGTCGCTAGCTTTATACCCTCAGGCCTGGCAAAACATAACTACAGACAAGTGGGTAAAAGCGTGGTTACCAGAGGTTACAATATACCATTTCTATCCTATCCCATTCCAAAGAAAAGACTCCCAGATGTGCGCCCCATCTATGAGAGCCAGCAGCTATAGAAATTTCAAAGCTGCTAGAAAAAGAGTCATCCAACCAGTCCCAGCGGACCAGAGAGGATTCGAACTTACTCAAGGTTCTTTTAGTTCCAAAGAAAACAGGGGACTGGAGGCCCATTCTGGACCTAAGCGACCTCAATACCTTCGTCAAGAAAGAAAAGTTCAATGGTCACGCTTCAATCGATCCTTCCATTCTTACAGAAGGACGACTGGATGTGCTCAATAGATCTGGAGGATGCATACTACCACATCAAAATGGCCAGGGCATCCAGTGATCATTTGCGCTTCGGCTGGGTGCCAGTCACTTTCAGTTTCGAGCCCTGCCCTGTGGTCTGACCTCAGCCCCCAGGGTCTCCACCAAATGCATGGCAGTGGTAGCGCCTCACTTGAGACGCCTAGGATCCCAGGTGTTTCCGATCTGGACGACTGGCTCCTTTCTGCCACCACCCAGCCAACTAGTACAGGCCAGAGACTACACTCTTCAACTGTGTGTTCACCTCGAATTTCCGTGAACTTCGAAAACTCATTACAGCCATCACAGCGTATCTTATTCATAGGAGCTGAATTAGATACACATCAGTTAATTCTAAGACTTCCTTCAGAAAGGATACTTTCACTTCAGACTCACATACGTCTTCTTTTGTCCAGGAAATCCCCAGCAAAACTGGTACTGAAGGTTTTGGGACTCATGGCAGCTTCTCTTATTGCAATACCCTTGGGAAGACTGCACATGAGAGTCCTACAATGGTTACTGTTTGCACAATGGTCGTTCCAACAACTACCTCTGACACACGAGATTCTTATAACGAACATATGCAAATCACACCTAAACTGGTGGCTTCAGACTTGCAACCTTTCCAAGGGGAGACCATTTGTGCTACCCACGCCGACAGCTACGGTGACCACGGACGCTTCCCTGATAGGGTGGGGGGGCATCTTTCAGGGACAGACAGTCCAAGGCGAATGGACCAATTTAGAGTACAATCTGCACATCAATGTTCTAGAGTTGAGGGCAGTGTTTCTAGCGTTGCAACACTTTGCTCCCCTTTTTCCTCTGGGAACTATTGCAGTTCAGACGGACAACATGTCTGTAGTCTGGTACATAAACAAGCAAGGGGAACCAAGTCCTATCAGCTATGCAGAGAGGCCATGAGAATCTGGCAATGGGTGGAGTCCACGGTCGCTTTCTGATAGCAACGCACATCCCGGGTCATCCAACGTCATAGCCGACAGGCTGAGCAGAGCAATACTGTTACCACGCAGTGGTCCCTAAACAGTCAGTTGCGAAAAGATTTTTCGCGTGGGCCAGCCTTCCTGCGATCTGTTTATGCCTCCAATGAACGCCAAATGCAGGAGCTACTTTGCCCTATTACCCTCCAGGGAAGTCCCCAGGACGCACTGATTCACGATTGGCCCCCGGGTCTCCTGTACGCATTTCCTCCCTTCCCCCTGATCTCAAAGTTTCTCCAGAAAGCCAACAACCTACACAGGACAATAATCCTCATTGCCCCATTCTGGTCTCGTCAAATTTGGTTCCCCTTCCTCATGACACACTGCATTCTGGGACCCTGGATCCTGGACCCAGAGCCAGATCTATTGACTCACTCGTCAGGGGCTCCCCACCCCTCGCTCTTGTCCCTCCATCTAGCAGCTTGGCTGCTCCAATTCCCTACTTAGCCAGGTCTGATCTTCTTTCGCCTGCAGTTCAAAATATATTAGTGGCTTCTCATAAAGCTTCCACTACTAAAACATATACTAGTAAATGGAAGCGCTTTGTATTCTGGGCGAATACACAGCAAGTGGACCCTGTTATAGCTCCTTTGAATAAAATATTAGAGTTTTTGACAGAATTGTTCCATCAGGGTGCTTCTCCTGCCACATTAAGAGTTCAATTGGCTGCCATTTCTAATTTCCATGTGGAAGAATGTGGGGCTCCAGTTATGGCCCACAGACTTTGTAAAGCCTTTTAAAAGGGTCTTTTCATATTAGACCACCAATTAGATCTCCCACGTCACCTTGGAGTCTAAACTTATTATTATCGAAGTTGATGCTGCCCCCCTTTGAACCAGCCTCCTCTTGCCCATTAAAATTTTTGTCGTGGAAGACTCTCTTTTTAGTAGCCATTACATCCGCTAGGAGAGTATCTGAACTTCAAGCTCTCTCCATTAAACACCCTTATTTGATCTTTCACTCTGACAGAGTTTCTCTTCGCACTAATTCATCCTTTCTTCCTAAAGTTTGTTCTATTAACAATATTAACCAGTCCATTGAATTACCCACTTTCTTCAAGAATCACTCCAATAAAATGGAGTATATGTTGCACAAATTAGATGTCCACAGACAACTAAGGTTTTACTTGGATAGAACAAAAGATCACAGGAAATCTGATCAACTTTTTGTAGCCTTTGCTGATAACAGAAAAGGAGTAGCGGTTACTAAAAGAACTCTTTCTAAGTGGTTAACTGATTGTATCATCTATGTCTATGATTCTACAGATCAAACTCTTTTGCACAAACCCAAAGGACATTCCACAAGGTCAGTGTCTACATCCCTGGCTCATGCAGCTCGCCTACCACTAGATGCTATTTGTGCGGCTGCTACTTGGTCTAAACCACATACATTCATTTCTCATTATAAGGTAGACAAGGTTTCTAGGGACAGGGCAACCTTTGGTTCCACTGTGCTCAAGAACGTCCTTCCGTGAGTTCCTCAGGAACAAGGAGCTAGGGGCGCTACCCATGTGTAAGAACAAACGGCGAGATTGAACACTATCACATATAGAAGTTATGTCCTTACCATAACGTTCCATGTGGAGTGTTCATCTTGCCTTTGTTCTTACATTCCCACCCTCCCACCCTTAGGAAGAACGTTCAGTTTGGTGCCTGGTCTGGGGCATTCTGCTTCTGCATTGCAGTTGTTGTATATATAGTTGGCATGTATACATATATATATATGTATATATATAGACTCTTAGTTTCTGTGCATATGTGATATTGGCATGAGTGTTTCTCTCTGACTGCTGGTTTGCTTGCAAACTAGATCTGAGGTAAAGGCAGAGGGGGATTGTGAGTATTAGGTTGTCTCGAGCTTCTTCTCGATGCAGAGCTTGCAAGCGGCCGACACGGAGCCGAGGATCGGCTCCGAACCCATGTGTAAGAACAAAGGCGAGATGAACACTCCACATGGAACGTTATGGTAAGGACATAACTTCTATTTGGTGAAAGTATGTACAGAATCTAGGATGTCCCTGATTCAGGCAGACAGTCAGGAAAAGCTGATGCAGCACCTGACATTTGTAAAGAACTTTATAATCTCCCTGAGGTACACTATCAACGAAAAGAAATCAAAACTAGTACCCAGTAAAAAGATTGTATTCTTGGGAGCAAGCTTGGACACAGCCTTCCTAGATGGCATTTCTTACTTCAGAAAAACAAGCCGATCTAACAGGCTACTTCACTCACATGGCCACCAGAACCCAGCTGTCCCCAAGGAAAATCCTGCAGGCTCTAGGGTTCGTGGCCTCTTGCATTTTACTAATTCCATTTGCCAGACTGCATATGAGGATACTTCAGTAGTACCTAAAAGTTTTTGGTGCCAACATTCTCAGGACCTGGAAACCACCATACCTATCATACCTTGTCTAAGGACAGAGTTTCTTTGGTGGGCAGCAGCATGCAACCACAAGAAGGGGCTTCCCTTTACACAACCCCATGCCACCCAGACCCTAACCGCATACGCATCAGACTATGTTTGGGTGGCATATCTGGGAGACAAGTGCATTCAGGGCCACTGGAGCCCAAGTCAAATTTATCTGCACATCAACCAAAAAGAGATGCTAGCTGTTTAGCACGCTCTGACAACTTTCAGATCCCTTCTCTCACCTGGACCCCTGCTAATAAAAACAGACAACACCACAGTTATTTGGTACATCAACAAGCAGGAGGGAACCCACTCTTGCCCACTGTGCAGGCTAGCCATGACATTGTGGAACACGGCATTGGACATGCAGATCCATCTGCAAGCTCAATTCCTGCCAGGCAAACAAAACTCTCTGGCAGACTATTTAAGCAGAAGTCTCCTAGATCCACATGAGTGGCAATTAAGTCCCAGCACTTTCAGCCTGTTAACCCAGAAATGGGGGATACCAGAGGTAGACCTTTTTGCCTCCCCCTACAGTCACCAGATCAGCAAATGCTGCACCAGGACACCACACAGCAGAGCACAGAATGTGGATGCCATATCCTTCCAGTGTGTAAACCTCTCAATTTATGCCTTTCTCCTTCTGCCTCTTCTTTCAAAAATACTAATCAAGATAAGACAGGACAGACCAAGGGCAGTCCTGATTGCTCCAGATTGGCCACGCCAGTACTGGTACCCACTAATGCGCAGCCTGTCACTGGTGCCACCATGGCATTTACCTCACATCCCAACCCTCCTCACTCAGCAGGAGGGACAGATCCTGCATCTGCAACTGCAAACCCTGAACCTTGCAACCTGGCTTATTCCTTGAATTCTCCTCCAGTGACCAGCCTAAGCAAGCAGGTACTTGACGTCATTCTGGAAGCCAGAAGATCCGGTACAAGGAAAATCCTATGCTGATAAGTGGAAAAGGTATTGTTCCTGGATTCAGTCTAAAGGAGTTGATATTGCTCTCCCCTCCCTACCTCTAATCCTGGATTACCTAGCAGATCTACTCCACAGGAGGCCTTTCCTTCTCTTCCATTAAGATCCATGCCTCTGCCATCTCGGATCATTACAACACTGAATCACCTGTCTTCCCTCACCCTCTCATCAAACAGTTCCTGAGAGTGGCCAACATTTTAAAGCCCCATGGAGAGCACCCACCCCGGCTTGGGACCTTAACTTTGTACTGGAAGAGCTCACCCCCCCCCCCCCCTTGAACCTGCAGCATCAGCATAGTTAAAATTTCTCTCTTCGAAAACAGCCTTGCTTCTGGCCATCACTTCAGCTAGAAGAGTGTCTTATCTACAAGTGCTTATGGCTGTGGAACCCTTCATTATTTTTCATGCTGACAGGGTCTTCCTCAGAACTAACCTTACTTTTATGCCTAAAGTGGTGTCCAGTGTAGCTCTCAACCAATCTATCCATTTTTCAACCTTCTTTCCCAATCCTCAAAATAAAGGGGAAAGGATCCTGCACTCCTTAGACGTGCACAGACAGCTCAAATTCTACCTTGACAGGACTAAGCTCTTCAGAAAATCTGACCAGCTACTACTCAGCTTTGCACCTGGGGCAGAGGGCAAGGCCATATCTAAACAAACTATTTCCAGGTGGATAGCACACTGTATCCATTTCTGTTACAAACACCATGGGAAACCAACCTTTCAGGGTGTCAGAACACATTCCACCAGGGCAACCTCTACCTCTACAGCATTCCTCTGGGGAGTCCCTACCAGGGACATTTTGGAAGCTGCTACCTGGAGTTCTGTTCGTACCTTCACCAAGCAGTACCACCTGCCTAGCTTTTCCAAATCCAAGGGCAGGTTTTGCTACAGCAGTCCTGCAGGGCATGCTAGCCAGCCCTATCTCTTCTTGACTGCCTCCACCCATTCTTGAGCTTTGGGAATCAACCCAAGTGTGATGACTGCAACAGTGAAACATGAGGAACATAGTACAGTTGTGTACATTTACCATAAATGTAGATGTTAGAGTGTATTCACTGTTGCAGTCCTGGTTTTCCACCCTCCAGCCCCCATCTCTCTCTCTACTTCTTTAAATGTATTACTCACCCCTTACAGGGCTGTTGGTATTTACTTTTTACTGGTGGTGTTTTTCCACCGTAACATTGCTTCCTGTTTGGGGTATCCTGACATTTGGGGCAAGAAAAACTGATGCAATGGTGTCGGATGCCTGTTTTTATACCCCTGACGACCTGAGGTCAGTCCTGGAGCAACAGCAACCGATGCAGAAGTACTAAGTCTCTGGTATTCGGGCCTACTGAGGGCTACCTGCAGGCAGATAACCCAAGTGTGATGACTGCAACCGTGAATACACTCTGACATCTACATTTATGGTAAGTGTACACAACTGTACTTTCTTGCTTAAGAAATCTCTTTCACTGGTATTTAGTGAATTTTTTTAGTGGGAGCAGAGTGAAGCCTCCATGACACAGACTATGTAGCATGATTTAATGTTGTTGTTCCTTCGGCTTTTCCCGGTTAGGGGATACCACAGCAGAACTCCCATCTGCTAATGATTGGCAGTAGATTTTCACGGTGCCGAGGAGCCAGCTCGATGCTCAACCTTTAATGAAGGCATGCCCATTCACACGTCTTTCAAATGCCAGTCGACCGCGGGGAGGACATGCAGACTCCACACAGAAGGCGCTCCAGCCGAGAATCGAACGGGAGAACCTCTTGCTGTGAGGTGACAACGCTACCGCTGCACCACCGCAGCTATGTAGCATGATTTAATCCAGCAACAAATCCCAAAAGCTACATTTATTTCTTCTTGAAGGACATCCTGTTTAGCAACAGAGACAGAGATGACTGTTGGGTCTGCCTATAGGTACTTGTGCGTCTGGAGTACCTTCTACAACTTGTAACACATTTTGGAAGCCAAATGCTGTCCATGAAATAGGTGGCAATCCACTGAGCACAGAAGAAGTTATCAGGGACCTGGGGACCCAGGTTGATAGTAGTCTGTCATTCGACACCCATGTAGCTAAAGTAGTTAGGAAGACCTTCTACACTGCCCACCTTATCATGAAGGGATTCTCATCTAGATCAAGGGAGGTCATAGTCTCCCTATACTCATCACTCATCAGACCAATGATTGAGTACAATGCCCCATTCGGAATGTATCTGACCCGACACTTGCAGCAGCTGGAGAGGCCACAAAAGTTCCTCACCAAAAGGATAAAGGGTCTCAAACATCTGTCCTATGCTGCCCGACTGAAAGAACTCCAGCTCTATTCAGTCGCCACGCTTGCTCAGAGGTGACCTTTGCCTAACATACAAGGCCATGTCAACCCAGATTTGATGAATATGCTTCACCTCAAAAAATCTAGATCCGTCAGAGCCACAAGGGCGGGAGACTTAAACCTCGACACGGCTATTAATAGGACGTGCTGGAGGGATAGATTCATCACCCAAAGACTCCCTATGCTGTGGAATAAAATCCCAGTATATGTGAGGCAGAGCACCTCGCTGGCCTTGTTCAAGAGAAATCTTGACCAATGGATGGGAGATCGCAGATATACCCCAGGGATTACCTCAGTGTCACTGCTCGACAGAGGCACAGCAAAATAATGGGTGTAGTTCCCCATACTAAAGGGGTGGCGTAAGCCACAAAACTATGGGCTAGGCTTGTAAATGCCCTCGGGCAGATAGCCTAGTATGAACCTATGAACTTCTAAAAAGCTAAGTACCCCGTTGGGGACTCTTTCTTGCCTCAGCCGATGTCAGAAAAAGTGAATAACTGTTTAACTTGTGGGAAACAAATACCTCATAAAGATTTCCACTCTTACTGCTTAACTTGTTTAGGCCCAGACCACGACGTAGCAGCTTGTTTAGCCTGTGCTTCTTTCAACCGACGGACGCTTAGACGTCGGTCGGAGTTTGCTGAACAGTTTTTCGGCTCAGATTTCAGACATAATGCCGCCGGACTCCGACTTCACAAGTTGTTAAGAACGCAAAGAAAAGGACCGACATCGCGGTCCGCGGTTTCGCCGAAACCGGTTAAGCAAACCGCGAGTGTCTCGGTTTCGGCCGAAACCAAGCAAGCGGTTCTAACTTCAGCCGAATCCATGACTACTACCGAGGTCCCTTCTAACCTGGTTGAATCGGCCTCTGAAATTCAACCTGCTACTGTGGTTTCACAAGAATTATCGGACACCATCCCCTTGGATGTTTCAACCCCTGCACGTGGTGCTGCTAGGCCGCCTGCAGCCATGTCCATAAAGGCCTTTGCCAGGGCTAAAGCAGCCAAAACTTCTAAGTCTGTGCCTGTTAAGCCCCCCTCTCACAGGCCCAGCTCCAGTTCCCAAATGCTTACTCTGGCAGAGGATCTCATCTCTTTAATAAGGGGATCCCAACCTCATCCAGACAGGGCCTCTCAACCTCCTCCAGAAAAGAGACCTAGAGCAGAGCCCCTGAGCCAGTGTCCTCAGATGATTCTTCTGATGATTCAGACAATACAGACCATCCAGAGGCTCCTTTTCTCCTTATGAAGACTCCGATGCTGAGGAATCGATTCCTTTTGCCTCTCCACCAGAGGAATTTTCCTTTGGGGAAACCTTACATGCCATGAGGGAGCAATTTCAATGGCAGGGGCAAGATTTCTCAGATTCAAGGAAAAGGCTTAGGACCTTTTTGCATTTACCACAACATAGGCCTTTAGCTATACCTCCAGTTCTTCCTGTTGTAGATGATGCATTTAATGATGCTTGCACTGCTCCTGATACTTTGCCTCCAGCCCCTGCTAAGCCCGATAGGTTCTACAGGGTCCCGGACACATCACCATTTATACAAGGCTCCTTTGCAGATCCCGAGACTATCTCCCAGGGGCCTAAGGCAGTAGCCGACCTCAGTTAAAATCCCTCCCTCTGAAAGGGAATCCAGGTCCTTAGAGAGATGGGGTAAAAAGTATACACCTCTGCTACTCTCTCAGCTAGGGCATTGAACTGTCAGTTTCATATGATCCAATACCAGGAGTTTATGCTTGATCAGTTAACTAAGAAACTGTCCTCTGATGACTCTTTAGATAAGAAATATGTTCTAGAAATGGTGCATAACATTCAGCAGGTTAGTAACCATTCTTTAAAATGTGGCTATGATGCACTGGAGGCTTCCTTTAGATCAGCCATGACTGGCACAGTTATCAGAAGGCATGCATGGTTGAAAGAACAGGTCTTGCCGGATCATGTTAAAGCAAAACTATTAGATGCTCCTATGGATAAGGTCAATTTATTTGGTTCTCCTGCTCAGCAGGTACTGAAGAAAATGGAAGAGAAGGCAAAATCTGTACAAACAGTGAAAGATTTCTTACAGGTTCAGCCTCCAAGGTTTAGCAGGAACTGGCCTTCCAAAAATTGGTCCTTTCCAGACTCCTCTAAAACACAGAGAGGCAGGAATAGGCGTCAAGAGGCAGAAACCAATCCAGAGGAGGTGCCTACAGGGGACGCCAGTGGCAAGGTAACAACCAGCGAGGCACAGACACAACTACTACTACTGCAACAGGACAATCACAGTGACTTGGCTCTGGCACCGCCTACCAGGGAACAAATAGCAGCACCCTTAGGCGGAAAGTTAGCCTTATTTTCAAAAAACTGGCACTGCATCACAAGAGACAAGTGGATTTTGCAAACTATAGACCAAGGCTACAGGTTTCATTTCCATACTTTACCAGGAAAAAGAGGAATGCCAAACCTACCACCAAATCAAAAGACAGAAGCTCTAAAACAAATAGCTCAATTAGCAAAAATGAGAGCTGTGGAAAAAGGGTACCATCTATGGAACAAGGAAAGGGATTTTACTCCAGACTCTTCCTGGTACCAAGAAAAGAGAAAAATTGGAGGCCTATTCATTGTTCCAAAATTCAAAATGCTGACCCTACAGCAACTTCTTCCCATGCTGGGCAAGGAGTCTTGGCTGGTGACTCTAGATCTCAAGGAGGCATACCTGCACGTCCCCATACGACCAAATTGCAGAAGATACCTCAGATTTCTTGCAGGATCAGAGCATTATCAATTCTCAGCATTGCCCTTTGGCTTATCTACTGCGCCCAGAGTGTTCACGAAATGCCTGGCATCAGTAATCGCTCACTGCAGGCTTCATTGAATCCAAATATATCCATACCTGGACGACTGTCTGATACAAGCGGACAACAGAAACAAGCTAACAGAAGACTTACAAAGAGTCATTTGCTTACTGCAAGCCCTGGGATATACAGTCAATATAAAAAAAATCAAGACTGATACCATCCCAAAGAATAACCTTCTTAGGTGCAGAATTGGAAACAACAAAACAGATGGCATTCCTAACTGCAGAAAAACAAGAACAACTTCCTCTCTACTTCTTGGCATTAACAAAGCAGAACCAACTAACAGCAAGGAAAGTACTGCAGGCCTTGGGCTTCATGGCATCCTGCATAATCCTGGTCCCTCATGCCAGACTACATATGAGAAAGCTACAGTGGTACCTGAAGAATTTATGGTCTCAACACAGTCACAGCCTAGAAACCGAAATACCACTAATCCCATGCCTGAAACAAGAGTTCCTATGGTGGGCTCAGGCATGCCAGTCAAACCCAGGTTTGCCCTTCCACAGCATTCAACCAAGCCAAACCATCACAACGGACGCCTCAGACCTCGGTTGGTGGGCCCACATGCTGGACAAGTGCATACAAGGCTTATGGACTCAAGATCAGCTGCACCTGCACATAAATCAAAAGGAAATGCTGGCAGTAAAACTGGCAATCCAGAATTTCAGACCATTCCTCCAAGAAGGGCAGTTGATGATAAGGACAGACAACACCACAGTCATGTGGTACATCAACAAACAGGGAGGCACTCATTCATACCCTCTATGCCGGATGGCACTGGACCTATGGAATATGGCTCTGAGCTACAACATTCAGTTACAAGCAATTTTTGTACCGGAAAAGAAAACATCCTAGCAGACATATTAAGCAGAACTACCTCGGATGCTCACGAATGGATGCTACACCCGGACATCTTCAAGGCCATCACAAGGAAATGGGGACTACCACAAATAGACCTATTCGCATCCCCACTCAATCACCAGCTCAAGAAATTCTGCACAAGGACGTAACACCCACTTGCTTGGAAGGTGGACTCTCTATCCTTCAGTTGGAAAAGCCTGACAGCATATGCATTCCCACCTCTTCCTTTGATGCACAAGGTGCTATTGAAAATCAAAGAGGAACGTCCAAGGATCATTCTGATAGCTCCAGACTGGCCAAGACAACATTGGTACCCATTACTGAGGAGCATGTCTCGGGGGCAAATGTGGACACTACCCCTGATTCCTTTGCTGTTAACTCAGAGCGGCTACAACACCCTGCATCCAAACCTGAAAACTCTGCAGCTGACTGCCTGGAACATTACATAAGAGCAACTAACCCAGATTTGTCCCAAAGGGTTAAAGACATTATACTTGAGGCCCGCAGACCTTCAACAAGAAGGAACTATGCAGGAAAATGGAAAAGATTTCTCATTTGGAGTACTGAAAGGGGAAAAGATGTGTCAAAGGTAGACATAGCCAACATCCTGGAGTATTTGGCAGAGCTTTTCCATACAGGCCTGTCCTATTCCTCCATCAAGATACATGCATCAGCTATTTCATGAATACAGCTTGATCCCCTGTCTTCTCGCATCCTCTACTCAGACAGTTTCTGAGAGGAATTAAAATGTAAAACCTCCTAGGAAACCACCATTGCCAGCATGGGACTTGAACTTTGTGCTAGAAAAATTGACACTCCCCTTCGAACAAGCAGCAACAGCAGAACTTCAACACCTATCCTGGAAAACTGCTTTCCTGCTGGCAATTACCTCAGCAAGAAGGGTTTCTGAGCTACAGGCTTTAATGGCAGTACAACCCTTCCTAATCTTCCATCAAGACAGAGTGTCCATGAGAACAAATCCTACATTTATGCCTAAGGTGGTATCCAGAGTGTCTTTAAACCAGGCTATCCACCTACCTACATTCTTCCCCAATCCACAGAACAGGGGAAAGACTGCTGCATACTTTGGATGTACATAGACAGTTACGCTACTACCTGGACAGAACCAAGGGCAATAGAAAAACTGACCAGCTTCTGGTAGCATATGCAACAGGAAGGAAGGAAAAGCAATTTCAAAACAGACAATCTCCAAGTGGATAGGAAATTGCATCAGATTCTGCTACTCCTACCATGGAAAGCAAACTCCACAGAACATAAGGCCTCATTCTACAAGGGCTACAGCCACTACCACAGCTTTCTTACGAGGAGTGGCTACCAAGGACATTATAGAGGCTGCTACTTGGACCTCCGTGCATACATTTGCCAAGCATTATAACTTACCTTTATACTCTAGATCCCGAGCAGGGTTTGCCACTGCTATTTTGCAAGGGATCCTAACTACACCATAATTTCTTCTTCCTCCTCCCCTAGTTTGGCTATGGTATTCTACCCATTTGTAAGGACTGCAGATGCATCCTTGAAGGACATAGTACAGTTTTGTACCTACCATAAATGTAGATGTCCGAATAGGAATGCATCTGCAGTCAGGATTACCCACCCTCCTTCCCCTCTGAGGTATTCCTAGGGTATTTGCCCATCTAATAGCTAGCTGGGGGGGAACTCTTATGGTGTATTTGTTTGTATATATGTACATACATGCTTATTTTTTGTGTTTGCCTTCTACTATTTGGAAACATTGGCATTTATCCAAAATTTAGCTATCCAAGAGGGCAACTGGCATCTGGGGCAAGAAACACTGAGGAAAATGGCGTCGGCTGATGCCTTTATACCCGAAGAGCTGCAGCTATGACGTCGGGTGAAGTGCGACACTAGCCGAGGCCAGACCCAGACTTTGGAATCTGGCCGACCGAAGGGCTGCCTGACGACAGGACAACCCATTTGTAAGGACTGCAGATGCATTCCTATTCGGACATCTACATTTATGGTAGGTACAAAACTGTACTTTACTGCTTCTAATCCCATTCCCTTGGATAAAGAAAGGAAATGCGTGAATAATTTGGGGAAGAAACTTTATTCTTCTGGTACTTTAACTTTCAGGATTTTATATAGTCGTGCTCATACATTTTTGCTTATGTCTTTTGCGAGGATTCACTTCATAACACTGAAAATGAGAAAACTTCATAATATAGAAGACCAAAACACTGAAACTTCAAAACACTGAAAATTCAAAACACTAAAAACACATATATCATACATATACTGAGTTTAAACAACATAAATCATACCACTTTCCAGCAAGTGTAAGCAGGGAGGCAAGCCCCCCTGCACCCCCCATGTGGGGGGCTGTGCCCCCCACACCCCTTGCTACTTAACTATATCAACTCCAAGATTGCACTTGGTGTAGTGAAGTTCAATCTTGGAGTTGATATATACAAGTAGCAGGGGGAGTGGGGGTGCAGGGGGGCTTGCCCCCCTGCTTACACTTTGTGGAAAGTGCTATGATTTGTGTTTAAACTCAGTATATGTATGATGTGTTTTCAGTGCTTTGAGTTTTCAAGATTTTGAAGTTTATGTTTTGGTTTCAGTGTTTTGGTTTCAGTGTTTTGGTTTCAGTGTTTTGGTTTCAGTGTTTTGAGCTTTCAGTGTTTTGAGCTTTCAGTGTTTTGAGCTTTCAGTGATGTTCATCGTGTTACACTGCTGCAGTCATTACACTTGGGTTATCCTGCCGTCAGGCGGTTCCCCAGTCGGCCCGAGTTCCAAAGTCTTGGTCCGGCGTCGGTTGCTGTCGCCTCCTCCCTGACGTCAGTGCGACAGGGGTATACAAGATGCAGCCGACACCATTTTCTTCAGTCTTTCTTGCCGTGCGGTGCCTGAAGCAAAAGCAGTTCGCAACTGCCGGTCGGCCATCTCCAGAGATTTTCATTCCGAATCCAGAACCGAAGTCTTCTACAAAGCTAAGTACCCCGTTGGGGAAACTTTTTCTTGCCTCAGACCGATGTCAGTAAAAGTTAATAACTGTATTTCTTGTGGGAAGCAAATACCTCATAAGGATTTCCATTCCTATTGTATCCCATGCCTAGGCCCCAACCACAACGTCACGGGTTGTCAGTTTTGTGCTAGGTTTAACCAAGCACACTATTAAACGTCGGTTTGATTTTGCCTGACATTATTTTGGTAGAAAATTCAACTATACCATGCCGTCGGAACTTCCGAAGACCGGAATACACAAAAAGCGCAAAGACAAGGATAGGCATCAGAGGAACAAAACTGATGACGAAGCCTCTTCTAGGCCAGTCGCCGGTTCTCCAGTTTTCAGCGAGGCACCTTCGCATCCCCTGACGACCGCTTCTGTAGAACCACAAACATCTGACTCCCACGTGGAGATGGCTGGGCCTTCGGACGCACAAGTTCTTCAGCCTACCGAGACTAACCTTTCAGAGGGATCCAGAGTAGCTGAGCAAGCCACAGCTACAGAGGGTGTCTTCAGACCTACTCAGTTAAGCATTAAACCCTCAGCTAAGTCTAAGCCTCCTTTAAAGTCAAAGAAACAAATACAGCATTCTCCAGGACAGACCTCCATGCCTAAGAAACAAATGCTCAAAATGGCCGAAGACCTAATAACTCTGATCAGGGGGGTCCCATCCCCCTCCTGATAAAAGGCCTAGACAGGATGCAGACTATGACTCATCTGACCAGGTGTCCATCTCTTTTGATTCATCCTCAGACCTAGGATACTCCTTACCCCCTTATGAGGATTCTGATGCTGAGGAATCTATTCCATCAGCCTCTTCGCCTGAGGACTACTCCTTTGGGGAAACCCTACATACCATGAGGGAGCATTTCCACTGGGAAGGCCAAGATTATTCAGAATCCAAGAAAAGGCTCAGAGACTTCCTTTTATTACATCAACACAAACCCTTGCTATTCCGCCAGTGTTAGATATTTTGGATGATGTGTATACTGAGTCCAGCTTAAATCCTGATTCCTTACCTCCAGCCCCTGTTAAACCTGACAGATACTACAGAGTCCCTGACTCACATAAATTTCTGTATAAAAGCCCTGTAGCTGACCCTGAAACTATTTCTCAGGGACCCAAAGGAGTTAAGGCCTCATCAGCCAAGAATCCAGTTCCCTCTGACAGAGATTCCAGAGCATTAGACAGATGTGGAAAGAAAGTATATACGTCTGCAACTTTAGCAATGAGAGCCTTAAATTAGCAGTTTCACATGCTAAAATATCAGCAATTTTTACTGTCTCAGTTAAAACAAAAAATGCTTCCAGAATCAGATCTTCCTAATGTTAAAGAAATGCAGGATTTATTGCATGCAGCTGAACAAGTGGGAAAGCATACTTTGCAATGTGGTTTTGATTCTCTAGAGGCCTCCTGCAGAGCAGCAGTTACAGGCTCTGTCATTAGAAGACATGCTTGGTTAAAAGAACATACGTTACCAGGTCATGTTAAAGCAAAATTATTGGATGCACCTTTGCAGCAGGATGTGTTATTTGGAGTTAAGGCAGAAGAGGTACTAAAGAAAATGGAGGATAAGGCAAAATCTATGCAAACGGTGAAGGATTTCGTACAAGTTCAGCCTCCTAGATTTAGCAGAAACTGGCCAACTAAGAATTGGTCCTTTCCAATTACAGACAGACCTCAAAGGGGAAGATACAGACGTCCAAGAAGTAGAGGTCAAACACAAGGTACTTACAGGCCACGACAGTGGGTTGCATCAGGCCAGAAAGAAGGGGGAGACAGGCCTCAACCATATAAAAAACAGCTCCAATGATGTCCCACTACAGCTGCCAAACAAATCCTTATTGGCAGCCCCCTTGGGAGGAAAACTGGCACTCTTCTACCACAATTGGCAAATGATCACCAAAGACAAATGGGTTCTCAACATTGTATTTTAAGGTTACAGGTTCCACTTTCACACTCTGCCAAGGTTAAAAGGAATGCCAAATCTGCCACCAAATCAATGGGCAGAGGCTCAAAAACAAATTATAGCACTCATGGATTCATAGGTTCATAGGTTGATACTAGGCTATCTGCCCTAGGGCATTTATAAGCTTAGCCAGAGTGTGTTTGGCTTTCGCCACCCTTTTAGATTAGTTGACTCTGCCTCTGTATAGTAGGTCACAGAAGATAGCCCTTGTGAGGTTAGTTTACTGTGCCTCTGTCTAGTAAGGACACAGAAGAGATCCCAGGGGTAAAGCTACGATCTCCCATCCACTCTTCAAGATTTCTCTTGAAGAGGGTCATTGAGGGACTCTGCCTAACATGGATTGGAATTTTGTTCCAGTGTGAGGGGAGCCTCTGGGATATGAATCTGTCCCTCCAGCATGTCCTATTTATTTCTGTGCTGAGGATTAAGTCCTTGGAGCGTGTAGCTCTAAGGGATTTGGATTTCCTGAGGTGGAGCATGTCCATTAATTCTGGGTTGGACATGGCTTTATATGTCGGGCACAGATCGCCTCTGAGTAGGCGGTAAGCAACTGAGTAGAGCTGGAGTTTCTTTAGCCTAACTGCGTAGGGCATCTGTTTGAGTCCCTTGATCCTCTTGGTGAGGTACTTTTGGGGTCTTTCCAGTTGCTGCAGCTGTCGGGTAAGGTACATCCCAAATGGGGCATTGTATTCAATTATGGGCCTGATGAGTGATGAGTAGAAGGGCACAATGACCTTTCTTGATCTAGATGTGAACCCTTTCGTGATAAGGTGGGCTATATAGAAGGTCTTTCTAACCACTTTGGCAATTTGATTGTCAAAGGAGAGATTGCTATCTACTTGGGTCCCCAAATCCCTGATTACTTCTTCCGTACTTAATGGATTACCACCTATGTGGTAATTTGTGGGCACTTTGTTTTTCCCAAAGGGGATGACTGTGCACTTTTTGGCATTTAGCTTTAGGCCATGTCTCTGGCACCAGTTATCCGTCTCTGTGAGACCCTTTTGGAGGATGCTTGTGTCAGTCGGCGAGTCAATTATGGCACCCAGTTTGCAGTCATCTGCGAACTTGGTCAGCCATAATCCTCCCATGTTAGCCTGTACCTCAGAGAAATATATACCGAACGAGAGGTCCCAGGACTGAGCCTTGTGGGACGCCACTTGTAACTGGTTTAGAGTCTGACATGGCACCTGCAATTCTGACCATGTGGGTTCTATCCCTAAGCCAGTTTGCAATCCATCTTGTGACATAGGGGTTGATATTTAAGCTGGTGAGCTTATTTATGATGCCCGAGTGGGGTATTGTGTCGAAGGCTTTTGCGAGGTCCAGGTAGGCTGTGTGGACTACCTTCCCTTCATCCATGGCCTTGGTGACTGTTTCAAAGAAGTCGACCAGGTTCAAGAGGCAAGATCTGCCCTTAACAAAGCCGAATTGGGTAGTATCCACTGTTTGGAGGTTCCCAATGTCTTTGTTTATGAGTTTCATGATGATACGCTCCATAGCTTTGCAGACCAGGCTAGTCAGGCTTATAGGGCGATAGTTTCCGGGGTCCGTTGTGGCACCACCTTTGTGGAGTGGGACCACTGTTGCTGTACGCCATTCCTTGGGTACATATCCTGTAGTAAGGCTGAGATTGAGCAGTGACTTTATGTGAGGGTTCAGTTCTTCTTGGAGTTCGTGTAAGACGCAGCCCGGAACACCGTCCGGTCCCATTGATGCTGTGTTTTTTGCTTTGGAGAGGGCAGCTCTCACCTGTGCATCTGTGATGTCAGGGAGGCTACACTCTGTTGGGATAGACATTTTCTCTTTTGGGTGGGAAGGGGGGGGGGAGTTTGCACTGAACCTGTCTGCCAGGATGTTGGCAATGTCTGTGGGTTCAGTGTATTTTTTGTCATTTTGAACTAACTCAGAGCATATCTGGGAGTTGCCACCCAGGTTCCTGACATAACTAAAGAAGGCCTTGTGATTATCTTTAGCATCTTGTGCAATTTTTCTTTCGAAGCTGGCCTTAGATGATTTTATGAGGGATCGTAGTTTCTTGCTAGTACTGATCAGAGATGCCTTCCCTTTTTGGGATTTTGCTCTATCATGTAGTAGCTTCCTCCTTCTGTTGTATAGCTTATTTATGGCTGGGGTCCACCAGACAGGTCTCTTGCCTTTGGAGGAATGAGTCTTGGTTTTATTTGGGATAGCACGATCCATGCATTACTGTAGGTGTCCATAGAAAGCGTTTGTAAAGGATTCTGCGGTTTGGGCCGTATTTTATACTGGCCCGGGGGCTTTGAAGGATTCCGCCTCTGTTTTGAGAAGTGTGAAGTTTGCATTTGAGAAGTTCTTCACTGTGGTTTCCTTGGCTGGGGGTGGGGACGGGATATCGATGTCCAGTAAGATTAATTTATGGTCAGATCTTACCAATGAGGGGTATACCTCTGGTATGGAACATAGAGTCCCCATGTTGGTGATGATCAGGTCCAATATGTTTTCCCCTCTTGTGGGAGTGGTGACCAGTTGTTCCATAGCATTTGAGTTTTTCAATTCTAGGAACCGTTGGGCGAGGGTGTTGGGGCTTGAGTAGTGCTCCCAGTCTATGTTTGGGTAGTTGAAGTCACCCAATATAATGGTGTTTAGAGAGACCTTCATATTCTCCAGTGTTTTCAGGAAAGCCGAGTGGGGTTCCTGAGTTTGGGAGGGTGGTCTATAGCAGGCTACAAACTGAAAGGCAGTTTTGCCCACTGTTAGTTGCACATGGATGGTCTCCGATGCTTCATGCAGTGCCACTAACCTGGAGGTGTGGGTATCATTGATGAATATGGATACTTCCCCTCCTTTTGTGGTTTGGTCCAAAAAGCATTGTATGAGGTATAACCTGGTAGTGCTGGGGTGCTCTCGGGAGCCTTGAAACCAGGTTTCTGTTACTGCACAGATATCGATATTCTCCATACTGAGGAGAGCCTCGAGTGCGTGCATCTTGAGGTTTAGACTTCTGGCGTTGAGCAGCATTACCCTTAGTTTCTTTTTCTTTGTGTTGTCTATGGAGGTGGGTTTGTCTTTTGAGCCTTGCCTAAAAAGGCACTATGGGGGTGGCAGGAGCCTTAGCCAGTATTCGAAAGCCCAGGGGTGACAGGTGCAAGCCGTCCCTAGCGAAGCAACGTGGCTTGTCGAGCATGTCATCCCAGGCTGACAGACACTGGATCCCCTTTGAATGACACCAATACTTTAGCCAATTGTTAAAATTGATCATTTTGTCTTTATACTGTGGCATCATTCTTGGTGAGGGTAAGATGCTACTCAAGGTCAGGGTCATACCGGCTTGGGCTACATGATCAGAGAGCTCCTCTATGTCTCTTTTCATGTAGTCCAGGGATGTACACCTCAGGTCATTCACACCAGCATGGACAATGACGGAGTCATATTTGTACTTGCTTTGGAGTGACCTGAGTGCTTGTGTTGTGTGGCGGATCCTGACACCCAACAAGAAGCTTAGTGACCTTCTCCTTGTTCAGTCTGGTGAGTGGGACGTCAGTGTGTCTGACAATAGTCACCTATTACAAGTATATTAGGTGTGTTGTTTAGCCTTAAGGGCTGTGACTGTGTGGCACACTGACTTTGTGAACTATGTGATACGTGGGTATTGTTGTGGGGTAGCGGTTGCTTGGATGTCTGCTTTGGAGGTCTCTGCTGCTTGGGCAGATTTTTATTTAGAGCCTCCGAGTATGTTTTTGTGTGTTTGTGTTTGGTTTTCTGTTGCGATAGGTCTATGTGAGACTGGATTTGTGGTGTGTGTGGTTACCTTCTCCTACTGACTGACTGCGCCAGTCTTGGGTTGAGAGAGCTCAGCCTCCAGTTTGGCTATATAGTTGCATCTCTCACATATATTTGAGCTTGTTGGGAGGAGGAGAGGGTGGTCTGTGTACATAAGGCAGTTGTAACATTGCCTCAAGATTCCCAGATTCACCAGCTGGACTGGAGAGTAAACCCGAAACCGACTTTTGGACATGCCAGAATAGTATAAGGAACTACTTTTTGACTGATCGAAAAGGACCAATAGGGAGCCAAGTACTTAAAGGGTGTATAAGAGGGTGTAGTGCTTTAGTTTATTAGTGCTTACTTATAAGATTACTTATATGAGCAACTGCAGGGCTTTAGAATGAAAATAGAGTGCTTACTTTGACATTTAGAACAGTTCTAAGAGAAAAAGTGAAGAGCAGACTTTGTGGAGCCGGGAATAGTTTAAACCCGTTTAAGCGGCACTGCACTATGCGCAAAATCGTGCAAAACCACACAAATGCGGGTTCTAATGCAGGGAAACTGAAAGAGATAGGAACTGACCCAGAGTGGCCAATAAGCTACTAGTTTCAGGGCTGAGACCACTCCTCCAGGGACAGATAGGCTGCTCAAAGCTCCCCACTCTCACTGGTGAACAGAGAAGCTTCCTCCTATCTAAGTAAGGATATGGGCAACACAGGAAACTATACCACAGTCCGGAATTCAGTAAAACCTGAAATCTGGACTAATCTAGGTCAGCAGAGGCAGGAAAAGAGAATTTTTTTTTTTGGTTTTTTTTTCAGGAAACCGCAGAAAAACACACAGAAAACACTGTAAATGCTATAAACAGGCTAGCGCACTTTGGTGTGTAGCCTACAACAGTTATGCAATACATAAATGACTTAAATTGATAGAAAACAAGTGCAAAAACTGTAAAATGCAGAAGGCAAATGCAATTTAAACTTTTTAAAGCACAGATCAGTTAGAAATTCGCTTTTTAGGCGGGAAAAGGCAGTCGGAGCAAAAAAAAAAAAAAAAAAAAAAAAAAAACAGAGAAAAAATACTTAAATCTGGAAAAGTCTCTCTTGGGTCTCTCTGTTGCCTGTTTCACTCTGCAGGACACAACGAGGAGCTGTGCGGAGTTGTATACTGGCGCAAACCGCGTAAATGCGGGTTTTAAAGCAGGGAAACTGCAAGAGATAGGAATTGACCCAAAACGGCCAATAAGCTACTAGTTTCAGGGCTGAGACCACTCCTCCAGGGACAGATAGGCTGCTCAAAGCTCCCCACTCTCACTGGTGAACAGAGAAGCTTCCTTCTACCCAAGTAAGGATATGGGCAACACAGGAAACTGTACCACAGTCCGGAATTCAGCAAAACCTGAAATCTGGACTAATCTAGTTCAGCAAAGGCGGGAAAAGAGAATATTTTTTTTTCAGGAAACCACAGAAAAACACACAGAAAACACTGTAAATGCTATAAACAGGCTAGCGCACTTTAGTGTGTAGCCTACAACAGTTATACAGTACAAAAACGACTTAAACTGATAAAACAAGTGCAAAAACTGTAAAAAGCAGAAGGCCAATGCACTTTAAACTTTTCAAAGCACAGATCAGTTAGAAATTCACTTTTTAGGCGGGAAAAGGCAGTCCGAGCAAAAAAATAGAGAAAAAATACTTAAATCTGGAAAAGTCTCTCTTGGGTCTCTCTGTTGCCTGTATCACTCTGCAGGACACCATGAGGAGCTGTGTGGAGTTGTATACAATAACAAACTTTTTAAATCACAGATTCGCTAAAAAAAAAACTGCCGTTTTAGGCAGAATTAGTTAAGACAGCAAGAAAAGCAGAAAAGTGATACTTAATCACTCCAAAGTCACTCTTTTGTCTCTCTGCTGCTGTAGACTCTGCAGAACACCTAGAAGGCACTTGCTGAGCGGAATACAAGCGTAAAAACTGTGCAAATGAGGTTTTTATAGCAGGGAAGTGAAAGAGAGAGAAATTAGCCCAAAAAGGCCAATAAACTACTAACTTCTGGGCTGAAACCACTCCTCCAGGGACAGATAGGCTGCACAAAGCTCCCCTCTCTTACAGGTGAACAGAGAAACTTCCTTCTATCCAAGTAAGGTAATGGCAACACAGAAACTTGTAACACAGCCCTGGATTCAGCAATAACTTGAAAACTGGACTATACTAGTTCAGAAAGGTGGGACACAAGTATATAATTTTTTTTCCAGAAAATAGAGCAGATACAGTCAAAACATCACTTTACCCAATTAACCAGTTAAAAAGCTTAAAACGGAGCCCTGTTCCAGCAGTCTTCAATCAGACAAGTTCTAACTGTACAGTCCTGCCACTAGGGTACAGAGAAACCTTCTCCAAAAAAAAGACGGCCTGGGTCAGTGCACAATTCTACAAACAAAGCTAGATCCAGCCGGCCTGAATCTAGTCTATGCTACAGCAAACAAGGCGTACCGATTTCAGAAAGAAACAGTTCAAGTAAGCATGCGCAGTAAACCTTTAACCAGAAATTCCCAGCTCAGAAGGGCAGAATCTAGCCTCTCCTCCCACAAGAGTGCAGACCACAAACCTTCTTAATGTAAAATAACTGGCCTGAAGCCCAAGTCCCTAACCTAGAACTAATACACTTTTAGAATAACAGACACTGAGCCTTCAATCAGCCGTTCCCAACTTAGAAGGATGTACGCTACCTGTCCTGCCACAACAGTGCAGACCACAAACCTTCTTAATGTAAAACAACTGGTTTGAAGCCCAAGTGCTTAAACCAAGGGCCTTAGAATAACAGTTACAATTTAATCAGGCTACTAACAAGCAGTAATAAAGGCAGCAGAATAAATTTAATTGAGTACTTTTAAAAGAGGCAAAAGCAAAATAAGGTAATAAAGTAGGAAGGAACACAAATACAGTAAGGCAGATGAAGTGCAATTTTTTTTTTTTTTTTTTTTTTTTTTTTTTGAGATGGAGGAAACAGAACAGATTAAGATATACTATAGGGGAATGCCCTTCCTAAGTGCTCTTTCTGTACACCGCAGAGGAGATGGGACTGGTAAGAGTATCCAAAATCAAAATATGATGTCACTGTACTCAGTTGAGTGAGCGAATGAGATGGGTCCAGGAGGAGTGTGCAAAAAGAGATTTACAGCAGGGGCGGGCAATTCCAAAGCCACCAAGATTAACACCAGAACAAGAAACAGGGAGGGGGGGTGGGGAACTAACTGCAGAGATTCAAAGACGCAATATTTACTGAATCCAAGACGCACAATATTTACTCACTCAAATCTTAAATAAGTGCAGAAAATATACTTAAATCAGCTTGTGTCCAGTTGATATATGCAGACAAGTCTCAGTAGCCAGCAACTCGATTTAAAATGATTACTAGAAATGTAACCAACACAGATTTTACTGCTAGCAGAAACCCCCAAGCTAATTAACACAAAGGAATTTCAAAGCAATCTAACAACTTTCAGTGAGCTCAGATGGCAAACTGCAGAGATTCAGAGACACAATATTTACTGAATCCATGACGCACAATATTTACTCACTCAAATCTTAAATAAGTGCAGAAAATATACTTAAATCAGCTTGTGTCCAGTTGGTATATGCAGACAAGTCTCAGTAGCCAGCAACTCGATTTAAAATGATATGAGAGCTATTCAAAAGGTACCATCACAGGAGCAAGGACAAGGATTTTACTCAAGACTCTTTCTGGTACCCAGAAAGGACAAAGCCTGGAGGCCCATTCTGGATCTTTCATCTCTAAACACTTAACCTGGATGTTCCGAAATTCAAAATGTTGATAATGTGATAGTGTTCAATCTCGCCGTTTGTTCTTACACATGGGTTCGGAGCCGATCCTCGGCTCCGTGTCGGCCGCTTGCAAGCTCTGCATCGAGAAGAAGCTCGAGACAATCTAATACCCACAATCCCCCTCTGCCTTTACCTCAGATCTATTTTGCCGCTGCTGCGTTCGCATCGCTGGGAGCTAGCTCGAGCATCTTCAGATAAGATATAACTTTATTTTTGTTATATTTTAGAGAAAATTTGTTCTAATAGTACCTTTTGGTATACTTAGTGTATGTGTGTGTGAGTAGGTAGAATTTCTCGGTACCGTTAAGTTTATTTAACTGGTTAGAGTTTTTCGGGGCCTACCAACCCTTCTTAAATTTGACAACCGGACTGACATTTACATCGGATTTGACCTTTTTCTACCGGATTTGACTCTTATACTGGACTTGACTTTTATCTTTCCTGTAAAATGTCTGAGAAAATTAAATCAGGCTTTAAGCGTTGTCAGTGTGGCCAAAAAATGTCAGTTACTGACAACCATAGTTCCTGTGTCTACTGCCTTGGCCCTCTCCACTTACAAGAGGACTGTTCAATTTGTCACTCTTTTAGTGGGAGGGTCATGACAGATAGGCAGGAAACTCATGGACAGAGGGTTATTAAAACCTTCCTTTCAGGAGGCTCTGGATGCTTCAGACCAGGCATCAAAATCCTCTAAGGAATCGAAGACGTCGGAGCCCAAGTCATCGGCTCCGAGCTCTTCGAGTAAAGTTAGATCACCGGTTCCACAGACTTCAGGGCCGAGTGTTCAACTGGTGTCGGTTCCTGAGCCTCGAGTCTTGGAACCGGTGATGGAGCTCCCTCCATCGACTTTATTGAGGTCGGCTCCGTCTTGGTTCCTTCGACCCGTTCTTCTTCCAAGCTCTCCGATGTCGATGTGGATCGTGTGGTGCAGAAGTTATTGGAGCATTCGGCCCTGTCCAAACTTATTTCAGTTTCCACCCAGTTGGTGTCGAAACTTGAAGGCCTCCCATTGTCTCCATCCATTCCTCCTCCGAGACCTGTCCAGTCTTTGGAGCCGGAAGAGGTTGATTTTCTGATTGTGGAGCCCTCGGGTCCAGAACCGTCTTTTTCTCGGTCTGTTCCTCTCACCTCGACTCCGTCGGACCCGGTACCGGAGTCTCGGAGCCGACGATCTGTCCTTGGTTCCGGGGCCGAGAGTCGAACCGACGTTTCGGTTCCGACTCTTCCCCTCGGGGCCTCGGCGCGGATCGATTCGGCTCCGTCCTCGGGGTCGATGCCTGTTTCGGGGATTCTTCCCATTTCTTCGGAACCGGGAGATTCTTCGACTCGGGACCCGGGGGCTTTCGATCTAATGAGGAAGGTGTTGTCTACCCAGACAACCACATCAGTGGAAGCAACCTCTCCTCCCCATAAAGGGCCGTTATCCTCCTCTGCACCCACGGCCACATCCAAGCGTCGAGCACCGGTGTCTCAGCCACCCCTGGAGGGTGCCCCCTCTTCCTCGGAGGCTTCTTCGGATGCTCGCCACGAAGAAGTCCCTAGGAAAAGATTGTGTAAGAGGAGACACTTGGATTCTCCACAAGAATCCTTGACATCCGATACTGACTTAGATGAGTCAGAAGGGTCCCCTAAGTCACCTTCAGAAGATGTCTCTTTTTCGGACATATTGGAGATCCTGAAACAGAGAGGTGACTGGCAGTCCCTCCCCCCTTCTGAGGATGAGTCAGTCTTGCTGAAGGCATTCGGTGCTCGCCCTTCTTCCTCCTGGGTCACTCCGCCCTTCGATGAATTAATGGAACTTATTGCTCGAAGGGCGTGGGAGGCTCCTGACAGTGGAACCAGTCCCAAGGAAACCCAATAAATATATCACTGCTCCCCAGGACAAGACTTACTTAAAAGGAGTTCCAGTGGACGCTATGGTGGTGGCAGCGACCACGAAAAAGGAGATGTCTGAATCTTCTTCATCTGTCCATCCCCCTAATAAAGATTCTAGGACGATGGACAGGTATGGGAAGCGCATTTTTAGTTCAGCGGCTTTTTCCATGCGATCCCTGAACTATTTGACCCACTTTACACGGCTACAGAGGGATCTAGTCAAAGAGTTGGGAGATACCCTCCAGGGTACTACGGATGCTGCTGTCTCAGAGAAAGTGACGGCGCAACTTAATACCCTTACATCCATTGTGAACTCGTCCATGAGGCTGATCTCTTACGCAGCCGAAGGTTCGAGTAGGGCAGCAGCTTCAGCGATTGCTCTTCGCAGACAATCCTGGATGCGCTTATGTTCATTTGCGGAAGCCTTCAAGTCTTCCTTTACTAACGCCCCATTTGACGGTGCCACTCTCTTTGGCCCCAAAGTAAAGGAGACCCTTACCGGTGTGAGCAGGAGGGAAAGACTCTGTCTGCTGTCGGAGTCCGTTTTCCACCCCAACCAGACCGCACCCCAAAGGGCAACGTGGTGGAAAATGTGGTTTGAAAACCCCAAGGATCTTTCCCAGGCACACAGGGTGATGCCCTTCTAGAGGCAGAGGAGGGGCAGAGGTGGAAGACGCCGCCCTGGCGGCAGAGGGGTCCGCAGAATCAAGGTGACAGGGATACACTCCCTGGTAAACCTTTCCAGCACTCCTGAGAGGAGGCCCGACTGTCCTGCTCTGGAGGCAGTCGGGGGTCGCTTAGCTTTATACCCTCAGGCCTGGCAAAGTATAACTACAGACAAGTGGGTAAAAAGCGTGGTTACCAGAGGTTACAATATACCTTTTCTATCCCATCCCATTCCAAAGAAAAGACACCCAGATGTACCGCCCCATCTGCGAGAGCCAGCAGCTATAGAAATTTCAAAGCTGCTAGAAAAAGAGTCATCCAACCAGTCCCAGCGGACCAGAAAGGATTCGGGACTTACTCAAGGTTCTTTTTAGTTCCAAAGAAAACAGGGGACTGGAGGCCCATTCTGGACCTAAGCGATCTCAATACCTTCGTCAAGAAAGAAAAGTTCGAATGGTCACGCTTCAATCGATCCTTCCATTCTTACAGAAGGGCGACTGGATGTGCTCAATAGATCTGAAGGATGCATACTACCACATCAAAATGGCCAGGGCATCCAGAGATCATTTGCGCTTCCGGCTGGGTGCCAGTCACTTTCAATTTCGAGCCCTGCCCTTTGGTCTGACCTCAGCCCCCAGGGTCTTCACCAAATGCATGGCAGTGGTAGCGTCTCACTTGAGACGCCAAGGATTCCAGGTGTTTCCGTATCTGGACGACTGGCTCCTTTCTGCCACCACCCAGCGTCAACTTGTACAGGCCAGAGACTATACTCTTCAACTGTGTATTCACCTAGGAATATCCGTAAACTTCGGAAAATCCTTACTACAGCCATCACAGAGTATCTTATTTATAGGAGCGGAATTAAATACACATCAGTTAATTCTAAGACTTCCTCCAGAAGGGATACTTTCACTTCAGACTCACATACGTCTTCTTCTCTTGTCCAGGAAATCCCCAGCAAAACTGGTTCTGAAGGTTTTGGGACTCATGTCAGCTTCTCTTATTGCAATACCCTTGGGAAGGCTGCACATGAGAGTCCTACAATGGCTACTGTTTGCACAATGGTCGTTCCAACAACTACCTCTAACACACGAGATTCTTATAACGAACACATGCAAAACACACCTAAACTGGTGGCTTCAAACGTGCAACCTTTCCAAGGGGAGACCATTTGTGCTACCCAAGCCTACAGTTACGGTGACCACGGACGCTTCCCTGATAGGGTGGGGGGGCATCTTTCAGGGACAGACAGTCCAAGGCGAATGGACCAATTTAGAGTACAATCTGCACATCAATGTTCTAGAGTTGAGGGCAGTGTTTCTAGCATTGCAACACTTTGCTTCCCTTCTTCCTCTGGGAACTATTGCAGTTCAGACGGACAACATGTCGGTAGTCTGGTACATAAACAAGCAAGGGGGAACCAAATCCTATCAGCTATGCAGAGAGGCCATGAGAATCTGGCAATGGGCGGAGTCCACGGGTCGCTTTCTAATAGCAACGCACATCCCGGGGTCATCCAACGTCATAGCCGACAGGCTGAACAGAGCAATTCTGTTACCGCACGAGTGGTCCCTAAAACAGTCAGTTGCGAAAAAGATTTTTCGCACGTGGGGCCAGCCTTCCTGCGATCTGTTTGCGTCTCCAATGAACGCCAAATGCAGGAGCTACTTTGCCCTATTACCCCTCCAGTGGAAGTCTCCAGGGACGCACTGATTCACGATTGGCCCCCGGGACTCCTGTACGCATTTCCTCCATTCCCCCTGATATCAAAGTTTCTCCAGAAAGCCAGAAACCTACCCAGGACAATAATCCTCATTGCCCCATTCTGGCCTCGTCAAATTTGGTTCCCCTTCCTGATGACACACTGCATTCGGGGACCCTGGATCCTGGACCCAGAGCCAGATCTATTGACTCACTCGTCAGGGGCTCCCCATCCCGCTCTTGTCCCTCCATCTAGCAGCTTGGCTGCTCCAGTTCCCAACTTAGCCAGGTCTGATCTTCTTTCGCCTGCAGTTCAGAATATATTAGTGGCTTCTCATAAAGCTTCCACTACTAAAACATATTCTAGTAAATGGAAGCGATTTGTATTCTGGGCGAATACACAGCAACTGGATCCTTTTATAGCTCCTTTGAATAAAATATTAGAGTTTTTAACAGACTTGTTCCATCAGGGTGCTTCTCCTGCCACATTAAGAGTTCAATTGACTGCCATTTCTAATTTCCATGTGGAAGAATGTGGGGCTCCTGTTATGGCCCACAGACTTTGTAAAGCCTTTTTAAAAGGGGCCTTTCATATTAGACCACCAATTAGATCTCCTACGTCACCTTGGAGTCTAAACTTATTGTTATCTAAGTTAATGTTGCCCCTTTGAACCAGCCTCCTCTTGCCCATTGAAATTTTTGTCTTGGAAGACTCTCTTTTTGGTAGCCATTACATCCGCTAGGCGAGTATCTGAACTTCAAGCTCTCTCCATCAAGCACCCTTATTTGATCTTTCACTCTGACAGAGTTTCTCTTCGAACTAATTCATCCTTCCTTCCTAAAGTTTGTTCTATTAATAATATTAATCAGTCCATTGAATTACCCACTTTCTTCAAGAATCACTCCAACAAAATGGAGTATATGTTGCACAAATTAGATGTTCACAGACAGCTAAGGTTTTACTTGGATAGAACAAAAGATCACAGAAAAACTGATCAACTTTTTGTGGCCTTTGCTGATAACAGGAAAGGAGTAGCGGTTACCAAAAGAACTCTTTCTAAGTGGTTAACGGATTGTATAATCTATGTCTATGATTCTTCAAATCAAACTCTTTTGCACAAACCCAAAGGACATTCCACAAGGTCAGTGTCTACATCCCTGGCTCATGCAGCCCGCCTACCACTAGACGCTATTTGTGCGGCTGCTACTTGGTCTAAGCCACATACATTCATTTCTCATTATAAGGTAGACAAGGTTTCTAGGGACAGGGCAACCTTTGGTTCCACTGTGCTCAAGAACGTCCTTCCGTGAGTTCCTCAGGAACAAGGAGCTAGGGACGCTACCCATGTGTAAGAACAAACGGCGAGATTGAACACTATCACATATAGAAGTTATGTCCTTACCATAACGTTCCATGTGGAGTGTTCATCTCGCCTTTGTTCTTACATTCCCACCCTCCCACCCTTAGGAAGAACGTTCAGTTTTGGTGCCTGGCGGGCATTCTACTTCTGCATTGCAGTTGTTGTATATATAGTTGATATGTATATATATATATGTATATATGTGTATATATATATATATATATATATATATATATATATATATATATATATATATATATATATATATATATATATATATATATATAGACCCTTAGTTCTGTGCATATGTGATGTAAGCACGAGTGTGCTCTTTCTGACTACTGGTTTGCTTGCAAACTAGATCTGAGGTAAAGGCAGAGGGGGATTGTGGGTATTAGATTGTCTCGAGCTTCTTCTCGATGCAGAGCTTGCAAGCGGCCGACACGGAGCCGAGGATCGGCTCCGAACCCATGTGTAAGAACAAAGGCGAGATGAACACTCCACATGGAACGTTATGGTAAGGACATAACTTCTATTTACAGCAGCTTCTTCCCATGCTGGGCAAGAAAGCTTGGCTCGTGACTTTGGACCTCAGAGGCATACCTGCATGTCCCCATCAGACAAAACTGCAGAAGATGCCTCAGATTCATAGCGGGTTCAATGCACTACCAATTCACTGCACTGCCCTTTGGCTTATCTACTGCGCCCAGGGTCTTCACAAAGTGTCTGGCACCAGTAATTGCATTTTGCAGACAGAAAGGAATTCAAATTTATCTGTACCTGGACGACTGCCTGATTCAAGCAGTGAGCAAGGACATTCTTCTAAAGCGTCTGGCGTTTGTAAAAGAAAGTTATTAAGTTGCCTGAAGTACACAGTAAACGAAAAGAAATAAAAACTAGTGCCCTCACAAGAGATTATATTCCTGGGTGCCAGCTTGAACACAACGGCCCAGATGGCTTATCTCACGCCAGACAAACCAGGACAAACTGACTCAATACTTTCAATTGATGGCAACAAAGACCCAACTCCCTGCAAGAAAAATTCTGCAGGCCTTGGGTTACATGGCATCTTGCATACTACTAATTCCATATGCCAGACTGCATATGAGGAAACTACAATGGTACCTAAAGAATGTATGGTCTCAACACTGTCAAAGTTTGGAAACAGTTATACCACTAAACCCTTGCCTTCAACAGGAGTTTCAGTGGTGGGCTCAAGCTTGTCACTTCAACAAGGTACAGCATTTTACACAACCCACAGCCAGGCAAACACTGACAACAGATGCATCGGATTACGCTTGGGGAGTACACATGGCAGGCAAATGTATTCAGGGCACGTGGCCCGCAGAACAAAGGCATCTTCACATCAATCAAAAAGAGATGCTAGCTGTACAAAATGCACTTATAGCTTTCAAGGACCTGCTGCATCCAGGGCAACTACTACTAAAGACAGACAACACCACAGTTATGTGGTACATAAACAAGCAAGGGGGTACTCACTCCTACCCCCTGTGCAGACAAGCTATGATCTTGTGGAACACAGCTATAAACCTGCAGACAAGCTATGACCTTGTGGAACACAGCTATAAACCTTCAAGCCCATCTGCAAGCACAATTCCTGCCAGGAGACAAAAACACACTGGCAGACGACTTAAGCAGAAACATCATGGATCCCCACTAATGGGAGTTGAATCCACAAATATTCAGAATGATAACACAGAAATGGTGGAGCCCGGACATAGATCTGTTTGCATCCCCAATAAACTGCCAGCTACAAAAATTCTGCACGAGGAGTTACCATCCACAAGCATGGAAAGTGGATGCCCTCTCATTCTGCTGGGAGAACCTACAAGTATATGCTTTCCCACCACTACCTCTCCTGCCAAAGATACTCATAAAAGCCAGGCAGGAAGAGCCAAAGATGATCCTGATTGCACCAGACTGGCCACGCCAGCGCTGGTACCCAATCTTAAGGAGCTTAGCACAAGAACCACCCTGGATTGTTCCTCAAAGCCCACATCTGCTGACTCAGCACAACAAACAAATACTACACAGCCTGCTAAAGACCTTAAACCTAGCTGCATGAAAGATTCCTTAGTCAAGCAAGCAAGCAATGCCTCTCTCCAAAGCTGTTATGGATGTCATTCTGGAGGCCAGAATGCCTAGCATCAGGAAAGCCTATTCGGATAAATGGAAGAGATTCTGTGCCTGGAACCAAGCTCACAGCTTTGACCCTCTTGTCCCAAACGTTCCGCAGATACTACAATACTTAACTGAGATGCTGGACAAAGGACTCTCCTTCTCATCCGTCAAGATCCATGTCTCTGCCATCTCTGCTCATTACAGCACGGATCCACCAATTTTCTCTAATTCTCTGTTAAAACAGCACCTCAGAGGGGCTAAAAACATAAGACCGCCCCGTAGAGCATCTACTTCAACTTGGGACCTCAACTTTGTTTTGGAGAAGATAACTTTACCTCCTTTTGAGCCAGCCAACACAGCAGAATTAAAATATATCTCTTGGAAAACTGCTCTGCTCCTGGCAATAACATCAGCATGAAGAGTTTCAGAATTACAGGCACTAATGGCAGTGGAACCTTTCCTCATTTTCCACCAGGACAGGGTGTCTTTAAGAACTAACCCTACTTTTATGCCAAAGGTGGTATCCAGTGTGGCTCTAAACCAAATTATTCACCTGACAACTTTTTGTCTTAAACCACAGAATAAAGGGGAGAGACTACTGCACTCTTTGGACATTCACAGGCAGTTGTGCTTCTACTTGGATAAAACCAAAGTTTTCAGAAAATCTGAACAATTACTGGTAGCATATGCTGCAGGAGCACAGGGAAAAGCCATTTCAAAACAGACTATCTCAAAATGGATAGGACATTGTATACGTTTCTGCTACACATACCATGAAAAACCTGTACCTAGCAGCATTAGATCTCACTCCACCAGGGCAACAGCCACTTCAACTGCCTACCTCAGGGGAGTACCTACCAAGGATATTTTGGAAGCAGCAACTTGGAGTTCTGTACATACCTTCACTAAGCATTACCATCTGCCTCTATACTCTAAATCCAGAGCTGGCTTCGCCACTGCAGTGCTGCAGGGCCTTATAGCCACCCCTAATGCCTTATTGAACCTGCCACCCTTCCTCAGCTTTGAGATTCTACCCAAGTGTAATGACTGCAGCAGTGTAACATGATGAACATAGTACAGTTTTGTACCTACCATTAATGTAGATACACTGCTGCAGTCCAGGTTACCCTCCCTCCTTCCCCTCTTACTGGCTGGTACGTACCTATGTCTTCTACCCTTACTACCTATGGGGAGTATTTGCTGGTAGCTGTAAGTTGTTTTTTGCTTTTCTTATGTATGTTTTATTAGCAATTGGAATTACCTACCTATTTAGAGGCACCTGACATCTGGGGCAAGAAAAACTGAAGAAAATGACGTCGGCTGCATCTTGTATACCCCTGTCGCACTGGCGTCAGGGAGGAGGCGACAGCAACCGATGCTGGACCAAGACTTTGGAAATCGGGCCGACTGGGGAACCGCCTGACAGCAGGATAACCCAAGTGTAATGACTGCAGCAGTGTATACACTCAAACATCTACATTTATGGTAGGTACAAAACTGTACTTTTTGAGCTTTCAATGTTTTAAGCTTTCAGTGTTATGAAGTGAATCTCTTTTGTGAATATGCAGAAGTTATCGTTTAACATTTCCTATTCTGAAGTAAAAAAAATCATTAAATGGTTCTGTGACAGCAGTTTTTTCCGCTGACTAAACATTCTAAAGGGTGCTTATGATGACACTGATTCTGCTTCCAAAACATTTATTTTTAGATCACCTTTGAGGAGAGTTGCTTGGCATTTTTCTCAATACCTCCCCGATGAAGTCAAATCAGAGATCTTAAATTCTCCCTTGGGTAAAGCCTCTTTTTGACCTTTGTGCAGCTGAGGTGCTTAAAAAATGTTATGAAGGGAGAAAACTTAACTAAGTGACACACCCTTTTCGTACCTCATTTTTTAAAGGAAATAACTTTTTCTCCTCCTCCGCACCTTTACCCCTCAAAACAGTTTAAGCTGCAAGGGGCCAATAATCAAGAGGGGGAAATGAATATTGGATGTAAGGCTGTAAAAAGGCAAATGCCTTAAAAAAAAAAGGACGGTCTTCCCAGACAGCGTTGTCGCATGTTCGTGTTTCAAATGAGACACTCAGGCACTGAGATGGGTTCAATTGTTTGTTGTGCATGAACGCATCAGGAGCTGTAACTGGAACATGTATTTAAGCTGACTGACTCATTACTTCAAACACACTTGAGTGTGCATCTCTGTGATATACATCCTCTCTCTTTGATTTGTTCGACATGCAGTAGAGCAAGATATTTTAATAAGCTGGATATCACACCAGTATATAACAAATGAATTCAAGTCCAAGTCACTGTGTATCTCAAAATGGGTTTGTAAATTCTACCCCTTCTGGTGACATAAAAACTAATCTGTGGGGATTCGTTTATAATTGGAACTTCAGGGATTGCATCAGGATTACTTGAAAGGAAGTACACTGTCTTCTGGAATTCAAACAAGTGTAGAGTCACTCTGAGAAATGGTCTCTCTGGCACAGGCAATCTGCTGCATCACTGGTTCGGAGACTGTGTGGGTCTTCGATTCCCTCTGAAATCCATTCCATCAGATTGTATGGTGTAAGATTTTGGTTCTTCGGAAAGGTTTTTTGATTATAGCCACTGGGTCATATCCTTTAGATATTTGCATTCTTACAACAACTTCTTGTCTTAATAGTCTGAGGTTTGCTGAACTTATTGTAGTACAACTTTTGTGATTGTTGTTTTCTCAAAAGGTGAGCTTGAGCACTGTGTTTACATTTGGTACTAACAATTGTTGACTGATCAGTAAAGTTGTTCTTTTTTGCCTTGACATTAATCTCTGAGCAGGTGAACCAAGGAAGTTATCTCGGGGAGTGTTTCCGAGATTGAGTAAGTTAAGAAAAACATTGATATCACCTCTCTCGGATTTTTCCAACAAATGTTTCACACTTTGAACTGCACACTCAGTTTATCCATTATACTGTGGATACTCAGGACTACTAGTAACATGGAGGAAGTCCCAAGAATCAGCAAATTTCTTGAACTGTTTTTTGACTTGTAAACTTTGCACCATTGTCAGAAATGACTGTGCGGACCACCATGGACAGAAAAATGTCTCTTCAATTTTGTAATGAAAGTCCTAGATGTTAAGTTAGGAAGGCCAATTTCAAATCAGAGTAATAGTCTACTTAACACTAAGTAATGCTTATGATTCCATTCAAAAATATCAGTAGCAGCTGTCGACTATGGTAATTCAGGAATCTGGCTTAGCTGAAGTGGTTCTTTTGTTGGTGCAATTTATTACTATTGCAGATTGAACATGCTAGAGTTTCCTTCTCTATGTCTTTTAACATAGTAAGCCAAAATACTATGTCTCTTGCCCTTCTTTTGGTTGATTCAGTACTTGGGTGACCATGATGCAAAATTTTGATATATTCCTGTTGTAATGGTGTAGGAATTACCACTTTAGGACCTTTTGTGATGATTCCATCTTCCATCATGAGCTCATCTCTGTAAGGAATACTGCCGAATGTCAAGTCGTAAACTGGTTTGTTGTGCTGGCCATCCTTGAATGATAAAATGCTCCATCTTCTAGAGAAGTGGGTCTGAGGCTGTGTGATTTCTCAGTTCAAGACGTGATGAGGAAAAATTTCTGACTTTGTGACTTAAAAGTCTGCTTTCTTATTGTTATGCTGTTCTGTTGTTTGGGTGCTCTCAACAAGGCATCAGCAAGGTAGAGACATTTGCCTTTAGTGTAGACTATGTTGAAATTGTACTTTTGCAATTTTAACATCATGTGTTGCAGGCATGCTGGGGCTGTATATGTACTGACTTTTTCAGAATTGTCACTAGAGGCTGGTGATCAGTCTCCATTTGAGCAGGTTTACCATAAATATAATCATTGAACTTCGAACATGCAAAACTACTGCCAAAAGCTATTTTTCAATTTGTGCATAATGGATTTCATTTTGGGTTAACATTTTGGATGCATAGGGTACTTGGCATGTCTTCTTGAAGACATGCACTAATACCTACTTAAGTTACATGTTATGAACATCATATCTTGTGTGGGTGGACTGGCAATTTTCTGTTTCAGAATGTCAAATGCTTTTTGGTGGTGGTCCAACCAGGACCAGTTTACATTTTTGAGTGCCAACTCACGCAACGGCGCTAAAAGCTCACTAAGGTCTGGGATGAACTTTACTAACTAGTTGACCATACCAAGAAAACATTGTAAAGATGTGGCATTTTCTGGAACTGGCATCTCAAGAATTGCTGGTTGCTTAGACAAATCTGGTTGTGATCCAAAACTGGTAAACAAATGACACACACAAGTAACTTTTTTCAGTTTGAATTTGCATTTCTGAGGATTCAGTGTAAGGGTTCCTTCACGGGCATGGTCTAAAACTTTCTTGAGATTTCTGTCATGTTCGTCTTCACCATTGCCCCTACAATAATGTCGTCTACTGTAATAGCACATGGATAACCAGAAAAAATTTGTTACATCACACATTGAAGTACTTCACTGGCAGAACTGATCCCAAATGGCATTCTCAAAATATCTTCCAAACTGAGTACTGAAAGTGGTTAACAATGAAGATGTGATCCAGCAAAATTTGCCAAAATGAATTTTTTTTGCTTCTAAGACTAAAAAAAAAAAAAAAACAGTGGCATTTGGCATGAGTGGCTGCTACTTTTACTATGTGCATTGGGTGTGTTCTCTGTTTTGTCAATCACAGAGACACCATCAACATAGAAAGTTTGCTTACAAGTCT
Organism: Protopterus annectens; assembly: GCF_019279795.1. Classification (NCBI taxonomy): domain Eukaryota; kingdom Metazoa; phylum Chordata; order Ceratodontiformes; family Protopteridae; genus Protopterus; species Protopterus annectens. The sequence goes on from NC_056727.1 coordinate 128,939,531, forward strand.
CTATCTGTTGTACTTGCTTCTTTGGATGCTCACTTTTAATAAACGTATGTGCCACTTTAGACTTGCAAAGCCTTTTGAAATGATTCCACTTTTTACATTTATGACCGTGCTGACCAAAAGCTAAACACTTTTCTCGTTTAGGTTCATGACTGCCTCCACAATAATTACAATTAGCAATAAGGTTGGGTGCTGTGGTCCCATTCAGTTTATATTTCTTTTTCATCTTAGCTTTATGTTGTACACTATCAACATTCTGTTTTTCTCATTCGTAAGCATATAAGCTCATATTTGACAAATCTCAGTAGCTTGCTCACTGTCTCGAAGCAAAATCTTTCTCACTGCATCATTAACACCACACACAAGCCTGTCTTTTATCAACTTATTTCTCAGATCACTAAATCTGCACGTTTTTGCTTTATTTCTTAAGGCGATAATATATGCTGCTGTGGTTTCACTAGGCTTTTGATTTCTTGTGTAAAACATGTGCCTTTCCATTGTAATATTCATTTGAGTGTTACACATTTCTCTAAATTTACGTTTTAAGTACTCAGGGTCTTCTGCATTTCAGCCTGTATCACAGTATGGCAGTTCACCCCCTCCCCTGCATACACTGCAGGTGCATACACAAATGAATGTTTTCTCTCACTGGCTTCCAAGCCAGCTAAATTAAGAAGTATGAATGCTGTTGTACATGCATATTTATCAGAAAATGCAGCCTGTATGAAAATATATTCTTGCTGAAACACTCGTGAATTCTCAGCAATATTATTATCAAACAGCAGAGGTCCAGGTGTGTGAAAGCCCTCTGTCATAACAACAAAATACAGTTAAATGTAAGCATAGACCAGGTGCTTGTAATTATGCTCAAATGTACAACAATCTCTCTGAAAAGGCTTCACTTTAACACTACAAACACTCTGGACACTTTGGATACCTGGAAAAGTTTCAGTTAATGCGAAAAAGTAGTACAATGTAAAAAAAAAAAAAATAGTAGTAGTTTCATTCTTTTCATACGTTTTAACACTTTGGAAATTATTTTGAACACTTTTGCATTTATTTTGTATACTTTTATCAGTAGTTCTCAATTTTTGACATTTTGTTTATCTTTAATTTTTTCGAAAGTTTTGAATGTTTTGCCACTTATTTGGTGACGGAAAATTCATTTAAATAAGTTTAAGTAGCTTTGAATAACTACTGATCTGTTTGCGAGTTGGGTCCTGTATATTCATCCACTTCTAACTGTGTGCCTCATGGTTCGCAAGTTGCTTCACTTCGGATCTCACTTCTGACACCACACCACGTGTTGTGTCTCAGATGAGACATTGAGGCACTGTGATGGGTTCAAGTTGTTTACTATACATAAACACATCAGGGGTTGTAACTCAGATTACTTAAAACACACTCGCATGTGCATCTCCATTCATGCCTACACTCACTCTGACTTTACAAATTGGCAATAATCTTGCAAGTACTTAGTAACTTATATGCATATGCTGTCTAGCTACAGTGGCTGACTAGGCACAATGCACACACTGATCTACAAGCATCACTGTTTGCTAGTTCAGGCTCCCTCTTCTCATTACCCTGGCAACCTCTGTTATGTCCCTCAGACTTCATCTTCCTTTTTGGATTCAGATAGTCTGACAGTTGGGTTCCAAGTATAATCTAATGAGGTTACCCTTAGCAGTGGGAATACTCCCCTCTCCTCCTTTTGAGGGGATTCCCTTTTGCACAGGGAACCGGGTAACTCTTGTTTCCTCCCATTCTGCAAACCATGTTGTGTCAGGGAGTAATAAAATCAGTGCCTCTCAGTCACCTAGACAAAGGTTGTTATTTAAGGATTTTTGTAGTTCCAAGATTAGAAGGATCTTGGAGGCCAGTAATGGATCTTGATGCTCTAAACCTCTGTGTCAAAGTTCAACATGTTATCCCTTCAAAATCTTGTACCTTTGTCTAGCATTCATGGTAAAGCTGGACCTAAAGGATACCCTATCCCTTAGCCCTTGTAACTTGCTTACACATAAGGCAAGCTTCAGTCCACATACTCCCAGTACATTGATTGTGTAATAACTTATCCCAAATCTCCATGTTTGTTCACTATGCCCTTCTTATTCCCTTTGTTTTATAAACTTGTAAAAGTTGTGCCTATTTTACCTACTTTATTCTTCTCTCTAAATATCCAGTTTAGTTATTTCAAAACACTTTCTCCTTTGTTTGCGTACTTTTCAGTGCCCTGCCAGATTATATCAACATATCTTGTACATTTCCTTTTTCTCCATTAATAAACCAAACTTTACACTAGCCTACTCCCAGTCCATTCACTCATTAGATTTACAATCTGATACCAGTTTTAGTTCCCTTATTCTCTTGAGCCCATCTACATAACACACATAAGTTTTATCTTTCCTTTTTATTAGCAATGGGTTTAATACCCAATTCCGGTTCCTGCTTGTTGTAGGTTAAACAACCCTTAAGTTAGTTAACTACCTTGTTTGCTGGGTAAGTCTTGACCTTTTCACTAGGAACCACACAACATATCCAGGCAGTGTCTGCCTCTTCCTTTAACAAGACTGTTTCCCATTTCTTTGGCAGTACGTTTTTCCCAGGCAAGATTAAGGACCCCATCACCATATACAAAGTTTGCGATTCACTTTTTCACCTTGGCTAGCAAACCATTTTGGGACAAGTACCAAAAAGCCGCTGCTACATAGAGCAGGTGAGGAAACATGAACATTGGAAGTCATTGTACCTTTTTTATCCTGCTCCCAAGTCCTTGATTTTCAGGATGAGAAAAACTGCCAAATCTTCTATTGTAGCAATTTGCTTTTGACCCCTCTCAGGTGTCATTAATCCAAATCTTCGAACTATTCCAATTTAACTTGATTCCACAAAAATATTTGTCAGACTTTTTGAGGGTGAAGAATTCACTACCACTATTTGCCTTAGTAACTGGATGTATCTCTCATTCTGTTAGCCTGTCAATAGTGTGAATTGCAAGTTGTAAAAGCATCTTAAAAAGAGCATCAAAACTCCCTTTCTGGTTCTACTAAACTAATACATCAGCATTTACAAACGGTGCATTTTTCAGTGCTGTATTGTATCAGTTGAACCCTTATATATCCGATTGTCTTGTCAAGTGCACTAAGTGGCTTCAAGTAAATTGTAAGTAAAGGAGTTACAGGACATTTCTGACGTATATATTTTGATAGCATAACACTGTCTGATAAGTTAGTTCGAATTTTTGTTACAACAGTGCACACCAGTAAACCCTATGAAGGAGCTGAATAAGTTTCCCTTGGAAATCTTGTTTTCCCTAAAATTGCAAATAGAACAATCCATTTGACTGTGCCCAGAGCTGTATCAGTATCCACAGGCAGAAGCATCAACGAGTCCTTTTCTCTAACCTTTTGACTCATTAAAAGGATTCTTACTGTGTAGTCATGCCCACCATCCCTACATAAACCTACTCTGACCATCGTGAATGTGAGGTGAGACTTTGCCTCATGTTATCTTTGCTAAATAATCTCATGCACATGGTGTTATAGTGATTTGATTGAATTCATTCAGTCATGAGTATGAGGAAGGTAATTAATCCCCTTGTTTCCTGATGTCTTTTAAGTCAGGAAACAGTTTTCTTCATGAGGAATTTTTCTCCCAAATCCTCTCTTAAGAGCACACCTCATATGATTTGCATTGTTAAATAGTGCGAGTTACAAAAAAAAAAAAAATAGAAAATGCGGAAGTTAATTAGTGGGTTACATAATGGAATTAATAACAAAAGTATGATAGAGTTTGTATTGAATTTTTTGTAAACGCCTTTATTAAATTATCACTTGACAGGCAAGCATACATTAACAGAAAAGAAAACAAACCATATTACCATTTCCCGTTTACATGTATTGTATTACACATCTTTTTTTTTCTTTTTAGCTATCATCAGTACAACATTACATAGTTTGCTCAATTCCTGCTTTCCATTAAACATCAGTCTTCCACAGCATTATTCTAGATGTGGTGTTTCCACAATTTCCATTTATTTTTATGTGGTTTGCTCCTTTCCTTTTCTAAAGATATCTCTTCCATTTTTGTATCTCTTTTATAATAATCACTACTTCAGATGCAGTTGGTTTCGGCTTGGTTTTTCATTTTTTACTAATTGCTTTTTGGCAGTCAACAGAATTAAATTTCACAAGGCCTTAACTATGTGTAGGTAGTTCAGATCCTGGGTCCCAGCCCAAAAGAGTAATTTCCTTAGTTACAGCCGTTTGCTTAGCCATTGTTTCTCACAGAGTACTCTGTGGGGATTTTTTTTTAAAAATCTGTCAACTCCTTACACTTCTAAAACATATGATTCAAGTTACCTCTTTGTTCCCCATCACACTTCCAACATTTGCCATCTACCTGAGGAGAGATTCTTTGAAGTCTGGGGGGAGGTATAAAAATACCTGTGCAAACACTTCCAAGCAAATATCTTAAACCTTCTGGACTTTGTTGCCCACTTGGGTGCCACTCTTGTGTCCTCCCATTGTTCCCTTGTAAATTGCTTTCCCAGTTCCTTCCAGTCTTTTCTAACATCATCTGATTGATTCTTATAGTTTGTCATGCAGTATTCTATAGTCTTAACTAGTAATCACATTTTTAACATCAAGTTCTGTTCTAGATTCAGCTACAATTTTACCAGAGCAGGTTTTTCACTTAGAATGCCCCATTCTTTTCTGTTTGCTTGTACTCTTGATATCGATCTCTGGCAGGGAAGGCAGTCTTTAGCCTGCAATCCAAACATCATCTTTGCGTTATCCCACTCTGTTACCTTTCCCTCCCTAGTTATTTGCTGCCAGTACCTTAGTTCTTTTGTCAGTTTTCTCCAGTAAATTACAGACCCCTCCTAATTATTTTCCATACCCCTACTTGAGTCATCCCTCTTGGCAAAGTCTCCATTCTCCTTTTGGCTTAATTCTTAGAATCTGTATGGCGGCTGTTATTCTCCTTGAGGATCTACTTCCAAAGTTCCACTGTCTATTTCTTGACGACCCCCCCCCCCCGCTTAATCATCCTTTTCCACTTGGAATTATAACTCTCTGCTTGTATTATATGAGCCTTAACTGTGTAGCTGTAAAGTATCCCTTCAAATCAGGTAATCCTAAATCACCTTGTTCTATTGGAAGGATCAAATTCTTCCACTTAACTTGTAACCCTATTCCCCTGCCACGTAATTTTCTACAGCTCTAAGTATTGTCCAAAACGTTTCCTCTGGTTGATAAAAGTACGTTTGACCTGTATGTAAAACTAATTGAACTTAAAACACTTTCACTCCTTGTATCTTGCTATCCATAAATACAAGGTTTTGGTTTCTCAGTTTTTGTGCTATTTTCTGTTTTAGTTTCTTTCCACATACAGTTAGCTGCCATAACTGAAGCCTTTTTAATCCATAATCCTAAGTATTTCATCTTGTCATGTCCTTATAAATACAGGTTTTGCTGAACAATTTTGTCTGTTTGGTATATAATTTACGGCTGTAGCCTTTGTTTTATCTTCTTTAATTTTATGTCCTCAAAAAGACTTGAAATTATCTCAAAATGTTCCACAACAATGAGGTGTAGTTTTCTGGATTTATCAGTTATAAAATAATGTCATTTGCACGTAAAGCCAACATTTCTTGATTACCATACCAGTTATGTCCTTCAGTTTCTGAGTCCCTTATTTTCTTTACTAGTGGCTCTAAATGTAAAACAAATAAAGGGAAAGAGGACACCACTGCCTGGTTCCTCTATTCAGACACAACTTATCAGAGAGGAACTCTCCCACCTTAATTCATGTCTCCAGTCATTCATATATCTGCTTAATTAACCTTATTATTGTATCAGGAAATGCAGATGCATCCATTGTCCTGCTAGTAAAATCCCAGTTTACTCTTTCAAATGCTTTCTGTGCATCAAGACCCACCAACAGTGGTATTTTCTTACATTCAGCTTCCCTCTAGATCGTCACTGTTCTGTTAATATTGTCAAATGTTTGCCTCCCTTATGCAAAACCACATTTATCCATATCTATCAATTTTGGCAACACCTTTGCCATTCTTTTCGGTAGCATAGACATAAGCACTTTAGAATTATGGTTTAAAATTGAAGTGGGTCAGACTGTTTTTTTTTTTTTGAGTTCTTTAGGTATTTCACCCACCATAGCTTTCTTCCAAGAAGGTGATTCCCCTACTTTTAAAGTACTGTTAAAGTTTTCCAGATCTTTATCAGTTTCTTCCCTCTTAACTTCCAAAACTCCCACAGGAATACAATCTTTTCCTGGAGGCTTTCCTGCAGATTGATTATACATCTCCATTTTTGTCTCATATCCTCTTATCTTCTATTAGTTTTTGATTAGCCTCATCTACCTCTGACCTTGGCATACTTGACTCTTCCATAAATATTTCCCTTTGTGCTCTTTCTGACTTCCACATTTCCCTGCATTATACATATTTTCTTAAATGTTTGGAAATACTTCAAATACCTCCACAGGATCTCTGGTTATTTTTCTTGTTATAGGCTCCCTTAGTTTGGCGACTATCCTTTTTACTTTCTGTTGCGTAAGTTGTGCTAAAAGTTTTTGTGCTCTGGAGTTATCAAAAAATAGTTGCTTAACAGCAGTCTTTCTGAACTCATGCACATTATCCAAATATGCTCTTTTCTTTTTAGTACTCTGCAGTTGTGCCTCTTCTTGTTTTGTGAGTTTCCCCTTCTGCATATTTTAACCTTTGTCAGCCCATCTAAATTTCTATTACATGACCATGTCTTTCTGTTCTGTTTCAACCCAGTTTTTAAATTCTATTTTTGTTTTATCCCATTCAGAAATTATCACTTCTGAAAAAAAATTGTATGTCTTTAAACACTCTCGAATAATTTCCTCTACCCATTCATCTCTTTTTAGCAGATAGGAAGACGGCAGTATCTGATTTTTGCTCCACTACCTTGAATTTGTCAGTTTTTATTGTGCATGATCTGAAGTGGTTATTACATGGATGTCGAATCTTTAAATTGAATGCACATATTCTTGTGAAATATAATTTTTAACCAGACTAGCCCAGTTGCACCTTGGGGAATAAACTGTAAAATACCTGTTAATATATTTAACACATACAAAAGGCACTGCAAAGAGTTAAAATACCTGTGATACACACTATACTAAACTGCATAACTGTGTAACATTTTGTTTATATTATGAAATGCTTTATGTAAATAATAAGCACACTAATTTTTACTTAGCTCCCCCCCCCCCCCTTTTCTGTCCTTTCAAACATTAATGGCATAAAGTTGGAGTATATGCCTTACAGGTCAGTCACAGTTTTAACAAAGTGAGGAAAATTCCAGTCTTTCTTGGACACTTTTTCTTGCAGATCCATATTTCACAAATTTAACCAATTATTCACTAATTTCAGTGTTGCTGGTCTTCCATCCCCCAACACCAGACTTTGGTTCAAGTCCAAGGTACTCCTGATTCTGCTAGTTAGATTCTGTGCTGCTTTTTGTGTGCCAAGCGTTTTTCATTGTAATGTTGGAAAAGGTTTCACTGACAAAGTCTATCTATGAGCATTTACTGTTAGAAGAATAAGAAGCAGAGTCCCATTCTGTTTTCTGGCACTTGTTGTTGGATAAACTTTATTTCTTACTGAGACTGTTCTGCATCCAAAAATTTATTTGATCTTCCAGGAAAAAAAATATTCTGAGTACAGCTGGATGCAGTTGCTTGAATTCCTCTTTTGCCCCTTGACAGTCCCAGATTACTGGGATAAATTTGCTTCACTTCTATCTAGTGTATAGCAGTAACAATTTTTTGCAAACACTTTGCTGTCTCGAATTTTTAATACTTTTCTCTTCCACCATAGTTTTTATCAGGATCAACTCCTTTTACTAGTATGATTGCATGTTTAGTAAAAAAAAAAAAGTTATTGGCTGCTTTTTTTATGGAGCAAACAGTGTGCCCTTTCAGTTAATAAATCCATGTATGGAATGCCAATCCAGTTGCTTATTTGCACTTTCATAAAATGAATGCAGTCTGTTGCTTCCAATTTTTCTTGTACAGCAGAAAATCTTAGTTTTTCTGTGATGATCATCGTGTTTCACTGTTGCAGTCATTACACTTGGGGTTATCCTGCTGGCAGGCTACCCGCAGTCGGCCAGAATTCCAAAGTCTAGGTCCGGCGTCGGTTGCTGTCACCTCTTCCCTGACGTCAGTGCACCAGGGGTATAAAAGAAGCAGCCGACGCCATTTTCTTCAGTCTTTCTTGCCGCGCGGTGCCCGAAGTAAAAGCAGTTCGCAAGTGCCGGTCGGCCGACTCCTGAGATTTTTGAAATTTCAGAACCGAAGTCTACAATAAAGCTAAGTACCCCGTTGGGGAAACTTTTTCTTGCTCCAGACCAATGCCAGTAAAAGTTAACAATTGTATTTCTTGTGGGAAGCAAATACCTCATAAGGATTTTCACTCTTACTGTATTCCTTGCCTAGGCCCTGACCACGATGTTGCTAGTTGTCGGTTTTGTGCTAGATTCGACCAACGCACCATTAAGCGTCTGTTTGATTTTGCTTTACATTACTTTGGCTGAAGACTTAACTGCATAATGCCGTCGGAACAACCGACCGGAATTCATAAAAAACGCAGAGACAAAGAAAAGGACAGGCATCCAAGGTCCAAAACTGATGACAAAGCCTCTTCTAGGCCAGTCGCCGGTTCTCAGTGAGGCGCTTTCGCAGCCCCTGACACCCGCTACCTTAGAGCCACAGGCCGCATCCGACTCCCACGTGGAGACACCTAGGCCTCTGGAAACTCAAGGTATTGGGCCTGCGGAAACTATTCCCTCAGATGGGTCCGGAGCCGCTGAGCAGGCATCTGCTTCTGAGGGTGTTTACAGACCTTCACAGCTTACTATTAAGTCCACTATAGCAACCAAGGCAAAGTCAAAAACATCATTAAAGACAAGGAAACAAGTACAGCATTCTCCTGGACAGTCATCCATGCCAAAGAAAAAGATGCTTTAAATGGCCGAGGACCTAATTACTTTGATCAGGGATTCCCATCCCCCTCCTGATAAAAGGCCTAGCCAAGACACTGACTATGACTCCTCTGACCAGGTTTCTATTTCCTCTGATTCCTCTTCAGATCAGGGCTATTCTCTCCCTCCCTATGAGGACTCTGATGCAGAAGAATCTATATCTTCAGCCTCTCCGCCTGAGGATTACTCTTTTGGGGAAACCTTGCACACCATGAGGGAGCATTTCCATTGGGAGAGCCAGGATTATTCAGAATCCAAGAAAAGGCTCAGAGACTTTCTTTTATTGCCTCAGCACAGGCCCCTGGCTATCCCCCCCCCTGTGCTTAATATTGTTGATGTTTTCTCTGGATCCAGTTTGTCTCCTGATTCTTTACCCCCTGCACCAGTCAAGCCAGATAGGTACTACAGGGTCCCAGACTCTCATAAATTTCTTTATAAAAACCCTGCTGCTGACCCAGAAACAATTTCTCAGGGTCCCAAAGGGGTTAAGGCTTCCACTGCAAAAAACCCTGTCCCCACTGATAGGGATTCCAGAGCTCTGGATAGATGGGGGAAAAAAGTTTACACTTCTGCTACTTTAGCTGTAAGGGCTTTAAACTGCCAGTTTCACATGCTTAAATATCAACAATACCTAATGTCTTTGTTAAAACAGAAAATGCTTACAAACTCAGAATGTCCTGACAATAAGGAAATGCAGGATTTATTGCATGCAGCTGAACAAGTGGGAAAGCGTACTCTGCAATGTGGTTTTGATTCATTAGAGGCTTCTTGCAGAGCTGCAGTTACAGGCTCTGTCATTCGAAGGCATGTTTGGTTAAAAGAAAAAAGTTTACCTGATCATGTTGAAGTAAAATTATTGGATGCTCCACTACAGCATGATACTTTGTTTGGTGTTAAGGCAGAAGAGGTGTTAAAGAAAATTGGAGGATAAAGCAAAATCAATGCAGACGGTAAAGGATTTCTTACAAGTTCAGCCACCTAGATTTAGCAGAAACTGGCCTTCTAAAAATTGGTCCTTTTCGGTGTCAGACAGGCCACAAAAAGGCAGATACAGACGCCCAAGAGGCAGATCTCAGCCCCAAGGCTCATACAGACCTAAACAATGGGGTGATGTTCTTCATTCCACATTGCTGCAGTCCTAACCATTGGGTAGTCCGCTGTCCAGTCGGCCCGAATACCAAAGTATATGGCTGACGTCGGTCAAGGCGCATTAGACTGACGTCAGGGTACTAATGCGCATGACCGACGTCATATCCTCAGTCTTTTTTGCCGCATGGTCCGATGCAGAAGCAGTTTTGCGAGTGCAGGTTGGCGTTCTGAAATATTTCCGAAGTCGGAGTTTCAGACCGAATCAAAGTTGGCTAAGTACCCGTTGGGAACATTTTGGTTTTCTTGCCTCAGTATTTAACCGGATGTCAGAAAAAGTGAATAACTGTATTTCTTGTGGGAAACAGATACCTCATAGGGATTACCATACTTTGTGTATACCTTGTTTAGGGCCTGAGCACGGCGTTGTTGGTTGCCGCTCTTGTGCTAGATTTAACAAACGCACTATTAAGAGGAGGTTAGACTGTGCCAGGTTAGTGTTTGGGAAGCGGTGTAATTACAAAATGCCGTCGGATGCTCCGGCGCCCGCTTCGTCCAAAAAGCGCAAGGACAAAACAGCAAATCCTAGGGTTGATGAACCGGCAGTCCCGGACGTCGGTTCTTTAGGCAACTCAGTGGAGCCAGAGGTTTTGCCAGGAGTTTCTTTGGAGTCTCAGGCAGAGACTTTACTGTTACAGGATGTGCCCTCTCGGGAGGTAGGCCAGGCTGAGGGGCTTCTCAGGTAACTGTTCTTCCCTCTCTTCCCAAGGTAGTTAGAGCTTCTCCTACTGTTTCCAAAACTTCTTTGAGAGGTAGGCCAAGTTCAGCTT